>NC_086196.1:10000192-10306923 GCF_035770615.1 Melospiza melodia melodia | reverse complement strand
AGATCTAATCAATATTCCAATTACTATAGAGAGGGAAGGCAAAGAGGAAAAGAAGTCACAAAAAGTTATTGTGAACATGTCTCTGTTTCTGCAAATTTTCCCCATAAGTAGTATAGCTGTTTATGAAACAACTATAGAGACAATAGAGATGTCCCAAAACATCAGAGTAATTAAGAAAGATATTTAATTTTTTATATTCTGAAATATCTCCAAAAAGTTCAGTAAAGTATAACTATAAAAATTCATGGTAGGAATAAAGAATTAAAACACACTGAAAAAATTCTCAAGACTTTACCAAGTGTAAAACATCTGTGGCATCTAAAAGTTTATAAAAAACACAATGAGGACTTCTCCAGAGTCTAGTTGCATTTGTGTTTTAAAGGGAGAAGTAAACTCCAAATATGGGTGCTATGAAATATATTTAAATCAAGCCCCAGTCCACAGAGCCTCACTTTCCCAGAGTTTGCCATATTGTTCTGAGTATCAGTAAAATCAATTGGTTTGATCAGCTGAATGTTGTGAAAAACTCATATTTTTATCAGTTCTGCCTTTCTTGAGGGAAAAAAATGGTCTTGCATGTGGCCTGTGAAACACTCTGTCTTTCCTCATGATGAGCAATATATTGAGTTGTTAATGAGGTTAGAACAGAGCATTAAGGTGCCACTCAGGTGGGTTCCTAACACTTTTTCAGGCTTGCTCTTTGAGTAGTTAAAAAATGTTGACTTGAAATGCCCCTTGGATCTTGGCTTATTTAGACCATAACTGATCTGCTGGCTGACCATCTCAAGATGGGAGTGCATTGCATGACCAGGACTAAAACCAACTTTCCAGAGGTAAAGTTAATTCAGTCATTTGGAAAAGTGATCTTCAGCTTGTCCAACACAATCATGGGAAAATTATGTGGGAACCTCTTCCAGTATTAAAGAAACAACCCAAAGAACTGACCTACCCTTAGTTCATGAGGTAATTTTGGGTTTAAAAAATAGGTAAATTCTGTTGTGGGATGACAATACACCAATAGGCCAAAATCTATTCAAATCAGTGATTGGTAAGAAAACAATCATAATTTCGGTTATCATAATTAGGTCCTGAAACAAATGGAGACAGTTTCCAGAACTGGAACCACAGTAGCAACGGATGATATAAGTGCAGGAATTCTGTTATTAGTCGCAAGCCACCAGAAATAGTCATACATGTTACACAGGGATGACAGAAGTTCTTGTTTCCCTGAAATTCTTCTTCTCCATTTTTACCTTTAAACTAGTATTCTCTGTGTAGTTACTGTATCAAGTGATTAAAGCTCACTGGGCATATAGAGCTGCAAATCTTCATAATATTGTTTTCATGTATCCAGATTTGAATTAGCTTCTGTTATAAGGATTTGGTTCCTTTCCCTCATCATCCATATTGGAAAGAAATTGAATTATGCCAATTCTTGTTCAAAAAGCCCTTCAGTATGGTTTTGAGCGTAGCTGGTCTGAAGCACACAATATCAGTAGCAGGTCTGACTCCCTCTGCCATACCTTAATCTCATCAGAGTTTTGCGTCCTTAAACTCCTTCACGTGCCCTCATGGCACAGGACATAACCCAGGGTATGCAGAATGCATGCAGGATTTTGTGACATATACAAGCCCAGTTGTGTTCCCTTCAGCCTGGTGCTATGGTTTGTTGCCAGAACTGAACATATTCCCTGGGAAAGATGAAGGTGATGGTGGTGGTTCTGTCCAAGGTGAGTTCCAAGCGGGAAGTAGGACAAAATGGTTGAGGCACAGTTGTGAAGGAGCTGTGACAGAAGGGAGAATATCCACAGATGAGTCACTTTGCAGTTAGTCTATCCCCCATTCTCATAGTACAGAATTCTAAACAGCTTATAATGGCTGATATGAAATGGGGATATCAGCCCTTGGGGGATAAAACAGGATGAGGTGTTCCCAGCTTCTTCCTCACTCCACTACTCTGTTTTATGAGAACATAAGGGTGCTAAAGACATGATTCAAGGGAGAGCAACTCCCTTCAGTGGGGAGTGGTGGAGTCCTTTATCTTCCATCCATAGGAACATTTCCATTGCTTTAAAAGTATTCTGGATTAGACCCTACATCTCTGTCTCTTTCCAGACACAGAAAGTCCCACTAGCACTGTAACTAAGTGCAGTGTTTTCCCTCTTTCCATACAATCACAGCATTTTTTGTGGCCCCAGTGATATTAGATGCCATCCTTAAAAGGGCAGACACAAAACACTCCTGTTTGTTACTGCATAGCATGTAGGCAATTTTTTCTTGACAAGGCCTTAGTGTATCGATGGCTGTTAAACACACTTTTGCCAAGGATCTGCAAGGCATCTAATTTATGGCCATTGCCTAACAGACTGTTTAAATGTTAATGAATCAGGTAGCTGAATTACATGCATGAATTGCTGCATATAGTTATTTTAGACAGGCTGCAGTGGATGGAATTACCAATGCAACTCACCTGCCACTAATACTAAAATGTGAAATTTGTTTCTAAGTTACACATGCATATATTCCAGCTTCAGCATCAGCAGCATTGGATAAAACCGTGTGGTTGCCAAGTTAATGAATTTTCTCCTGCCTCTTTGTATAAGCCTTTAATCGTGTGCTAAGAGGGAATTGCGGGCAAGGGAAGAAATTGCTTTACCCCTCACTTTCTCAGGTGGAAGGTGGGATTATATGTATGAAGGGTACACTGAAAATTAATTAAATATTCAGTTTTAATAATTTTATTGCACTATTAATGTAGGATGTTTCACCCTTCCAGATTAGAATTGCTCTTTGTTTCCCTATTTCTTCACCTTTTAATGCAAATCCCTAACTAGATGGGTGTTTTCCTTAATCATATGGAAACACAGAATCAATTTGTTCTTGAGGGACCTCAAATAAAAGTTATGAGTTTTATGGTCGATTGATCATTAAAAATATTTCTGCAGATGACTCAGAGGTCCAGAGCAATTATAAAATTCTACAGGATTCCAATTTGAATAGCTATTTTGAGAGACAGAGTCTCAAAATACTGTGTGTTGATTGAACACAAACAATTACACAATTACATTGCTTTTTTTTTTTTAAGCCCAGAAGGAAGAAAAAAAAAAAAGGAAAACATGGAAGCTTCTAAACCCTCTTAAAATAAAATTAATTTTAATACTTGATTTAAAATCCTGCAAAAACACATAATCACAGTTGACACAAAAATCCTGTGTACTTAAGTCATCTAAGTATATAACAAAAAATACTAGAAGGAAAAAAAACCCAACACATTCCTCATAGGCAACCACAGATTATTAAATCTAACAAAGTTCACTCATATTAATCTTGAATTTGCACATGCAAATCAGGCACTTCTTGGCACCAGTGAAGGGAAGCTTCATTAAAGCCGGAATAAAAAAAAAGCCTAAAGGGGAAGCACTTTATTTACTTGAAAAAAAATCATGAGTATTTTGGCCTTTTCAAAAGCCCCATCTGTCCATTAAATGCCATCCATTAAAGAGACACACAACAGAGTGGATATAAAACATGGATGCAGAATTTTCCATGGTTTTTTTCCAGTATTTTGAAGATTTCTGCTCCAGTAGGGTTTTTTTTCTTTCCTCCCTGCTCTTCTCTGCATCCATTGCTTTGATATATTCCCATATTAATCTCTTTCACCACATCTCAAGCAGTGCCGACGCTTTGGTATTTCCCAGTTGCTCACACATACACATTTAGGCACCTATGATGCAATCCCCCTTCCACCAGACAGGGTTAAGTGTAGTCTCAGCTCCTCTTCATGCATTTTCATGTCTAATTGCTTTAAAAGAGGAAGGGATTGACAAAACTAATTTGATATTTTTCCCCCTAAAGAAAAAAAACCTAAACAAAAGGCAAAAGGCTTAAATATCTTTCTTATATACAGATCCAGCTGCATACAACTATTGATTAAAATAAACACAGCACAATTCTTTATTTATTTATAAAATAAATTATGCACAGGGAACCTTTTTTTCCTAAAGAAGGCAAACAATGAGCTACCATATTATTGAAAAAGGTTATGAACATACAAAGTAACAATGCCAGTGGCAGATGCATATATTATTCTTGAGGAATTAAGTATCAGATTTTCAGGTACCCTTGGGAATCTGAGGATTACAATAGACATCAGTATTTGAAACCATTCATGGTCATCTAGCCTTTATGTATCTGAAGGGATGTGAACTACTTAAATCAAGACAGAGCTTTTAAAATCCTACTTTGCTTTAAAATTTGGTCTTAAAAGTTAGTAGAGACTTTACTAGACCTGCAACATAGATCTTCTGTAAGCTGGATGGAGCAGCATACAGCATGAATTCTCATAAATCTGTGAGTGTAAAATTCAAATATTGATCTGCAAACAATCTGCAGAGATTGTATGTAAGAAAAGTTGGCAACAATTAAATGTTGAAAGCCTCCCTCTTCACTGACAAAGTCCTAGCAATTTTGCCCACTTTTCTTCTATCCACATGCCCGACCATTGCCAAATACCTGGTACAGCCATGGGATTTCCAGGTGAAGATGTTCATCATGGAAATGATCCTACAGCTGCAAAAACCAAAACACACTGTAACCCTTGGCTGCCATGCAGAGCTGCTCCCTTTCAGAAGAAAGGAATATGCACAGATTGAGACAAGGAAAAGCCATTTATCTCACCCCTAGGCATTAGTCATGGACATTTATAATTACCATTCTTTGCAGTTTCTCCTTGATGGTGCTGCTTCCTTTGCAGCAGCCCTCTAATTCATGCAGGAATTGCATTTAGGTAACTGTTATTCTCGCCAAGTCTCATGATGCTAGTTCTGAAAAAAAATACTGACAAGAAAAGAAATACCAGGATTTGGTTTTGCTTGCATCTTTCAGAGTTTACCCTTCCCTCCAGTGTTAGCTCTTCTACTTTCTAATAGAACCTTTTAATGAATAAGTAGTTGACCAGGTACATAATCTCTGGTGAGAGCATAATGCCCACTCACTTTTCAGTTAATGCTGCATGCACAACACTAGAGAGGAAACGAAGCATCTTAATAAGAAATGCATGTACTGACAGAACTGAGAAATCATTATCCAAACAATTTTTTGCAGAGAAGAAATTAAGACAAGATATTGAGATCCTTATTCAGAAGGTTTTTAGCCTATAATTAGGTAAAACTGCCACCAAAATCAATTGATTTGGTGAGGAAGGGAACAATGTAAAACATTATGGGAGAATTTAAGATATACAAATAACTCTCGTGGACTATATTCTGATTTTTAGTTGTCCATTCCATGACTAATTAGAGGACTTTCAAGGGTGAAAGGCAGAAAAGTATCTGCAGGACACGGTAAAAGATAAAAACAAATATTTGTGAAATTAAAGGGTGCTTGAGTTTCCATCCAGAAGCACACTGCTTCTGGGATGCCAGACAATGGAAAGTTCTGTGCTCTGAATGCCAGAGGGCTTTGCTGTCAATTCAGACAATTCTGGAGGCCTTCATGCTGGGTATGTACAAAACTTTTCTTTTCCAAAGTGAAGATAATATAATACCTTTCAATTTGTATGTAGCATAAGAGCCTCATAAAGCCGCATTGATAAAATCTTTTATTTCCTGGGTGAACTTCCAAACAGTTCAAAAGTGCTTTTTAATACAAAGTAAAAGTTCTTAGTATCCATCTGTAAGTGTCTGGTACAGAAGTACCAGTGTGTAATTGAAAACAATTTCCCTGTTTTGCAAATAAGTAGAAAAAACACATTCACTGCTACACTTAAGCAACAGCACAAACAGGTAATTTCAGACTCCAGTCATAAAAATATTTACATGTGCCAATACACTAGTACTGAATGGACATGTACACCATTCACACTGAATACTGATATTTGGTATTTTACACTGGGACTATTCTACCCAGCTTGCAGCTTTAAACTTATTAAACTTATTTAACTTATTTAACACTTATTTTAAAGCAGTTCTCTTGTGTGAGTGGCCATTGTTTCCGGCAGGACTAGTGCATTACAGATACACAAATAAATGTTTCTTCTGTAACTTCCACATTTGATTTGTGATTTTAAAGAAAACCAATTTAACTTTTTTATTATTTAGTCAAACATAGGGACAAGTGTAAAGTTAAAATGTGATTTCCAAATTCATCTTTACTCCTGCTACTTGTAAAACCATTTAAACCCTAAGTTAGGAGGAGAAGGAGAGTTGCAGGCAGTGATTTTATTACTTACCAAGAAACACCCAGACAGACAGTTATGATCTGCACTTTCTAGGTCCTAGCAAAATAGGAAGTCTTAGCAATCCAGTCCTCCTTAGATGCAGTGCCTACTAACATATCAGGAGTCTGGCAAAGGTGTCCTGAAATAAGTTTCATGTAGGAACACCCGAGAATGTTTGGAAAGGCACATCAAATGAATGCCATTGCACTTGTCAAATCAACTATGAACTGCAAATATGTTTACTGAAAATTTTAGGTGCAAGGAGACCAAATTTTACTGAAAATTATGTGTGGCATGCAAATAAATAGCATCTAATATAGTTTTGTAAACTAATGAAATTGAGAAGATCATCAAAGCATTCTTGCTGTTTCCTTGCACATTTTTTGTAGAACCAAGCAAATCTTAGAGAATCTTTTTCAAAACTTTACAAAGAGTTAGTTAAATTTGTCATCAAAAGGTTATTTAATGTTTAAATTATTGAGTATAGTGATGACAGAATAACAGAAATAAATACAAATGTATATATTACTTAAAATCTTTCTTTGGTTTCTATCTCTCTTCTATCTTCCTTTATTCAGTCTGCTATCCGTGATTGCAGTAATGCCTACTAATTGGACAATTAACTAATATTTTTACCCTCACTAAACCTACTACAAAGAAATAAACTTCATTTAGATTAACATGGCTACAGGATTAAATCTAAATGGGTATGAATAATCTTACTTGTGCAAAAGTGACATAAATATGCAGAAGATCAATCTAAAAAAATACACTTTTCTGTAGATGTTTTCTGCCTGATTCTCAGCTCAATAGCAATGGCATTGCTTCACTGTCCTCGCTCCAGGTACTTATGAATTATTTTTCATTTATTCCAGAATTAACGTCCGTGTTGTCATAGTTAAATTCTAATTTTACATAGGTAGTGCATAAAACAAAAATGCTGGAAACAAGATGGCAATGTGACTTCTAGGCAAAGGAAATTCTAATCTGCCATTTCTGACACTTTTTATTCAAAATTACCTTTGCTATTTACAGTGATAATATACTGACTGATTGTGAGATCTACCATACAATAATTTTCCAATAGAAATCACTGTGCTTTTCAAACACGGATTTCTTTTCTTAAATCAAGCTTAACAAAGTGTGAAATTAATCTAGATAATTATTTCTCATATTTCTCCCTTCAATGCTTCCTAAAACTAAAAGGATATCACAGTTTCCACTTATTTCCCAGTGTGCTGGTATTTAATAAAAGGCACATGCACACGTGCAGAAAGCAGAGACTCACCTGCAGTCAGCAGGAGGTCAAAGGGCCCAATGGACAGTGAGCTGGATCTCCCTTCCTGGTGGTCTGCAGCAATAAGAGCTGAAGTTGGGCAGTAACAAGATCTTCATGAGTACAAGGAGTTAACCTTCTCAATTTGATGAGATTTCACTCCCATCTAAAAAGGGACACAATCACTTCTTTGTACAACCACTATGACAAATTCGTGTATACTTTCTTTTGACCCCTTTCCAAACTCCACAGTCAAGCTCTAAATTTTTTTTTTAATAACTAAAAAAATGTGGCATGAAATGACTACTAAAGTAGTCAAACTTGCATAAACCAGGTACAAATACTGTGAGCAGCAGAGGGAAGTACTTTTGGTGAACTTTGATTGTTGCTGAAATTTTTGGAGTAAATAACTGCATATGATATCAGTCAAGTTTGGGATGCATAAAAATCTGTCTTGGAGCACAATTTCAGTCCACCTGAAGTGTCTGTAGCAATATGCTCTCTCAGGGCCACATTCACTTCTCTGTTTCAATCACACTGCAATGCAACAGTAATGCCAGACAACACTAAACTGAATTTTCTCATCACTTAAGACATTTCACAGATTTTCTTCACACAAGAGACATCAGAAGCGTATATGAATACAGCCTTCTTGGGGACTTTTTACATTGAAAAAATGTTAATATGTCACTTCACTATCACTTATCACCATTCACTCCACTGTGTCATCTAAATTACAAAAAGGAAACTGCTCACCTGACTACAGGATTTTTTCTCTTTATGTCCCTTTGATTCCTCACATTGGGCAACAGGCAATTAAAACAATCAGCAGAACAGACAGGTTGCAAGGAGCCAACTTAAATTTCACACTGCTGATTAAATCTGAGAGAATGAACACTACCAGAAATTTCATTTTATTGTCATATCTTCACATTTAACACTATCACGCTTCTATCATTCATTCTGTGAATATAATGTTCTTCTTCTTTGTACTTAACTTCATGTTTTAAACTTCTGTTTGCCTGCTAAGAGATATCCATATACTTGTTGGAAGAGTATGGGATGAACATATTTTGTGTACACAAGTTTCAAGGTCTAATATCATTCAAGTCGATATCCAGCAAGGCATGTCAAATTGTAAATCTTTAAATGCAATACAAGCAGACAATTTGCCCACTGTAGTCAGGACATTTGAAAGAATCAGTCTCTGGCATTAAACAGAAAACAAAAAACTGTATAGAGATTTACTGCCTACTCAGGGGACAATTTCAACTTCTAGTCTTCATTTCTGCTCTAACATGCTGTAAGGAGAAAATACACTGGAAGCAGTCCAAATACATGGAAGATAGGAAAGGAATCATACTATTAGGATGAAATAAATTACCCTCTAGCCTATCTTAATTGACACAAGGACTAGGCTAATACTGAATTAGAATGTCAGGAAAAGCTCTTATGTTACCATGTCTTACTGGCAGCAGGCATATGTCCAAGCCAGCAGAGATCTGAGTCTTTAAGTAAAAAAATGGATTCTGCAACAAAGGAAAGGATGGTTCCATTCAAAATCAGCATATTTTAGTCATAAGTCTCAAGAGTTCAGGAAGAACTAGGAAAAAGGGGTCTCCATGAAGTTAAAGGACTTTCAGAAGCTGCAAACATATGAAATCCCAGACAATGAGATGTCAAAAAGGTGATATTATTAAATGGGTTTACAGGTATACAATGCACTTGTAAGACAAGTAACTTAACTTTCAAGCTAATGCCATCAGGTTAGAAGCTGAAAACAAAATATATTTACATGGTGAATTATTTTATAATAAGTGGGTTTTAGCCAGGAAATACAGACTCTTTAATGAAATCTAGAAGTTGATTAATAAACACTAATTTTTCAATTAGTAGCTCATAGTATTTTATTATTTTAAAATCAAGGAAAAAATAAGACGACAGGTTTTAAGTGAGTTGAAACTCACTGAAGTATTTTCCAAAAGCAATCACACATAGAAAGGTCTGATCCTATTAGTATCTTATAACAGTTTCAAAACCAGCTTTCATTCAGCTTCTTCATAAGGTTTACTACAGTGATTTGCCACAAGTAGGAATAAGGATTAAAGGTTTCCCCCATTTGGTAGATTGTCTTTTGGAAAGCAATGATTCTATGAATTATGTCAGGTAATAAACTTACCATGGCCCTGCAATGTAGTGGTTCAGACAGAAAATCAACTGCAATCCCTCAGTGTGAGTGAGAAATTATATACAGGATTTGAGGGATATGACTCCTTTGTATATAGGAAGAACATTAGTGGAATGCAGTGTTTAGCTCTAGTATCAGGTACCTGAAAAACCGATTGACAAACAAGAAAGTCTGCAGAAATGGAAAGATAAAAAAGAGGATTATGACAAAAATTGCTTCACTAAATACTCTTTTAAATGAAGAAAATGTCCAAAGGTGTCTTTCAAATGATCTACAAGTTGTTCATGAGAGAAAAAAGATATGATTTAACAGCACTTTTGAATTATTATCTGACATAATCCATAGAGACTGGAATCTGAGGGCAGATCAAATCAGATTGCAAATAAACCAAACAATTTAACATCAGCAGTAATCAATCATTAGAACAGTTTACCTAGAGATGTGATGGATTAGCTATCATTTGACATATTTACTACCAAGTGTAAAGTTATCCATCTACAAACAAAAAAGAGAGGTCACTCAGAGTGTGCAGGTCAAACACACAGGATAGGGACCCTATCCTGACATGAGATTGCAGGACTTTTAGAGATCTTAGTCAATTATATGCAGAACATGAGGTCTTTATACAAAATGCTGCAGTCAAAAGAGCTAGCATGATCATCAACTGTATAAATAGGACATAAAATAGAAAAATGGACCCATTCCCTATTCGTCACTATTGCCACAATGTGACACTAGAGTGATTTATCGAAATAGAAAATTAGTGAGTTCAAAGGAGGCAGGTAGAATTGTGAGTCACATTAAATTCTTACCTATTCCAAAAAAGAAATTATGCTGCTTTGCACTGAGTTTAAATAAGGATTAAAAATATTTAGTGTTTATTTCTGGAAGTTCTCCATTATTGTAATGGTAGTTTTGGATCTTATTTTCAATCAAATACACATTGTTTCTTTTCAATGAGTATTGTCTTTGTTCACACAGAAATGAATATGGGGAAAATACATGTCCTGTATTATAAAATATGTCAAACTAAATATCTGTGAGGGTCAAGACTCTATGTTTTCCAAAATAAAAGCCCTTTGATAGTGAGTGATGCATATGACCACCCACATGGGGGAATTCTATATCCAGGTTGTCAGATACAACACTCTTTTTTCATTCTTGGCTTTGAAAAAAAAGGCTTTCTTAGGAAGAAAAAAAGAAAAACAAACTAAGATTTTTTTATTATTTGTGGAAAAAAACTAACACAGAATCTACATAATTAAATGAAAAGCTTTTGTCAAAACTTATTTATGAAATAATGTTTTTCTTAAATAAGAGTCAAAAAAATTTCTCTTCAAATCATCAGGTTTCTCTAGGTATTCAGCCACAGAAATAGAAAATAGGTAGTGGTTTCTTACCTCATTTAAAAACATTTTTAATAAATAAACTTTTTTTTTTTTAAATCAAGAAAGCCATTGTTATTGAAAAGTCAGCCTTTGCTCATGGGACATTTATAAAATAGTTTCTTTGCTAAATTTCTTTCATTAAAAAAGTCAGATTAATTCCACTTGCAAAACTGCTTAACAAGAGTATTTTGCACTGTAAGGTAATCCATAACACATTTATTCTGCCTACACTATGAGCCACTGGGAGGAAGTGAGCCCTGGCCCCAAACCTGCCTGTGTCCTCAGCAGGGCACATTGGTGTGCCTGCAGTGGTCTGTCCATCCTCTAAGGGGACTTCACACCATCTGTGTCTGGGCATGTAACCTCTCTGGGGCTGGTTAGGGCAGTGAAGGCCACTTGGTGCTCTCAGGGTCCCAACCCTTTCAATTCCTCACTAAAAGTGCCAAAAAAAAAAAAAAAAAGAAAAAGGAAAGTGAGGAGCTGAATTAATTTTGTGCTGAAGAATTTGATACATTAGAAGTTCTGCCTTATTTGACATGAAATTATTTCCAGATTTGAAGGTAAACATTCATTACCTTATTTATGTCGCTAGATTTCCTTTCCTTTCCTTTCCTTTCCTTTCCTTTCCTTTCCTTTCCTTTCCTTTCCTTTCCTTTCCTTTCCTTTCCTTTCCTTTCCTTTCCTTTCCTTTCCTTTCCTTTC
The DNA here is from genome assembly GCF_035770615.1 of Melospiza melodia melodia. Lineage (NCBI taxonomy): Eukaryota > Metazoa > Chordata > Aves > Passeriformes > Passerellidae > Melospiza > Melospiza melodia. Next base: position 10,295,152 of record NC_086196.1, on the reverse strand, counting down.
CTTTCCTTTCCTTTCCTTTCCTTCCCTTCCCTTCCCTTCCCTTCCCTTCCCTTCCCTTCCCTTCCCTTCCCTTCCCTTCCCTTCCCTTCCCTTCCCTTCCCTTCCCTTCCCTTCCCTTCCCTTCCCTTCCCTTCCCTTCCCTTCCCTTCCCTTCCCTTCCCTTCCCTTCCCTTCCCTTCCCTTCCCTTCCCTTCCCTTCCCTTCCCTTCCCTTCCCTTCCCTTCCCTTCCCTTCCCTTCCCTTCCCTTCCCTTCCCTTCCCTTCCCTTCCCTTCCCTTCCCTTCCCTTCCCTTCCCTTCCCTTCCCTTCCCTCATCTCAGAGGTGGTTTAAAAGATGCTTGCTGTTATCTAGATCAAGATTGAGATGATTTCCAAAAAAAAAAGTTTAGAGAAAAGCAAGTTCAGGAATATTTTAATACATGGCCACAATATGGCTATGGAAAAATACATGTTAATGTTTGGTACATGGTTAAAGGGAAGTCTCATTTCACTTATGAGATTACTGAGCCCATATGAAGTATACAATGAGACTGAAATTGCTACTGCATCACTGAGGATAAGAACAAAATGTTGATAGAATAAGAACAAATTTATGGAGATTCCTTTTTTCCCCTGATTATACATTGTTAGAGAAAATGGATTAAAACAAATGTCAGTATAATGGACCAGATATAGTTAAAATAGATTTTTAATGTATTTTGCCACCAACTTCTTTAGAAAGAATAAGAAGATAAATATATTAAAATAATTAATACATATATGGAAATAAATGCCAAGCTCTCACAGAGTCTTAGTGACAAAAAATAGAAGCATTATCTTGTTATTTGCAAGGTACAAACAAGAGTTCCTTTTCACTTTCAAAATGTAACAGAATACATTTTGAGGTCTTGTTTTTAAAATCAAACACAAAAACATATCCAGAACTACCAACTTCAGTGAGAGGAAATTCTTGAAGAGCTTTTCTGATTTCTTAGTGCTTACTGTAGAATTGGGAAGTTTCAGGTACCCTTAATAGCTACTAAAAGGTGTTAATGGATAATGAATTTAATAGTGCAGCCATTTTGCTTATGTACCTACATTAACAGCTTCAAAAAAAATCTGATTTTAACTACAGACATTTCAAATTGTAACTTTGACCTAAATCTCACAGATGCAGCAATTTCAATCAAGGCAAGGAGTCTCATGATTGTCTGGACTGTTTGTTCGCCAGTGAGCCCTATTTCGACCTACAAAAGACCTGTAGTGAGTAAAATGTACAATAAATTGTCTTTAGGCTTGCTTTTTTTCCCTTTTTGTTTTTAAAAACATGTGCACATCCGAGGGCTGTCAAAATGATCAGCATATAATAGCAGAAAAAAAAAAAACAAACTAAAGCACTTTAAACCCTTTACATGAAGTTTTTAATAAGACTTATGATAACAAAAAGACATCTATTGAATCTACTTAACATCATCTCTGAAACAATTAATTGTTCCAAGTTTCTTTATAAAATTATGCAATGAGTGAACAAGTACTTGTCAAATCACTTTGTAATTAAATTCATGCATTTGTTCCTGTTTTAAAAATGGCCACATATTCCATCTGCCCATGCAAAATGCTTAAGTATTTTCAGCCAACTTCCCTGAGTAAAGCTGTACACCCATCACAGGCAGCACACTTCACTGTTACAAGGGCCACAGCTGCAAAATATCCTAATCAAGGACAAGAAAACACCTTTCTTTGTTGTTCAATTTCTTTTGTTAAGAGAATTTCAGAAGGAGAAAGGTTCAGATCATAGACTCTTTTTACAAAAGAATTGTTAGTATTTTTTCTGGAGCTGGCTGAAACTGGTGTGTCACCTGCTTTGAATGCAATAACTGAGATTTTTTTCCAAGCCTTTTTCTAAAAGGGAAGCTGATCAGGGAGGGAGAAACAGACTTGGTGCAAGCTACTTTGTACTGAAATATTCTCATGATTGTGCACACATATTCAAGGCTTCAGGAAGTTTTGCCTAAAGGTGGAAACCCTGCACAAAAATTATTATTGAAGACCATGGGGACTCTTGTCTCTTTCTCTGGCTTTGGTATTTGCAGATGCAGTTTTGGCATTTGGTGCAGTTGGAAGGACTCCCCAGAAACCATCTTCTCTAAGAGCCCTCACTTCATTTGCAGTTCTTCAGTTAATGTCACAAAAGCCAAAAAGCACAGAAACTTCAGCAGCCTGTTAAAACCTTCAGGACTTTTATCTGACGGAGAAACACTGTGAGCTGCTCCCTCAGATCAGAACAGGCAGAACTGACCTTCTGATTACTTACAGGGTACCCTCTGAAGAAAACTAAAAATCAAAGAACCAACAATAAACATGAAAAGGAATCTGAAAAAAAAAATTAATGTCTTAGCTAATGAACCCTAGTGCTGTGGGTAAGAATGAAAATCATTACAGAAAGCTCTGAACACCCTGGTAAATCACTAAGGGCTCTCTTCGGCCAGGCAGGCAGAAGTGCTGAGCTGAAATGATTCCAGATGCTACTCTGGATTTCCAGTGGTACTGTAAACCTTGGGGAAAATTATTAAAAAATTTTCCCCAGATCTGCTTTTTGCATATCAACCCAGTGGTATTAAAACTCTCAATTCAGCATTTCTTGGTGCAAAACAGAGGTATGGCAAAGTAGAGTGGATCCACGCAACCTCAGTACTAAAGTTGGACAGCAGCTGTGGAGATCATCCAGTCCCATTTCCACTGCTCAGAGTAGAAGCTGCCAGAGAAGGTTGCCTAGGACCATGCCCAGTCAGGCTTTGAATATCCCCAAGCATAGCAACCCTGAAATCTCTCTTGACAGCCTGTTCCAGCATTCTGTCACCCCCACCACAAAAGATTCCATCAGAGCTGTTGAAGTCGACAGCCAAAATAACCTTAAGAGTGAACCAGCTGAAGAGCTAGAAGGTATCTTCTAATTCACCTTCTGATTCAAAGTGAACTGATTCACTCTCCAAGCTCCAACAGAGCTTAATACATGTATCTATTTGTGTCTCTACAAAAAACCCAGCAAAACTCTCCAGCTGTTCACTTCACAGCAACTCTTAGAGGCCTCTACAGTATCTTTTCTGTTCATGATTCCAGAAGTATACTGCAGCCAAGCAGGTATCAATAAATGGAGGTTTAATGCCCCAAGATTCAGTTTTCTGAGGTTATTGCTCAAAATTAATGATATAGAGCTGGAAGAACCTAAAGCAATCTAGTAATTTTTTTTTTAATAATCAATTTATTTTCATGAGCTTTATAAAATAACTCATAACAAAAGCATAGAACTACATAAAGCAAATCTATGCTCACATACTCCTTCTTTCATAAGTGTCTGGTAACCTACAACAAATATTTCTGACTATATTTCATTGGCCAAGCATACTGGAAACTTTTGTTTCACTGGAACAACCATTCTGGGGATTTCAATACTTGTTGATGGGCCATAAGGCAATTTCTCAGGTACAAACTATTAGGTTGACAAATTGTTGACAAAAAAGAGTGTGGGATGTAGGGTGGCAGACTGCAGAGGGCACAACAGAATGAGAAGCAGACAGGCAGTATAACCTGCCAACTGGCAAGTTTCTGAAGTGTGAAGGTTGGTCTCACACTCATTCTAACACTCAGTGCTGTGAATTCAAATACTTAGCCCTGAGGTCAGCATTTGCCAGGAGTAGGAGTTAGCCTTCCAGTTCAGATTCACAGTACCAATAGTAGTATAAGGAGGTAGAACAGACAAAAGAGATCCATGAATCACCACTCTTAAGAGAAATAATGAAGGAGATCCAGAAATACATAACAAATACCGAAGTAAAAAAAGATGGAAGGCCTTTGCGAGACATTGCATCAGCCTCAACCCTCTAACTATATTAAGCAAAAGAGTGAAACCAGTGATAAAAAATGTAGACTTTTTTTTTTAATAGAATCATAATGTGCTGCAGAATTATAATAATCTAATATATTTGATATGAAATTGCATGAGATAAATGCACAATGGATAAAAAGTACCTGTTTAGTAAAATGGCAATGATTGAAGAAATCGTCTACTAATTTTCATGGGCCTATTTCCAAGTTCATTAGAGCTGATGAGATTTCAGTCATTAGTACAGCGAGCACTGTTAGATCTAGTCATGGACTGGGGTTATATTGGCTATTGTGTTAGATAAGGATGTTCAGGTTAAATGTGAAATCAATTAGAAACAAATTTATTCCCTTAATCGAACATCTGTGGCAATAATCACCTGTATGTTAAAAGAGAAGGTAATCAATCAGTAATGGCCATATTTTTTCCCCCCAGTTATATAATGCAAATTTATAGCACCTTAAGAGCTAGCTCAGAACATTTTGGTGGAACCTGTGAAGTCCTGAGTTAAGCAACACTCAAAAATCATAAATTATTGGAAATTAACCACTTGTCCTTGGAAGTTTAAGCAGGGAAATAGCAATTGGATATTTCCTAATCCAGGTAATTTTTTATTTAAGGAGTCTGAGATACTAATTTCTAAGGTAAAATCAAAAAACACTATAACAGGAAGTTTTTCTGGACATAGTGCTAGTTATTTTGACTTCAGTTCATGTTTTGCACCGTGCCAAAGCATATTGCTCTTTAATCCTGTCACTTCTGAATCGTGAGTATATATAGCCAGTTCAATTCTGAGCTCCAAAGGAGGAGATTTTTAAGTCAACAAGCTCATTAGCTCAAAAGTTAATTTTTTAAATTTTACATAGGTCTGATATTTTAAAGCATCATCTAAACACGTGAATATAATTTAATAGGACCAAAAGTACCACACATTTTCTCTTACTGTAACAGAAATCATTTGCACTTAGACTAGTCAAAAAAAGACATCTCCTAATGAAAAACTGGAAAGGAGAAGCATATTCAAAATACAGGCAAAGTTCTGCCATCCAAGAATACCACTGATTATGTTTACAGGCTGTATGTTATGTTTAATGAGTATGCCTACTAAGAAGTCCAAGTTTGTCCACTTTGCGGAGTGCCTGTCAGATTCCAAAAGCTCGGTGATTTTTATTTTCCATTTGCTCTTAGTTGAAACTCCAACTTTTTTTCTGTTCAGGGCACTGATATACTATTTCCAGGCGAATTTGACTCGGGCACAGAAGAACAGAAATTGAAGTCCACTAACTCTATTCAAAATTGGCTTATCAGAAGAAGGTTCTCCTTGCAAAAAATGTGTGGCTAATTTTCTCATCTCTTATGTCTGCACTGTTTTCTTCTCATGGTGCAAATCAGAGAATAACAAACAATACTGGAAACAAGAGCTATTTAAACATCTCATTTGTAGAAGGAGAATCACAAGGTAATGTAAGATTTCTACTGTCAAAGTGTTTTCAGGGGGAAAGTCTGATAGCTAAAGTAAACCCCTTCAGGAAGGGCAGAGGGAGGGAAGGTTAAACAAAGGTGAATTCTCTGTTGACATCTGGTTGAGTGAAGAAGAGACAAATAAAAGGTGTCACTCACCAGGCCTGAAGCAAACTTGATTTAGATATGCTGTGCTATTATGTGAGAGGCATTTCTGTTAAAGAGTCATATTGTAAACTAGTGCATAAACATTATGGTCAACCAATGCCCTAAATGTTACTGAGGTACAGGGTAAGTGTAATTGAAGATGAAGATTAAGGTCCAAAAGTTAGCACCTGGAAGAGAAGTGAAAAACAAGTCAGGGACTTGTGCCAAGGTCTCTTGCAAGGTGTGAGAAGCATTTTTTTACATGGATTCTATAATCAGAGAGGCAGGAAAAGAAACTACTATGAGCATAATTTGAGATGAAAAAGTGCTTCGTTTCAGTGCTGTCTGTACATTTCCAAGGGCCAAAATACCAAAAGTAGAGTTGCACATTAGTTTACTAGTGTGTCTGAGAGTAAAGAATGGCAGGAGGCACAACTATTTGGTGTGGTCAGCACAGGAGGTGCTGCACTATGTTCCTAGCAGGAACAGCTAGTGGAAAAATAGCTCAGATCTTCTCAGGAAATTGTGATAAAGTAAAAAAGAGGTTGAAGATTAAAACAGGAATAGAAAAGTAATATGTTCAGCCTTGCAGTTGTCTCATCAAGAAACAGACTATTGTAGTAGTTAAACAGAGTAAAAAAAAAACACCTCCTAAAATGTATCTGTAGGGTTTATATTATTTTTGGGAAAGCAACCACCTGTTAAGCTCTATGGTTTATGTTTGTTAGTAGGAGAAAATTACCTCATTGACCACCAGGCAACAAAGTCCAGTGGGTGAGGAAAAACTGGTGCTTTGCTGCAATTCTGTTAAACCAAACATAGACTGTGCATTGCTCCTAATCAAGTTTTGGGAGACAAGCATTTCCTTTGCTTCCGCTTTTGAGTTTTCCACTTTTAATATCCACAAGTAACAGCAAAAAGAGAGTTTTTTCCCTTTCTTTTGTCATGCTCCTTGACAACTCATCATGCAGTTCAAAAAGACAGAGTTGATTTCTCAAATAAAAAGAGTTACCTTCTCTACCCTGCCCTTCTCCTTAATTGCATGATCCTGTTCTTTTCTGCAGCTGCACTAGATCTACTCAATTTTGATTCAATTTTGTTCACTAAGCCAACAGAAAAAATATTCCATTCTTTCAGCTTGGTTTTTTTTCTGCAAGCCCAGTGAGCTGGATTGGCTTGTCAAAGGGTCAGGCAGTGCCAGAGCAGCATGAAGAAGCAGGAGTACATAGATGAGAACAGGAAAAGAACCCTTTTACTAGGAAAAAGACATTAGATAAGCTTAGTCATCTCCTCACACAGCACCCACACAGACACAAAACTCATAAGCAGGAATGACCTGAAGTAAACCAGTACTGACCTCACCTAGAACATGTCAGCTCATAAACTTCAGTATTTCTGGAGCTGTTGAGCAGCAGCTAAACTGTCCATACAACAGCAGAGGGTAAACTCTTGTCATCTCAGTGTCATTTACCTTTGTAGATGAGGCAAAACCCCAATAAGTAAATAAGAGAGGAAGAAAAATCCTGTACATCACCTAAGCTTTGCTGACCATCCATATGAATGATCTAAAACTTCACATTAATTCAAGTTGGCTTAGTCTTCTCTTACTGAGACAGCATTTGCATTTGCTGGGGCTTAGGTCACATACATGGACAGTTACCATAAACTTGCTGACACACAAGTTTGCTTCTGCGTCCAAGCCCTCAGAATTAGTTGCTTTGTTTTGGGGTTTTTTTCTCACTATTTGCTCGCCTTCTTTCTCTGCTCCATTTTTACTTTTTATGTTTCCTGAGGATGCTTCTCTGCTACCCATTAGCTTCTTTGCTGATCTTTGAATGCAGAATATCGTATTAAACCTGACATAGATGTACACTTGAAGGTAGCATGACATAAAGTATTCCAAGTAAAGGTTGGCAAACATTTTCAGCTGGTACTTTTTCCAAAAATAAGCCCAGTGTAATGTTAGGCAATACACCTATATTCATCACTACTTTCATCTGATTGCAACAGCAAATTAAAATGGAAAAAGCATATCTAAATAAAGATGCAGCAGATCCCAAAAAGAAATTTATAGTTTTCTCTTATGGAGGTATCAATGCACCTTTGAAAAAATCTAACCATTGCACCTGTTTTAAGCTTGTATAACACTATCGTAAAGAAATACTGGCTGATTTGCATCAAGCTGAGAGAAAAAAGATCAGGGTAAGTTGTGGATACTGTAAAAGTCACTAGCTATTTTAATTGCCTGGATAGAGACCTTAAGCAAGAGGAAAAATATCCTGGATGGATAATTGTATGTGCATGCAAGAGATTAAAATAATTAAATAAAAAGTTCTGTTTTTCCAGTAACCAAACTATAAAAGAATGGATGGCACCCTGAAATACACCTTTCAAAACATGAGGAGGCTTGTGTTACTTTCACTGCTCAGGTGCAACTGAAATCCAGATGTGGGAATCAGTTATATGAGGACGGTGATTTTGCCATCAAGAATTGATTAATAAGGATTTTGTTTGGAACAGCCATTTTTCATAAACAGATAATAAGAAAGAAAATATTTCTGATTTCTATTAGATATGCATCTTGTAGTTCCCTAGGCCTTATTCAACTTATACTATGAAACACCACCAATGCCTTCATTAGGGGCCCAAGGCTATGGAATGGGTACATTCTACCTTTCACAACTAGTGAAATTATTCTAAAATGAGATTCTATCTCCTTCCTTAGTTTTACTCTTCATTACAAACAATAATTTGTTAATCGTTTTGCACAGTTTTGCAGCTCTTGAAAAACTGTCATATGCTGTACAGAAAATATACAAATATATAGAAACAAGGTCACGACCCCAGAGCTCGTCACTTGACTACAAAACAGACCCAAGAAGAGCTACAAATAACAGCACAGGATTACAAAATGATAACAGCATGCTTCCTCACAAGTGACAAGGAGGCTGATCCAAACCAGGGCCCCAGACACCATGATGTAAAGCCTGATGGTGCCTGCTACATTTCCTCCAGCTGCAAAGTAGAGTGATAGGTTTTCTGTTCCACTAGGTGATCCCCTGCAGGTGCCAACATGCCTAACCTTTGACTAACAGCCAGATGGATGCTAAGGCTTTTACCCATGCCATCAGCTCTCTCACTTCCAAACAATGTCTCCTGCTCAATTTTGTTATTCTTTTTATGCTTTCTCACTGCTGTGATTGCCAGGTTGATAAATACAAGCAGCGGAGATGCTTTGCTTTCCCCTTACTAGTAATTTATTCCATCTCTCTCTTTTTTACCAGATTGTGAGTATAGTCTGCAGGAAAATTGTTCTTACCTGGTATCCCCTCCAAAGCTTCATCTTTGCTGAAGGCAACTCCTTATCAGTGAGAAAAGACATAGCATAGAATATCCTGAGTAACACTTTTGTTTAGGGGTGGGAATATTTATTAAAAATAAAAGAAATCCTGCGCAAAATACCTAGAAGTGTAATGTATTTTCCTTTTATACCAGAGCAATATAGAGCTGTAGACAGGGTGTAGAAGAGGGGGAAAGTCATGGGCATTTCACTTTCAAATGATAAGCAGAAATGTGCAGGTGTTGTACATTAGATGACCTTCCCTATGTGGGTCACCATTCATCAGTACTCTGTGAGCAGCCTTACCTAGGACAGCTTGATGTGTCTCATTTCTCATGTCTCCATACAGGAATGATTACAATCCTTAAGTATGTTTAGGTTGGCTTACAAGCTGCTGAGCAAAGAAATAACTTTATAAATATTTGGGAGGTGTAAAAGCCATCAAATGAGAAGAATTACGGTAATAGGACTAAATTAACATCAAAGAAACGTGGAGTATAAAGTCAAATCTACCTAGTAGTTGTAATAGTTTCTCACTCAACAATATCTCCAGTCCCTTTGTGATTTTCTCAAGAAAAAGAGGATGAAGTATGCATGCATTTGCTCTTCATTCCAGGCATAGCATATAAAGAGGTTATGGTGACATGACACTTGTGCTTGTGTATGCAGGCCTGTGACTCAGACGTCTTTCATCTTGACAATAGAAGCTGTTAAGTGACCTATAACTGATACTGCTGATTTAGAACATCCTTTAGCTTGGGCTTGCTTCTGTAGCTTTTATACAACGGAGGAATTGGAGTTCTGCTACTGCCTGGAAATATTTGTGACCTAGACAGCAAATAATCCTGTGAGACAGATGACTTTGCAGAATGTCAAAGAAATGTGAGCAGCTGGAAAAATAGTATTCCCACCACAAAAATATATTAGTAGTTCATGAATATGAAATTAAATTATTTTTATATTCTACAAACCATAGTTTAGGATTTTTATGTGGACAAGGCTTGAATTCACTTGGACTTATGGTTTGGTTTTGGACTTAACTCTCTATTATGAAAAGAAGCAAACCAGTTCCACTTAAGTTTATTGTAGTGTTCATGTCTGCTCAGGAAGTTAAAATAAAATTCTGAATTAGATTAACAGTTACCCACAACTGAAATTCATCTCAGATTTTGAACTAATACAGATATAATAAAAATTAAACTTCTCGGCCCTTGCAGCAGATGTGACAGCAGCAGGACCTGAAGGTGTCCTGGCTGTTCCACTGAAAGCAATAGGAGGCTGCCTCTTAAACAAAAGTCTGTTGGCTTTTACACTGTACAGAAATGCAGGACAGAATCATTACACTGCAGTATTTATCAGAAAGAAATTAACAGAAACACAAGCAGTCTTGGCTTTTTTTTTAACTTTCTCTAGCTACTGCAATATTCTGAAAAAAATTTCAAAATGCAGCTGTGCTTAGGACACTGCAGCAATTTGAAACATGACTATGCAGAGATAGGATTTTTATTTTTAATTTTTTTAAATTTCCTATCCTTTCCGTTTCTGTGAACACCTCTGTGGTATATGGCGTTCAGCAAGTGTGGCTCTGCAGCAGTATGTCTGCCCCACCCTGAGGGACTTCTGAGACATGACACTGGATTCCAACCCCACAGACTGAAAAGCACCTTTGTTTGCCTTTAAATACCCTGCCCGGCAGCTTTAATGTTTCACCACAGATCTCTGTCCTTCCATCCCAGCAGCTATAATGCTTCCTTCCCATTCCCTAGTAAAAACAAACAAACACACCACAACCCAACAACAACAGAACTATTTCTGTAGGGGGAATGACTGGAAACTGCTGGCTTGTAGTATCAAGTCTGACATATTGTCTGACAAATCCAGCAGGCTGGGTACAATCCACAGGAAACGTGTACATTGTGTCTATTTTTGTAAATAGAAATGGTCTACCTTTGGGGAGAAAGCTATTAAAAATTAAGGAGAACGCAAATTGCGTATCTGAAATTATTTGCAAAGCTCTGTGTTGGGATCAGTAGAATAAAGTTGCCAGATTTGGTAAATGCTTCTTGGATATTTTTGAGCAAGTTATTTATAAATATTTGCCTCATTTTGCTGGAGAAAGTTTCTAGCCTTTTTCTCACCTAGGTGAAACTTGGGCTCAGCTGTGTTTAGGAGAAGTCTGAGATCAACCAGTGCCTCAGGTGAATGCTCTGCTGGTGACATTAATAGTACTGACCATGAAAACCAGAATGATTTCTGTTTAGTGGGTTCATGGAATAAATCTACATACAGTTAGCAGATGTTCAGATAACAGCTGAGTATTCATGAGTATGTTTGTAAATCTTGACACTTTGAGGAAATTGTAATGAATGTCACTGCCTTCCTATTCACTATAGTCAGATTGCCAGTCATCTTACTGTCTGCAATTTGACAGCCTTCAGAAAGAAAAACAATCAGACATTCAGAGAAGTAAAAAGTTGAGGTGAACAGTTCAGAAACAAATTGCAATCTGGCCAATTTGCTAAATCTGAAAAGTCTAAAAGACTTAGCAAATACTTACAAATACCAAATACATTCTCGCTTTATGGAAATAGTTTGGAAACTATTCCAGAGGGAAAAAAATGAAAAGCTAAAATATCTTTTTTTTTTTTTTTTGGTTTGACAACTACACTTTGAGCAACTCTTAGTATAAGTAATCACAGATGTCTCAAGAAAAAAAAAAAGTCACTCGTTGTGGGGTTTTTTATTGTTTTAATTTCTTTCTTTTAAAACAGAATGAGAAATGCCAATTTGTCTATGGATAATTACACAGCTTGATATTGGGTTCTGACTTTTACTTGATGATTGGTCTTGAACAAGTAATTTAACTCATGACTTTATCCAAGTAGCAGAGCCTATTCCACCCCAAGCTGCTCAAGCAACATCTGTAGGGGGCTTGGAAATCATCAGAAGTGAAAACAAGGTGTAAGAGTTACAAGTCACAACAGTGGAAATTCCAATTAAATGTAAGAAAAAAATATTATATGAGAGTGGTTGAGTACTGCACGCTAAGAGAAGTCTCAGAATCTCTGTACTTGGAGATTTTCAATACTTTCTTGGAAAACCACTTGAGCAATCCAGCCTAATTGTGAAGCTAGCTCCACTTTGAGCAGGAAGCTGGATTTCATGTCCTCCAGAATGTCTCCTCTCACTTAAATTTCTGATGTTTAGAAATGTAGCATTGTAATGAGGGGTTTTTTTGTGTTGTTGTCTTTCCAGTGCCTGAAAACAAGACGGATTAATTCGTATGCAAGGACTCAGAAGTGCCCTAGCATGTATACAGGATGACAATAAAGGAAATATGAATCTAGGTGTCTGCTGAATGCCAAAAGAAGCAGCAGGCTTCAGCATACACCCAGTTTTCCACATTGTTAGGTACAGCTGCGAATTCTTTTTAATAACCTAGAGAAAGGCATGCATCCTTCAGCCACCAGTGTAATACCTATTGGCTTTCACTGAAAAGAGATAATAAAAAGACAGAGAACCTAGGGAACATTTTCATTAATTTTTGAGAGTTGGATGAGTTTGTATCAAAAGGTCAAGAAGATATTTGTGGCCAAAGTAAATAGGTATTGCCCAGAAAAAAAGATAGACTCCTATTACTCCTGCTGTTAACACAGTTCTTTTCAGCATTCAATCTCTGCTGGGTAAAAAAAAAAAAAAAACAAACCTTCACATCAAACAAGAAACAGACTAAAAATGTATATCTAATTTACCTGCAGCTTGACATGTGTAACAAACCACTCAGAGCTGAGGTACAGTGTTGCATTTTTTCAGGAGTCTTCAGTCGGGGCTGTACTCACTAAAGCCTGCATGTGACTTTTGCCTGGAATTTAGTAAATAGAATAGAATAGAATAGAATAGAATAGAATAGAATAGAATAGAATAGAATAGAATAGAATAGAATAGAATAGAATAGAATATTTCAGTTGGAATGTACCCACGATGATCATCTAGTCCAACTGCTTCACTACTTCAGGGCTGACCATTGGTTAAACCTGGTTGTCAAAAGGCATTGTACAAACGCCTCTTAAACACTGACAGGTTCAGGGCACCAATCACCTATCTAGGAAGCCTGTTCCAGTGTTTGCCCACCATTGCAATAAAGAATATCTTCATAATAGCAAGTCTGAATATCCACTGGGGCAGATCTGAACCAATCCCACTTGTCCTGTCACTGGATACCAGGGAGAACACCTCAGTGCCTCCCTGAAACCTTCCCCATAACCCACCAAGTGGACCAGGGCATTACATGAAGTCCAGACCTGCACAGAGCACTCCAGCACCAGTGCTGAATCCAGGGGGACAATCATCTCCTTTGACAGGCTGGTGACGCTGTGTTGATGCGTCCCACGGTGCAGTTTGCCCTCTTGGCTGCCAGGACACACTGGTGATTCATCTCCATCTTGCTCCTAGGCATGAACACAGCCCTGCTGAGAGAAAAGTTGGCTCAGTGCCCTGCAAGGCCAATTGTCTGACACTGCATCTGGGAAGGCTGAGAAGTTGTAAGCAATGACTGATCCCCTTCTCAGACAGCCTTGCTGAATAACAGGAATTGCCTCATTGTGTGAGCTGTGATACACAATACCCTGGCAAGGTCTCCTCTGATTTACAGTCATCTCAGACAGACAGAAAAGAGATTTAAGGAGGCAGACAGGCCTAAGAACAGTTTACTGGAAACAGAATCCCAGAGAGGAAAAAAAATCCAACCCAGACAACAATAAATCATCAACCTGTGGAGTCACGATCTCTGGAATTGTTCAAGAAATTACTGGATGTAGCACTTAGTGTAGCAGTTGAATTGACATGGAGGTGTTCAGTCAAAGGTTTGACTTGATGATGTTGGAAGTCTTTTCCAATATTAATGGTTATATGTTTCTGTTCTATAAATTGCAATTTGATCTTCATGCACTTTTCTCACACAGAATGGTTATTTACATAAAGTTGTTTTCTGTTAAAGAGAAAAAGACACCATTAGGAAATATGGCAGGCAGGACTCCTAATCCCACCCACTATAAAAGTACCGAATAAGGACTTTGATACATTGACTGTTATGGGACTATTTTCTTTAAGCTCTCATACAAATGACCAACAGGATCAACACCAGCCATCCTCCAAAAACTCCCATTATTCTCTCCCACATCCTTAGAACACACTTTTTGAGGGCAGCCTGCTTGGAATTGTCCTGATTCTCCCTGGGCTGTAGCTCTTCCTCAACAGTGAAACTAAAGAATCTTCCTATGTACTACCCATAGCTGAGATCCCTTCATCCTGCAGAAAATGCAACTAACAGAGCAAGATATGTTTCTGCCTCTCAGCTCACTTGTTAGTATTGAGGTGGAAACTATTTCTACTAAACTCAGTAGAGCTAGAACTGATTAGCACCAAAGTGAGGGATTTTAAAATCAACAGCTTTGCAAAGGAGCAAGGATGGGCAGCTCATGTATTAAACATCTTTACAAGGCAATAGATATTTCCATTGGGAAGTCCCCTTAAGCACAACCTGAAATTACAACCTTCTGAGCCTTATAAGTTCCAGAAGACTTGTGTATATTCTTCTTAGGTACATTCTGTCTGCATCTGCAGAAATAGCAAGATCATTTTCTGCATTGGTGTCTATCACACATTGTGCTTAGGACAATTTAAATAGAAAATACCAAGTACTTTTCCTCTTTTACCCCCATGTTAAAGCAACACCAAATCTTTCTAGCCATTTCAGTTACAGTTTCTAAAGTAAAGTTTAAAATATTATTATGGATACTGACTTCAACCTGACCTTTATTCTTAGTGTTAAAAATAGAAAGTTAGAATATGACTTTGCCTCTCGGAACAATGGATATTCCAGAAAATTGAGCAAAGGAAATTATTTAGACTTTTGTGTCAACAGCATTTTTACAGGAGGATGATGAGAACATGATGACTGTTCAAAAAGCTTTCATCATTAATATTCTCAGATAGGTTTCATGAGGTCATTTATGAGAAATAAATTCAAGAGGCACTAAAACCAGAAAAGATTACTGTAAAAGTATATGGTACATATTTCTTTTTAAAGCAGAAAATATTTTCTTTTTTAGTGGGTTTCTCTGAATTTGTGAGGTCCCAAGTTTAGCTAATAAGTGTGACAAAATTTCATTATGGTCTTGTCATGGTTTGACATTGCCCCAACACTAGGCATCCACAAGAGTTACTCATTCACCCTCCCCTGCAACAGCTGGGTAGAAGAGAAAAAAAAATTAATGAAGGGCTCATGAGTTGAGATAAGGACCAGGAGAAAACATTGCACGGGCAAAACTGGCTCAACATAAGGTTGCAAAGTGAATTTATTACTAACAGAATCAGAGGAGGATAATGAGAAGTAAAATAAGCCCTTAAAACACCGTTCCCTCTCCCCCAGCCCCTCCATCCTTACCACCAATAGCACAAGGAGACAGGGCATGGGGTTTTGTTCAGTTCATCACCAAGATTTTCTTCTGCTGCTCAGGAAGGAATCCTTCCCCTGTAAGACTGTGGGGTCCCTCCCACGGGAGACTTCTGTGAACCTCTCCTGCATGGTTCACTCACAAGCAGCAGCCAAACCACACCTGCTGCAACATGAACTTCCTCCCATGGGCAGACAGCCCTCCCAAAACCACTGTGACGTGGGTGACTCTTCCATGGGGTACAGTCCTCCAAGGACAGGCTGCTCCAGCCTGGAACCAAGGGCCCTCTCTCTCCACCAGTCTCCCACTGGGTCACAGCCTCCTCCAGGCCTCCACCCACTCCGGCATGGGCACCTCCCCACGGGCTGAGGGTGGATCTCTGCATTCCCTGTGGATCCCCACGGGCTGAGGGTGGATCTCTGCATTCCCTGTGGATCCCCACGGGCTGAGGGTGGATCTCTGCATTCCCTGTGGATCCCCACGGCCTGAGGGTGGATCTCTGCATTCCCTGTGGATCCCCACGGGCTGAGGGTGGATCTCTGCATTCCCTGTGGATCCTCACGGGCTGAGGGTGGATCTCTGCGTTCCCTGTGGATCCTCATGGGCTGAGGGTGGATCTCTGCATTCCCTGTGGATCCCCACGGGCTGAGGGTGGATCTCTGCATTCCTCATGGATCCTCACGGGCTGCAGGGGCACAGCTGCCTCACCATGGTCTCACCACGGCCTGCACAGGAATCTCAGCTCTGGAGCCTGGAGCACCTCCTGCCCCTCCTTCTGCACTGACCTTGGTGTCTCCGTGTTGTTTTCCCTCACAAGGTCTCACTTCCTCCTCTTCTCTGACTAGAAGTAACACTGTGTGACTTTGTTTTGATTTTCATCTTTAATATGTCATCACAGAGACATTACCAACATCTCTAATTGGCCCCGTTTTGGCCAGCAGCATGTCCATCTTCAGAGCCACCAAGGATTGGCTCTACTGGACGTGGTGGAAGCTTCCAGCAACTTCTTCCCCACCGCCAAAAACCAGACCATGCAAAAACAATACAGGTCTAGAGTGCACACAAAACATTCAAGGCATTTTATTTTCTAAAAATAATTCCTATGGAACAAAAATATGCATATGGAATAAAATCTTTCAGAAGCATTAAAGAGAAGCACTGCATGCCCAGGTTATATTTTTTTGAAAATGGAAAAGAATGTGTTTTTCCTACAAAAACATTAGTTAGTAGCTGTCTTCATAGGACTTTTAAAACCTAGCAACTGGAATTGGCACTTGAAAATTACATTTATATATATAATTATAAACATACATGGAAATGAGAGATACTGGACAGCATGAAAAATCTGGTGTATTATTTATTTATCAGCGTTGACAGTTGGCTCCCAAGGGAAATGGATGTGCTTAATTAATTAGATGCAGAAAAAGATGCACAAATTTGCATTCATCAATTGTTTTTAAGTGTTCTTCAGCATCATCAAAGCAAAACCTAGAAAGAAAGAAAAACAGTGTGAGGCTTTCTAATGTTATATATGTGACTAGTTCTCCACAAATCTATTACATTAATGCATCTTTAAAGATTTTTAAAAAAAATCAAACATATTTTCATCCAGCTAACAGGTTTTAATTGATACACAAGAATTGGACTGTTGATGTAGTCTCAGCTTACTCAACTGTGTAATTTGTATGAAAACCCAAGATAATTTGTTCTGACACCATGATGCAGGGAAAAGCATTTGTGAGACCAGTCTAAAAGACCTGTGTCACTCCAAGTGTCACACTTTCAAAACTAGCATCTGTAAAAGTCAGTGAATTTTGTCTTCTTGCTCTGAATTGAAAGAGGGTTAATATTGCACGGTTGTATGCACCTGCTAATGATGAAATCTTTGTCCATTAACTGCACAGGAAGAAACAAACTATGGCTTTGAATAATAATTTGTATGAAACATGGAATATTTATGTAAAAATATTTTGTCTTAAATAAGACAAAAAGAGGGATTTTTATGTATATTAAGGAAGGTAAAGACAGGAAATCAAGTTATACACAACAGAAACTAACAGAAAGACACTGACAACCAATAGGTGTTAATTCTAACTGTCCATATTTGTCTTCTAATTGCCAATTAAAACTTTCACAATGTATTTAACAGTCACTCTCTCCGTGTGTTTGACTTGAGGAACAGAAAACAAAATACAGTTTTAAAAGTTAATGAAACAAAGTGAAATGGAGAAGATACCACAATGGATACAGCAAAGAATTAGGCTTTTTCACTGAAACCAGAAAGAGATTTTTCTTAATTACTTTTAAGTGACCCCTTTTCCTTCTCCTCCCCCACCTCCCTTTTTATTTTTTTCGTGGCACTCTTGTGCAGTCTGGAGCACTCAAGTTTTGCATAGAAACCACCTGTAGGCACTAGCTATCTCTGTCACTATTCACATGGTTCAAATTTCCTGGTATTATCCTTTGCTTTTCTCCTCTTCTACGCAGTCTTTCATGCACAACCCCCCTCTATTTTTTTTTTTTTTTGTAAATAAAACCCCAACGAGTCAACCTCTTGTCCCTTTCAATTTCCTCCTCTACGAAGAGCAAATCTGCAGGATTAGAGGGGAGAATTTGAGAAGAAATTAGAGTAAACAATACTTTGGGGCCTATTTATGGAAAGGGAATAAGGAAGGAGAGGATGAATCAGCCCACGTAAACTGAATCAGTTCCTCTCGCCTTTCTCAGCAGGCAGGTACAATAATGATTCATGAGCTTTTGGCCTAAGGGAGTCAGAGCAAAACTCGAATGCAACAGCCTGAAAAACCTGCAGTTCTGTAAAATACCTGTGGGAAATACTTTGTTAAGAGGTGTCTCAAAAGTCAGTGTAATTGCTTGAAGTCAGTGAATTGCTTGTAATTGCTTGCTTAAAGAGGAAATTGCCATCCTTTAAGAACCATCCTGAAAAGCTTAGTTTTTTTTTTTTTTTTTCAAAACTAAAATTCATATATAAGCTAGACTTGGTTGGCATTTATTTTATTTAATCATGTATTCTGTAGTTCTCATTTCAGAGTTTAGATTTGAGGGAAATTTCCTGTCATAAGTATTTATTACTTTTTACCAGCTTTGCTAACTGAGTACATCTATGCAATTTATTTTATCTTTTGAAGGTTCAGTTTAACACATAAGCAGTCTGTGATCTGTACTTAATTGAAATATATTGCACACCAAGATACATGGTAATTTGAAACTAAATTAAATGAAAATACAGGCTCATACTAGAAAATCTAAATTAATTCCTTGATATAAGGAAGGATTCTCAGACTGGAAGAATTTTCTAAAGAAAACTAGTCAGAAGAACAGCAAAAGGAACAAAAGATTTTATTTCAATAAAAAAAGAAGAATAGAAAAAAATAAGAGCCACCCAAAAGCTTGAATAAACCATTAAAGCGCTAAGTTCTTCAGAGCACATTACCACCTAAAACAGCATTAGTATGTGGTGATTGGAAGGTAATAAATGTGGTGTCAAATTGTAAAGTAATGTCTAGGGAGAAAGAAATCAACAAAGTAAAACTTCCATGCCAAATAAAATGGCTGAAATTATAAGAATGAGTAGAATTAGTAGATGTTAGATAACTATGATATGATGAGAGGAAAAATAGCTTGGATACTGTAATGGAGAATCACTTGTTGCAGGTGTGTTAAGTGTTCTTGGAAGAAATAAATAATCCAATGAGCAACAGCAAACCCTGAAATCTTGGAAAATTATTTTATTAACAGTCTTTTCAAAAGTCTAATTGAATTAATTCCTGGTTGAAGGACAAAGCAAAAGGTTTTGATGACAGGTTTTGTCAATAGAAGTCCCAGTTAGACCCTAGTGGCATCTATGCCTGGATTTAGTTTTGATTATACTGAGGTAGAAAAGGAACAAATAGTGAAGTGACTAAGTTTATTTACATATTATTCAAGCTTTGATATACATATAGAGTGATGAGCTCTACTCTTACTATTCCCGTTCAAAAATGAGATTCCAATAATATTGAAAATAGTTCTATGAAACAACCATAATATTAATAAATAAATGTTAGGGATTATCAGAAAGCAAACAGTGAAAGACAAAAGAAAACATCATTACCACTGCTTAAATCTATAACACAAATACATCGTTCTTATTAGATGTAACTATTAATCCTGACCCACTATTAAGACATGAGAAAGATTAAAAACATACAGTAAAATATCAAAATTACTGTCAAACCCCATGTGGCTTTCTGCAACACTAGGAAATGCAAGGTCTGATACTAAGGTAAGTAATGATTGTGTTGTCATTTATCCAGTAATGCCTCATATTGTCAAAATGTTGAGCCTCAAATAAATAATTTCAGAATTATTTCATTCTATTTCATATAATTGCATCAGTGTACGAACTTCGCATTCCATGTAGCATCTATTGTTGAGGAAGAGTGTTTAAAGGAAGAGTGGCAGAAATAAGTGTCAAATGAAAGTCCTACATCTTGTTTCATTTGGACAGGAGATTATCAGGGCCCTTTAATAGAGCAGATGCAATTGGAAATTTTGAGAATTCAGTGCAATGTCTGAATGCTTTTAGGTATCTGATCCTGCTCTTACTATGCTGAAGATTGTCGTGGGAAATGAGAAATAAAGCAAGGGAAAAATGATCTCGCTAAACATTCTCAGACAGAATGGGAAGGCGTCATGAAAACAGACAGAAAGATCTCAAATGAAAGTCAGAGATTTTACATTCAGGACTGCAAATCAATAGTGGATAGTTATGTGGGTTCTTGGTAGATCTTAATCTCCATCTCTTCAGATCTTTCTAACTTGAAAATTAGCTCTATTAAACTGCAAAAATCCCACAAAAGGATTTGATACTAAACTGATGGAAGGATAACATGATTAAATCATTGATTAACGTGAATGACTGCAGGAAATTGAGAAGGAAACTAGTGCTGAATTAAAAGAAATGAAACCCTTTAATTAGTGATCAAAGATAGAAATGTATCATGTGATTGCAATTTTGAGCCATGTATCTGCATGGAATTACTTCTTTAGTTCTTTGAAACTTAACTAGAGGATGCCGAATAAATACCTTCATAATCATACCCTTTTCTATAAAATTTTCAGCTGTTTTGTGTTGATTGTGCCTGTGGATTTCAAACTCATTCAGGAGTTTCAGTCAGGGTGGAAAGTTTTAGAAAGATCATGGCTAATCAGCTGATATTTACACAGTTATTTTAAAATGTCATAAAATCATAGACTGCACCACATTTCTGATTTTAAGACACTACACCATTTTGCACTATAATCCATTCATTTCTGGATCCTGTGATCATTCAGAATTTCCAGGCTGAATTAGGGAAAAATAATGTCTCTTTTTTTTTTCTGAGGCTTTATGAACTTCTAAGAAAGAAGAAGAGAGTTAACAAGTGCAAAATAAGATAACAAATACAGATATTTCATTCTTTCATAACAATGCAAAAGAAAATTCAACTGTACCTAGACTTTTTTAAGAAACAAAACCTCATGCATCTGTAAACTTCATCATTTAAAATCACAGGACACTTTCATGGGTTGCAGACATCCAGGCCCCGGCAGCAGCGGCGGCTTCATGAGGGGAGCTGGGGCTGCCTCAGCTGGACATGGCCAGTTCCAGCCAGATCCAGCCAGATACAGCTGGTTCCAGTCAGATCCAGCCGGTTCCAGCCAGATCCAGCCAGTTCCAGCTGGATCCACCCCCCACCACAGGGCGTGGCAGAGCCCCACACACATGGTGGGAGTAGCACTGGGGAAAATATTTAAGAAATGGCAAAATCACCAGATGACAGAGAGAAGCAGGGGGAAAAAAAGGAAGAAACAGCTTTGGGAACACTAAGATGGGAGAAGAAAGAACTGGAGAAGATATTCCATGTGTTGGAGCAGAGATCACCCTGCAGCCCATGGAGAGACCATGGTGAAGGAGGTGTTTCCCAGCAGCTGTGGAAGCACCCACAGAGAGGCAGGGGAAAAGTGTGAGTGAAGGAGCTGTCAAGCAGAGCTATTATGGTCTTAGCACAACCCTCATTCCCCATCCCCCTGTACCTCATGGAGTAGGGGAGGTAAAGGCCTTGGCAATGGAGTGAGATTGAGCCTTACAGGGGAAAAGAAAATGGTGGGATGGAGATGTTGATTTAGTTGTTTTTCATTGTACAAATAATTTTTACTTCACAATAAACATAATTGCCCCCGCATTGAGTCCGTTTTGCCAGTGGTAGTCACTTTTTGCCAGTGGTAGTAACTTGCAAGCGATTTCTCTGTATTTATCTCTTACCTTGAGCTTTTTCCCCTTTCTTTCTACCCTCAACATCCTGTTGAGGAGGGGCAGTGAGAGATCACATGGGTGATCTGACTGCCAATACCATGACACTATACATGTGTCAAAGCTGCCAGTCTAAAATCCAAGCATGGCCATCTGTGAGGACATAGCAAGATTAATCTTGAGATGTCACATATAAAATTTTAATTCATGTCTATGTGTAGATCCAACTGACAATAATTTCAAGAATTCTGAGAATTAAGTTTTATGTATGAAATGCAAGCTAAGGAGAACATGAAAATTTTACTTTGATTATGACAATACAATGCAACCCTTAATATTTTCTCTTTCAAACTTCAAAATAAAAAGATGTGAGTAATATTTATGTCTTATACTCAGGACACTCCATTTACATTTTCCAAGTAATTTTTCAAGTCTCTTGGGAAACATTTTAGTTTTAAGAATCAAAGTATTTCAGTTAGAGTTATAGTGAAGTTATTTTAACTTGTTGATTTTAAGTTATACTTCTTTTTGCTCTTAAGTACAGGCAAGAGAAATATAAATTTAAAAAGTCATAAAAATTGGATACCATTCTATAACAATTGTATCAAGAAACAATGACAACCAGTAGCCATTATCATTTAACTAAAAATAATTGCAGTGTTAGCATACTATAGATAAAGGCTTTTCATGTCATAAAGTGAGATGCTCCAATATTTTAGTATTACAGCGTTAACTTTAAAAGCATTAGACTGTATGGCAATTATTTTCCATGCAGCAGATAGTTGCATTTTGCTGTTGGATCCTTTGGAGGAGCACATTTTAGATTGTAAAATCATTTTGGAGCCTATTACAAGCTATTACATAGAACAAATATTATTAAAATCATATCAAGATTATGGCTGCAGTTGATGGAACAAAATATAGAAGTTGAAGGATCCCCATGAGTGTAATCACATTCATATGGGGTGAATGTAAAAAAACTTGAGTGGAAGAAAAGTGATTCCATCTCAAAATATAAATGGTGAGAAGCCCTTTTGGTCTCCCATGGATGATAATAATGATATTTAAAATTAATTTCAATCAGAAATTACATTTTCAATTTAATTTCTTTTTTAATAAATGGTGATACTATCATGATGAGGTTCTAACACAAATCCTTGAACCACATGATATATCCCCATGTAGTTACTGGTACTTCAAATACTTGTTACTGGTACAACAACCAGAAAAACAATCCTAATATTCATTAGTTTGAAATATGACCTTTTAGCTTTCATTTCCATTGACAGCAAAGGTCTTGAAGAGACATTTTATTTGCATCTTTACTTATTGTGAACTATATACATACACAGATGTAAATATGCCAATAATCTTTCTTCATCTTCATCTTTTGTTTATTATTGAATATAGTAACATGTTCACACAAAATGAAAAAATTGAAAAAAAAAATCATTTAAGCTATTTTGTGATTATGAAGAAAGCAAGTATGCAAAAAAATACACATTTCCACGTGGGAAGTATGAGAAATGCAATGGCCAATATTTTTCCTTCTGACTCAGTAGTGGGTTAACGGATCAGCATACTTAGATAACACACCTCATTCTGCTGGTTAACTAACACTGTGCCAACACCTATTCTGTCTTCCCAAGACTAAAAGGAACCAAACTGTCTCTGCTCACTCCCCAGAATATCTGGATTTTTGGGAATGTTTCCTTCCCTATGTTAACTCTCAAAATCTGCAAAAAAACATCTGGGAAGATTGCCTGGAAAGACTCAGGCCAAAAGTGTGTCAGTAGTCATTCCAGAAATATTGTAGTACTGACAAGAGTACCTGGAAATGCTTAACTGACTAATATGGACATAAATTGTTCTTCTATAAGGTACCTACAAACTTGCTAAGTGTTCTGACTGCCTGTCATTATAACCTGTGCCCTAGATTTTGCACGGATAGATAGGGCCTGGGCATTCAGTATCCATGGATGCTGAACTCCAGAGATTCTCACAAGTTTCACTTCTACTAAGTGACCTAAGGAACAGGCACTGTGATTGATGCCTGCCAAATTTTTCCTTTCTTATCCGTGTCTGTGAGAAATAGGGTGGGATATGCTTTTTGAATTTGTTTGTTTGTTTACTTTTATATTCATTCATTTTCTGATATGCATTAAAGATATAATATGCATGAGAAAAAAGATTGCTGGGTCAGTGGGAGTCATTCTCTGCCTTGCTGTCAGATGGCATCAACTACTGAGAAAGTTTTCTGTCTTGCAGAAGAAAGTTATGCTCTCGCTGTTCTGTGTTCTGAAGCTGTACATGGTGGTACCCAACAAACAAAGTTAATCGTGCTATACCTTTAATGGATCTTTTTATATAAGTGCTTCTGAGTACAGGAAAAAGGTTTAGTGAATATATACTTGGATGACTTCCCACCACTTCTAAATTTTTTCTGAACAACAAGGAGTCTTCCCTCATTCCTTGATAGCTCTTTAAAAACAATTTCGATACCAGTGTTGGTTTGGCTTTGAGATCAAGTTTAGATGCTTTGAATAAAAAATTTTTGCCATACTTGAAAATCTCTTTCTTTATACTGTAAGCACATTCACACATCTCATCCCACTCCCTCTTCCTTCCCCCAAAAATTTTTCTACCCCTTATTCAATTTCTTGACTAATTCTGTAACTTTATGAGCATGGGCAATATTAATAGTATTTTTCAGATTTTTACTCAAGTCACTAGTCCCTACAGATAATGAGTTTTCTAGCAATGACCCTTTGAAACTGAGGGAGGAACTTCTACTCTTCTAGAATAAACTCTGCCTGGAAGGAATGCCTTTGAAGTTTTCAGCAGGGAGGTCTTGACATAAGTCTGCAGTCTCAGCATTTGGGTAAAAATGGAAAAGCCCCCAGATCCACAATTGGAACCATTCTTCAATATATTCAAATTACAGTTTGAGTACAACCCTCGATTTTGAAATATTTTCTATTTTTATACTTGCAAACCAGAATTATTCACTGAACTGATTTCAGCCATAATTGAATGGCTGAAAAGAAAAATAGCTTCTGAGAATCATCAGTACTTCAGATTAGCTTTCTGGCATCATTGCAGTTTCTTCACTCACAGATTTGGACTTGCAGAAAGCACCTCGGGAGAGCTGATACCAAGAGGCAGGAAGTTTACTGCACATTTCACATTCCCAATGTCCAATCCTGCAGAGTGAGGTCACTGAGTCCTGGAAAGACATCTAAGAGAATTAAGCTGGTCTCATAAACTGACATCATCTGAGAAGAATTAGAGAAAGATGTACAGGAAAAATGAAGCCATTAGTATTACAGAAAAGCCACATAACGCAAATAAAAACAACCATCTAAAATGCCTGCAGGCAGCTCAAATGATAGGCTGAGAGATACTTTTATAATTATCTATGGGATGTTTTTTGTTTAATTATGACTTCACTTCATCAAGTTGAAAGCTAGCATCAGTATAAAAAGCAGTAGGAAGCCAGTTTTAAATGTTCAGCTTAGGAAGCTGAGAAATAATATCAGAATCATCAGCTTAAGCCTGACAAAATCATACAGACTAAAGGAATTCAAAATGGGTCATGCACTTCAGGTGACCTCCACAGAACCCTGTGTATTATATATGTACTATATGGCACAGGGACAAGTTGGTGGGGTTTGTTTTGTTTTGTTTTGTTTTTCTTATACACTACACTGTATTTATGAATTTAAAATAGGAAATTCCTGAGGGCAAATACATTCACAAAATATCCATGTCATTTGGTTTATCATAAAAAAGGAAAGAGAACTTTAATCTCAAATCTGAACAACACAGCCATTATTTTCCCTGTGACTTTGTAGCCTAATACAATTAAAACCACATTATATTGGTGCAGCAAATCAGTTTCTTTTATATACAGAACAACTTTATAAATAAAAATGAGGCTAATCTGAAGGCAAACAAAAGAGACACTGGGATTGTGGCAGTGTTGAAAACAGGGAAGCATCTGTACAATATTTGAACAAATTTTCACCTCTTCTGAAATCTGTATCTTAATTCTGACACAGAGAGATATGGATTTTTCATATCTTTTCACATCAGGAGACACAGACCACGATATAGTCTTGGATCAGTTAGAAATGAATGGTTGACACAGTTAGGATTAAATCCAAACAAGGTGGACTGAATGGAGCCTCTGTGGTGATAATGTGCAGTTCTTTTAAAGTGCCTGCTGAGATGATCCTTGTGAAGGATGTTCTCTAAATGTGAAATATAAACATTGTCAGAGCCATGGAAAGTATCCATTGGCTTTAAAGATGTTCAGAGTACAAAAGACCTTCTTTTCCACTTTCCTGATAAATTGAATCTTAGTGTCAGCAGGGTGATACAGAAGATTTATGTAGAAAGCCCTGGCAGGTAGAATCAGCTTTAGGTAGAAGACACAACCATTGATTCTTCAGAGATCTGAAACAAATTCATCATGCAGTGTGGCATCTATCACCACAGTCAGGGAAGAGTGAAGCATCAAATAAGTAGACCTCTAATATCATAGACTGAGATTAGGCTTCACCAAATAGCCATGGCCAATAAGGCTGTTCTGTGCCTGGGGTCTGCATGCTGCTGATAGCAGGATAAGACATGACCTAAAGTTTCCAGCATCTTCTCTCATCCTTTGAAATGGTGTTAGAGAAAGCAATTACACTGGATGTTGTACAGTTTCCTTGGTAAACTCTGCAGTCTGGGTGGAGAGCAGAGTGTTGATCTGCTTGCTAAATTATATCTTGAAGAAAAGCAGATGAATCTAAAGGATTAAGTTAGTTAACAGCCATTCAGAAAAGAATAAACTTAAACACTTAGATTTAGTAATGCAGAATTTTTACAAACACTGAAAAGGTAAAAGTAATTTTTTTCTATTGGTAGTATGACTTTAGATTACAGTCTTGAGGAAACTACTTATATAGATAAATATAAAATATTTTTGGAAGAAAAGCACTGAAAACTCATTGATAACATTCACAGAAAATGTTACATTTTGAAAGTGGAATGACATATGAAACCTGAAATAGTGAACTACATCAATAAACTACATCATAAAAATAACTACATCAGTAAATCACAAATCAAAGCTTTTTTCCTTAGAACTGTGGAAAAAATTAAAAAAAAAAAGATAGCACTGTCACTTCATATACAGACATTTTTTAAATGCTGTTGGAAGAAAAATATTCAGTACTGGCTCATGAAAAAATGGATGAGGAACCCCAACCAAGAATAACTAATCATATTAAAAATAAATGGACTAATAATTAATCATTTCAATCTGAAGGTTTGTGGGATAGGCAGTTTGGATAAACACACTCAGGTTTTTTGATTCCTTCTCATACATACTATAATCTCTACATTTCTTATGCATTACAATTTAATTTATAAGCTATAAAAATATTTTAATTCCATATATTTTTTGGAATCTCAAGCAGGGGTTTTTGATTTTATTCGTATCACTGTACATTATTAGTATTATGTACAAAATATCCCTTACTGTTAAGACTGTTTATTCCAAAGTGATTTGTAGTGATGTATCCAGGGTGGCTCCAATTCCCTTTCCTCAATATTTGCTATCACATGAAAGAAAATAATTTCTCAACACTCCTGGTATGGGGACAGTTAATCTTATTCATTTGAGAGACTAAAGAGTGTATGGAACAATGTTACCTAGATTTACTTGATTTCTGAGAAGTTTCTTGAAAGCCTCTTTCTCCCTTTCTGCACCTTCTCTCTGAATTTTCCACTTCATTCTTTTAAGACAGTTGGACAAGGTGAGGGTAAGCTGATAAAAAAAAATAGTAATCTGTGTTAGAGTGGGAAAAGAATGTACATCAGCTCCAATATCTATCTACATTTTCAAATGGCCTTTTCATCCAGACTGGTGCTGAGTAGAACAGGAGGAGGCAGTGCTGCCTCATGTCTCTGAAATATTTCACCTTGATGTTAGTGAACCATCTTGTTATATTGGCACACACACCCCTAAATTTCTCAGTGCAGATCTAACCCAGACTAGAAAAGCAGTTTTTCTCATTTTGAAATTGATATCTGATGGCTGATAAACTGAATAATTCTTTGGAATCCACTGATCATGTTGAATAATTTTAAAAGAACTGCATAAGAATTTAAGCATGTAGCATGTACATGTCAGTCCTTAAATTTAAGAATCTGCCTGCCAATCATGGCCTTGGGTCTGTAGTAATAACCTATGTAATAGAGGTTCAGTTCTACTGGAACCGTAATCTGCAATTTATGTACTCCAGTTCTGTATGGACAGGAGTTATGGAGAGCATATGTTTTGCATACTAAGACATAAGGCTACAGTTATTATGGCTATTGAAAATAAAACCCAAATTTTCTGCTGTCTATTCATATTAATGTAAATGACATAGATTTCCAGTTAATCCAATAGTTTTGCAGTGGTTTTACTCTATCATGAAATGAAAGAGGCTCCAAAAGTTAATTCTTCTGTCTTCTCGGCTGGTTTTACAGAATTGGATAAATACCAGAATTGGAGCTTTGTTAATTTCAGCTGCGTTACTTCTGGTTTACATCTATGCAACCAAGCAGAGAAACTGAGATGGAGATAGTTTTTAAAATAATATCTAAGAAGTACTGGGTATAAAAAAAAATCACATCAATTGAGAGTTTTCATATGCAGACATTGAGAGAAGTTTTAGCAATGAAATTAATTAATTCATCATTTCAAGTTTGAAAAAATCCAACACCCAACTGAAAAGATATTCTAATTTCTATTTGCTCTGAATGGTTATTTTTTTACTAATTTGGGGATTTACTAATTTGAGGCTCATTATACAGAAGCACAAAGCAAACCACTATAGCATAACATTATATGATTTTTAGAATATTCCTAGCATGGCAGAAGTGCCCTGCAAGGTATTTGCAGGAAATTCTTACCTTTCATTGTGATGACTAGAGAGGTTACATAGAACAGAGGCTAGACAGAGTTAAAGGAAAAGGTAGTATTTATTAAAAAGGCCTTCATAGGATACACCTTGGGCAGTACAAGAGCCCAGCCGGGGCTGTGCCCAAGGTGCAGAATGGATCACGACTTTTCACACTTTCCTAAGTTTGGTCCATTTGCATATCGTCCAATTACAGCCTCAGGTAATTTAATCACATTCTCCTAGTTTACCTTTTGTTAATACTTTTTGGAGACTGAACCTGTGATGGTTCTCAGGCTGGAAAAGGATTGTTTTGTCTGAATAAACTGTGAGGAAGACTTACACTTTATATGAAGTTCAGAGTTACACACCAATGCAAGACAGAATCTGAAAAATAGGAAAGCTAAAACTTAAGGCATCACTTGTTCATCTTCAGACTTCAGGCTGATTTTACAATTTAAAATAGGCTCCTCTTTAAAAATGCATTCCATTGCAGATTTTAATTTTAATTTTGTCTTGTATAAAGTTGCCATTATTTCTTTTGTTGTGATGACTATTATACTGTAGCATTAGCGGAGAAACCAAAGGAGTTGGAGTTTCCTAATTCCATTGATTTTTTTTGATTCTATTGCCTGATTTACAGGGTGCCAACAACTTTCTTGCACCTCTCTTTGTAAATGCAGCCTTTTTCACTACTTATACAGTCTGGCAAGTGAGGAACACAAACTTACACTCCTTACTTGACTGCAAACCATTACTGTGAGTTCAATTTCTGCTCACTTAGGAATCAAGCTGTTCACTTAAGAACCTCTAAATACCAGCATGAACAAAACAATGCCTTAGACCCAGCAGCTAAACCAGTTTGTACAACTTGAGAACTTTCTCACTGATGGATTGTATACCCATATTATCTAACTCCATATGCACACAATTCCCATCTCAAATTATATATTTTAACATATGAAACAGTACAAATAATCCAAACTTTAAAATATCAGTTGTTTTAAGTCAGAATATTGTAAAAATATACTTGTGGCAGAACATGGTAGGTATTTGTCAATATGTTTAGGCAATCGATGAGGACTCCACTAATGTGTTTGCACTGCACAGGTTCTTACCTCCTTGAGTGCTCCTGTGAGGATCAGAAGGACTGTGGAAAATCTGTCACTGAATTGTTCAGACATTTACCTGGAGCTCTGACAGCCTCTAGTCTGTTTCTCCTGATGCCACTGTTCTCCCGGACTGGTCTGTACAAATCATGTTACCTTCCTGGGCAACAGTTCCACCCTCCTGGCAGCCTGACAGAATTACTGCAGTCACATGCCTGAAGAAAAATATTACTAAATGTGACAAGGACATATTCTAAGGCTATAATTTTTTTTTTATTATTTTTTAAAGCAATAGTCATTATTTTTAACTTCATTGTATATGCTATTTTTGAGGTTGATATTCTGAACTGGTTTAACACTTTTGCCTAATTTTCTGGCACACTCTCAAGAGTTGAAGTCTCTGGATATACCCCTCAGATAAATCCTAAATGTCATTAAAACCTCTGCATGGTAAAAAATCCCAACAAAAACAGCAAATTCCAAAACACCACCAAAATTTTAGAAGTTTAAAAACAAAACCTCAACCTCAGAGGTGGGCAGCTTATCTCTATGAGAATATTTGAATGTCCTTAATGCTGACCGCGCCATGGAATCAACAGAAGGAAAAGTTTCTGCTGTTTAAAAGCTGTTTGCTTACCTTCAATGTAATTCTAGTTAGACATGCCACCCTAGTAGATCAGTGACTCCAGTACTTCTACCCAAGACCATGATCTGACAAAACAGGCCTGAGAAAACAAAATTTGATCACGAAAAATTTTATAGTGGTTATAATTTCCACTGGACAAGTCTGCAGAGTGTCCTTGGAAAACTCTGCTTTTTGTGCCAGCTGTAACTAAATGCGCATGAACTGAGAATGAGCTGCCAGGTGGCTGGGAACATAGCTTTTACAAAAACAGAGGCTACACTGTGCAGAAAAGTACTTTACACTAAAGGCTGTAGCAAAATGTGATTATTTTGAAATTTATTATATAATATCAGTTAAAGCAATTTTAGTCAATTTAGACAAAGACAAGAGCAAAAAAATTCAAGTTGACTCATAATACCAAATAAAGGTGTTTAACCAGAGTAAATTCTTTGTACATAATTTTAGAGATGCATCATTCGTGTGCTTATTACAATGTTATATCCCAAATGGAATAGATGCCAGCTTTTGACATTGATTTCAGCACCAAGGTAACAAAAGGAAAGCAGTAGATCCTCTGCCAAGTCCCTGCCTAGTCTCACCCCAGTAAAAGAGATTAAATTGATGCAGTCTTCAAACACTTTTGATGGGGTCACAGGAGAAGCAGGTAGGCTCTGCTTACTGCTTTCAACTTTCCTTTTAATTGAAATCAGCAAGAAGATTATGCTGGTTTATTGTTCTTTAGCTTCTAGAAACTAGGAAAGACATTTTTCTCCCTGGATTTGTCTTTGCTCAGGGCATATTGCATAGACACAGCCAGTAAAGCTCATTTCATGCATGCAACAGCCAAATATACCTTTAATGAAGACACCTCAAAACACTAGATACAAGAAAGTGTCATCTTCAGGCACACAGCCTGACTGCAGCTGAGACTCAGAAATTAGTGCCAATTTTTTTTTTGCAACATTTTCACAAGAGCTAAGTCTAACACCAAGACGTGGAAGAACCTCTCTGCAAGACAGTCTGGTAGTTTTTGCTATAATTTTTTAACATTTGCTGTGATTTCTGAGAAGGTTTTTATTTAGGTGACTACTACTGCTGTATAAAAACAGATTGCATTACCCCTGAGGCAGGGGCCTGAAGCAGGGAGCTAGACAAACTCAGGGAAACATATCAGGTCCCATATACAGTAATTCCCACTGCACTGTGAAGCCTCTGTCTCCGTGGGTGCTGTTCTCCAAAGATGCAGGCTATGTCTGCAGCCAGCAGTGCCTTTGCTCTCTACCAGGCTAGGTTCTCAGTACTGCATCCCAAGTTACTTTGAACTCACTGGAAATCCAGAGACATGTTCTGCACTCCCAGAGTAAAGACTTTGCATTTGGATGCTGGCAGATACCCAGCAGAACGCAGGACCTCAGCAACCACCCTCTCTCCTTGCTGATGATGCTCTCCCTTAGCCAGCAGGACCCACCATGCCAGGCGAGCTCAGCAAGGAGGGGAGGCAGCTCTGCTCTGGCATTGGTAATGGACTTGCCAGAGCTGGTAACTCAAAGCTGCAAGGCACTTCTGATTTGCTCCCACCTCCTGCCAAACTCCGCTGAAGCTGGAATCAGACCCTGCTTTGAACATGGTGCCCACTGAAGTTATTCCTGAAAGCCATTTACATCTGATTGATTAGCTCAGATTGCATTGCTGTTTAGAGACAGCAGAGCATTCAAGATTCTTGCAATTATAATGTATTCTTTAAAGCTACCAGACATCCTCAGCAGTGAGAAACTAAAGATCAAAAGCCATGAATTGTTGAACTATACTTCCAGAGATCAGCTAATAAAGCTGAAAAACTCACTGGCAATCAAAGTGTTAAAAGCAGTACTTCTGATGCAAGTCTGCTGCAGGTCCCTATCATATTGCCTGACCTTTGTACTGAGCCTAGATATATGAGGTTTTCAAGTCCACAAGCTTCAATCCCACCCTGAGAAGTAGGATAAAGCTGCACCATCACAATATATTTAAGCATGTCCTGCAACACATCTCTTTGCTACCTCTTTTGATATTAAAAAAAAAAATAAATTTGCTTTTCTTTGTGCATCATTTCCATGCTGATTTATGGTTTATTTCAGAATAATAACTATAAGATATAGGTAATTCTAACTGTCACTGTATTTGTTACAGGACACAGACATTAGCTAAATGTACTGTCAAACACATTCATCTTGCAGCAACATGATGTTCATATCACTTTCTTTTAGCAATAACATGTTTTTTTTTTTAAATTAAAACAGACAATAACAGTCTTGATACTGATTCAAGTTACAGTCATTTTTTATAAGATTTTTACATACCATCATCCTGCTATTATAAAACCTTTTGAAGGAAATACTGTGTTCAAATATCCAGCCCCCTCATACCCTCACTATTCAGCACGTGGACAGGAATAGTTATCACACTTGCAATTCATACCTTACCCTACACCAAAAATTAACTTAAACTAACTTTGAAGTGTAGAAAATCTCTATTCCTGCACAATAAATTCATGATAATACTGATGAATTGTTGTATAGCAATATGTAAAATTACTTGTTTAACTTCTGGAAACTGCTGAGATGTCAAGTCTCTTAGCTGGAAATGACCAGCTTGTAAGGATCACAATCTGGATGTTTGGGAATCAGTAAGGGCAAAGAGAACAGAAATGCTTATTTCAGGGCTAATAATCATACAGTTAAGAGATGTGCTCAGGAAAACAGTATTAATTATAATCTCCAATAGTCCTTTAAAAATTCCAGTGATCTTAATCAGAAAACTAAATTGTGGGACTGAGGAAAGACTGAGAATATTTTTTTATCCATTTATAGAATAGTGTGTATATATATGTGTATTCTTTTCAATTATAGAAAAAATTCTTCTTATTGACATCAAATTTTCTTTTGAATTAAAAAAAAGTAAAACATCAACTTGTTTTTTTTTAATGCATGAATTACAGTTTAGTAGGCTTATGGGAAAAAACTGGTATGCTTCAAACTGATTATTTTGTGCTAAAAAGAATAATGTAAATGGGCTATGGAAATAAAAAGCTGAAGCTTTCATATGAAAACTGGAAAGAGCTGTTGTTTTACTTACTTTAGGTCTGTCACCTCTGGAAACTATTAATGTTATAGAACACTAAGAAAATTTTACATTTTTACTGTGTACAATATTAAATTACTGCTGATAGGGATTTTCAAGAAAACACACATGCATTGGGGGTTTTTTGTATCCATTAGAAGCAGAGAATTACAGAGTCAGGCTTTTATATTAAAGTCATTGAAGCAGGAGTATTGTTAAACTGCTCATGTAAAGCTCCAAATGGGCAATAGCTATTGCAATCAAGTGCACATTTCTACTTGACATACAACAAATAAATACTGGCCAGAGGCTGATAACCACAGTGTCCAGGAGAAATAATACTGCCAAAATGGTGATGGTGAAGCAAAGATATGACATCCAGAAATTCAGTGGCCCACTGTCCACAGGGTATGTATAGTTCTTACAATTCTAAAACTTGCTAAACAATGCCAGAAAACTGCACAAAGATAATGTACCTCCAGCTGTATTGCCACATACCACATGCTCTAACTTGTCAGATCAAGGCACTAAAATGTGTTCAGTGTCTGAAAGCAAAGCTAAATTAATACTACAGTCAAGACGTACATTTTTAAATTTTAAGTGTGATTAAGCACAGGAACAACTTCTTATAGATACAGTGTTTTCTTTCTCACTTAACACCTTTCATACCAGAATGGCTGTACCATTCTCAAAAGATATGCTTTAGATCACTCAAAAGACATAAGTATGTCAATTCCATGAACTAATTAATGAAATTGTGTGTCTTGTGTGCAGCACAATCATAACCTGTGGCCTCAAGGCTTAAAAAATCATGAAACCATTTACAAGTTATTCTTGCTTAGTCTGATTCAGAGTTAAGGGATAAAATCACTAATAAACGCATATGGGTGAAGAAATCATGTGAGGAAAAGGTAAACTTCGTCAAATGAGAAAAAATATTAAAATATTTTTTTAAATGAGGTTTACTTTCATGCCCTTCCCATGATGAAAATAGCATCTTCATTAATATTAATACATTTCAGGTAATGCTATTTGTTGTTTGACAGATGTTAACACAGTGCAACCAGTAAGGAAAAAATCCAAATAAGCAAAGTGAGCCTATTAAAGCATGTGCAAACATGCTGTGTAAACAGCTGTTTATTATCTGCATCAAAGCAAATCCTCCTATCTCTTAGCAACTGAGCCCCTAGAAGACCTTCACCACCATGTCAGATTTTTCACCAGGCAGAAATGAGCTGTATGTAAATAACAACAGTCTGTCACTCACAGTGGTGAGGCTGTCACCTTCCATGATAAGATCTGTTTGACCATTAACTATGGGGATAATGCAGGACTTATTTTTTTCCTCCACTGGATCTGTACACTGCTTTTTTTATAATACCTGAAGGAGGCATTAATGAGAGGATTTCATAAGACCACCTGTGGGTGGTTGGTAGGCAGGAGCAGGCTGGCAGCTAACTACTACTACTTTTTATTTTCAGCTAGTAAATTGAAATTAGCATAATTATTATCAATTATGTATTTATAACATTGACTTTACCATCATTCTTTAACTATCTAGGATTGCACCTACAGAGTCTGAATTAATTGTGTTTAACTTAGAACAGAATCTTAAGAAATTACTGAGTCCACCTTGATTAAAAAATATTGCTTTCCCAATGTTGACAAGCTTGAAGTTACTTCAGTTTGAATTTGTTCTAGTGTCAGATAGCCAGATGTCAAACTTGGCCCTATCACTATCTTTTTAAAAATATGTCCTATATCAGAAACCTTTAATCTTCTTAGACACAAACACTTTTGATTTCCAGAGCAGAATACTTGCATGGCAAGAAGAGATTTGTGGACCCTTAGTAAGTAATTTTTCAAAACACAAGAGGATAAATTAAATACACTGGTCTTCCTCAATTTCTCACAGTAAAGACAAGTTTTCTATGTCCCAAATAATTCTTGTAGCCTTTTCTGAATCCATCTCAGTGTGAAAATCAATCTCTGCATTTTTCCTTGTGTGGATGCCGGACTTGGACCATGAGTGCTGGACACATCCACACTATCACCTTTGAGTTATCAATCTCAGAAAGACAATCTACCAACTTCCACTTCATATTTCTCAGCTCCCAGCTCCTAGCAGTATAAGTCTCACAGACTGGAAAAACAGCTTCCAGTTCCATGTCTGCCTTCCATAATCCTAACAACATATGGTTTCTCATTCAGCCCTTGGTGTAATTTATCTCAGAAGAATTGTTTCTAAAATTGTTCCACCACCTTGGATTCATCTGTTTGCAAGACCACACTCTCTGCGCATCATTTTTGATGGATGTGAGCCAGGTCAGGTATCAGAAGCTGAATTTATTTCACCTAGGGTTTTCTCTATGTTAGTGGATGGTCTGCTGTCATGCTAGGCAATTTACTGATTTCCCACAGGTCTGAACATCAGGACAGAAGGTCAAGCAGCAGTTTTATTAATGCAGTGCAGAGAAAATGGGGAAAGAAGCAACTAAAAAATAAGGAAAACAGGAAATAATTTCATAAATTGAGACATAATTTCAGAAATAAAGCAAGGCAAAGTAGATCAATGTTCTTGATTTCTGATGGGTCAAAAATTTCCACCTTCATTCATTCATTCATTCTTGTTTAGAGGATGACAACATTCCATGTGACCATATTCCCCGTTATGACAAATGACCCTCCCTGAAATAGTATTTGCCATGTGTTTTACCCTTACAAATTAAATGTGTAAGCTCCTGAAATGTCCTTATACGATGAGTAGTAAGTCACAAGATGGGATATGGGAGTCTAGTCTCCATGAGCTGCACACCTTAAAGGCCACAAACTTCCTAACCTATTCTGCCTTCCTAACAAGTATGCAACCCTTCTGTGTGCAGAGGGCAAGATGGGAAATGTTCATGGCAATTCTATCAGGATAAAAAGTATTTCCAATGGAATTTTTTTTCAGATAATTTCCTCTGGTTTTTTTTCAGGTAGCTGCAGGATAATTGTACTTGGCATGAAAAAGGGCATGAACCCACTTTCCTTGGCGCATATTACTAATTGAGTTTTGCCACCACTACAATTGCTGAAATTACCATTATTATTGTATGTTAGAATATTAGGCTTGTCAAAGTTGGAAGTGACCTTTAGAATCATCAAGTCAATCAACCCAGTATGACCATTTTAACCCCTGAAGCACAAAAACACATCACCCAGTGCCAGATCCAGGCACCTCTTAAAGATCTCCTGGGATGGTTACTCTACTACCTGCCTGGGCAATCTATTCCTGTGCCTGATCACTCCAATAGTGACATTTCTTTTCTAATAACTAATCTGAATCTCCCCTGTGTCAGCTTAAGGTCATCTCCTCTTGTCCTCTCACTGCAGGCACCGCAGAAGAGACCGACCCTCACCTCACTGCAACCTCTTCTCAGGGAGTTGTAGAGAGTGATGAGATCCCCCCTGAGCCTCCTCTTCTCAAGACTGAACAAAACCAGCTCCCTCAGCTGTTCCTCACAGGACAGGTTCTCTAATCCTTTCACGAGCCTTGTTGCCCTTCTCTGGACATGCTCCAGTACCTCAATACTTTGAAGTGCGTGATCTTCAACTGAATGCAGTGTAGCCTCACAAGGCCAAGTACAGGGGGATGACTAATTCCTTGGTCCTGCTGGTTACACTGCTCCTGGTCCAGACCAAGATGGCATTGCCCTTTTGCCCACCAAGGCCCACAGTGGCTCATGTTCAGCCATCTGTCAACCAGCACCCCTTGGTCCTTTCTGCTGAACAGCTCTCAAGCCACTCCTCCCCCATCCTGCAGCACTGCCTGGGTTTGTTGTGACCCAAGTGCAGGACTCGAACTTTGCCTTATTGAACCTCCTGCAGTTGTCCTCAGCCCACTGATGGAGTCTGCCTGGTTCTGTTTATAGAGTTGTCCTACCCTCAGGTTGTTAAGCAAACTCTGAGTACATTAGGCCATTAGAGAGCTCAGCTGTAAGATCTACTTGAAAAATCTCAGGCAGCCTTAAGTAGAAGACAAATACTGTCTGCTACTTCCTAGAATCTTGGTGCACCCAGATTTAAACCATTCTGCCTAAGGAAACTTGATAAGAAATACTATTGCCATGGGCGTTGGAACAATTTGATTTTTGGGGTTTGTTTGTTTGTTTTCCTGTTTTTCTGTTTATGCGAGACTGAAATACAGCACAAAACTGCTTGTAAAACTTAGTCCAAGTGGTCAGGCTATAAACCACTCAACAGTTACAGTCATTGGCACACTTACATGATTATTCTGCAGATGACAAAAAATAATAACACCAGTCTTCCTGTAAGGTTCTTTGTGCTATCCTGGCATCTAATGTAAGTGTGTTGTATGTTAACAAAGGCATTCAAAGGTCATAGTCATACAGGAAAGATAACATTTATCAGAGGAATAAGCCCAAAATTTCAATGCAAAGAGCAGCATTGGAAAGAGCACTGGGATCATCATCAATACCTTGTCTGGTCTCTGGTGACTTTATTATGCGTTGTCTATCTTTTACAACCTGTCTAACAAACCACTTGTCTGCCACAGTTCCTGATTAGGACAGTAACTATTCCACTGACAACGTCCTAATTAGGGCTAAAATTCATCCACTGAGACTGTATGTCTCTCTGGTGAGGCAGTCACTAAAAGAAATGTTCACATTCTATTGTTATCCACTCCTGCTCCACTCCCCCTTATTCTCACTTTCTCTTACAGAATGCATTATTTGGGGAATGTAAAACACCTATCATAACCAAGTCCCAATACTGTATAGGCTTAGATTGTCAGTGAAAAGAAAAATTGTAATTAACATTAACAACAAAAATTGGCAAAAGCAGCTGTAAAACCCACAGTGGAGAATTCTTATACAGTTCCCATGAAGATATTTAACTGGCACAAGTCTATGAAACAGTATTGTATATAAGTATTGCCATTTTTCTGCACATTTTCTCTTTAGCCTTTTATGTTGAAGGTAGAGCCAGTACTGCCAATACTGTGTAAAATTTCCCATTGTAAAATCCTGGGATTTGGTTTTTACTTTTTGCACTTGGACTATTCAAATCTTTCCCATGGAGCGTCAAAAACAGGGCTACTGAAAGCTTTCAACAAAAGAATACCGCTGTTTCCATAACAGAAGCTGAGGACATCCAGTATCCAAACCCCTGTTAGGCTGTGAAAATCCTATCCTCATTAAGATAAAGCTGCCACTTTTCTGGCATATGGATTTAGCATTTTCCAAATGTGAGGTTTGCTGCTGTTCCAAGCATCATTGTTTCTTTGCTCTCAGTGAAGCCCTGCAAAACCCAGTGGTGAAACCTGTGTTACCACCTCCTCGTGGCTGACACCAAAACCGTTCTTCTGACTGGCTGCAGTGATGAAGGGCTGTGCTAGGAGGCTGATGGCCTCTTGCAAGATCACAGTTCACTCAGGGTATTCCATAATATCTGGTCTTAGGCTTTTCTGCTTCAACAACATAGAAATTGAACACAAAAAGGTGAGATTAAATAGCAATGTTAAAATAACACAATAGGAACTCAAGAAGAACCATGATTTCTTATGGAAATCCATGTGAAAACCTGCATTAAGTCACTGACTTTAATTACATAGTTATCCTAATATGTCTTTTGGGATAACTGTCCCATTCCCTCAAGAATATAGAGCAGCCTCAAGGGACTGAGGGAAATCTGAATTATGTTCCTTACTCCAGGGACTTAATGTATTATGGAAGTATTATGCAAAATGCAGCAGCATATTTTACAGCAATCCTGAAAGAAGTAGCAGATCTAGAAACAGACAGAGGATAATTCATGTTTTTGGGGACATTGGGAACTCAACTAGTTCAAGTGTTTCCTCAAGGTGAGACCAGCACCAAATTAAGACTATGCTACTTAGAGCTTTGTTTAGCTATGTCCTGGAGACCTCTGGGAGCAGAGATCGCGGAGATCCTTGGGTTGCCTGGTCCCTTGTCTAGGCATACTCATAGTGAACATTTTTCTGTATTTACTCTCAGAACTTCCCCTTATTTCAGTTTATAATAATTGATTCTTGTTTTCCTGCTACACACTTTACTAAATGCTTGCCTTCTTGATATACTCCCCATTGCTGCTGAGTAGCTCCACTTAGGTCCCCTGAAGCCCATTTCTGCTCCAGGCTGTACAAGTCCAGCTCTCTCAGACTGTCCTCAAAGGATAAGTGTTCCAGACTCCCAAGCATCTTGGGGCCCTTTGTTGTTCTCCAGTTTTCAGTGACATTCCTGAACTGGGAGCCCAAGCCAGCTCCCAGGTGTGGTCTAAGTCACAAGAACAGGAAGGGCAAGCCCTGCCCAAGCAGACACAAGCCAGCATGCTGCTGGCCTTCATTGCTAACAGAACTTTAAATTCTAGCTTAAGTTAAACTTGAGAACTAGGACCACAAACCAAAACTTTGTCATGATAAAACTCTGATCCCCATACACAGGAAGATGACAGAAAAATAATTTAGTTTATTTTGCATTCTGCCTTTTTGGTCTTTGTTTCAGCCTTCTGGCGACATCCACCATGTTTTGCTACTGGGTAAAATGTTTTTGTAATATGTAGCACCTCTCATTTTCCTGTTTATATTTTAGGCATTTTAAACCTGAGGTGTGTGTCTAAGATAAGAAAATGTTTGGTAATTAATTTTTTTTCACTAGTATGAGAACATAAAAGACTTGACTAAGCATCAAAAGATACATATTTTCCCTGGAAGCAGAGTCTTATTTTAGTGTTTGGCTGTATGTCAACCTGTTTGTCTTCAGATTCTACCAGTGTGTCCAACACCTCTTAGCATATTTGTCGGTAGAAGCAATTTAAAAAACATGTAATGGTTCTAAATAATTGGTTAGCAGATACAAAGATGTTTTGGAGGTATTCTTGCCAAATATATCATTCTTTTTAAAGTCATCACAAAATTCCAAAAATATAAAAAAGGCTGTTTTCAACTGTTGTAACTACTTCTGGTTTTCATCTCTTCAAATTTCATTTAATTTATTTTTCCTTTATTGAATTTTAAAAAGCTTATTTATTACTAAAAATACATTATTTTCAACATATTATGTGCAGTACATTATGTGTATCTGTACTTTGTATAACTCCAAAAAGCTGCCCTGACTAAAACAATACTTGAAGATTTGCCTCTGAAGTAGAGAAATACTATCAGACCACACATTATTTTTAATAACTATATTAGAATATTAATTGTTCTTCTTTAAGAAGTTCAGCCAACTAGCACAAGCTATGGAACTCATATTTGAATCTTTATGTAAATAATTATTACCTTTCAGGTCTAATAGACAACAAAAAGGGTGATCATGAAAATATTTTTACAGTAATATTTTATTGATTTATTTGATAAATAGATATTAACTAATGATGATGGTCCTTCCTTCCTTCCTTCCTTCCTTCCTTCCTTCCTTCCTTCCTTCCTTCCTTCCTTCCTTCCTTCCTTCCTTCCTTCCTTCCTTCCTTCCTTCCTTCCTTCCTTCCTTCCTTCCTTCCTTCCTTCCTTCCTTCCTTCCTTCCTTTTTCTCTGCAATTTTCTTTCAGTTCCCACTAGTACAAAGCTTGTGGATCTGAACTTGCATTTGACTTGTTACCACAGGATTTAATAGTTAAGGAGGCATTAGAGATTTATATTGATGGAGAGAATATGCCTCATGTTGTAAAAGTCCAAATGCAAATCGTTAGTGTTTCTAAAGTCCTATCAGATATATATTTTTTCTGATTTATGTTGTATTTATTAATTTGAGATAAAATGATCAAATTATCTCATATGTGTTTGACAGGAATGTTTTCAACCACTTGAAAAATCCTGGATCAGTTGCCATCAAATTACATGTGTGTATGTCTGATTCAAAATCATAGATGTACAGAATCAAAAAATTATTTAGGTTAAAATTTTGTAGTCTCTAGATTAGAATATGTCATATACACTCCCTCTAAAGAGGATCAGGGCAGACAGTGCCTTTAATGAGCATCAAAGATGATGAGCATGACAGCGCCAATGATGAACATTTTAAACCAAACTTCATTAGTGGTACCGAATATCTGGATGCCTGATGGAATGTGTATTAATTTCTGTCTATCTTTACTATTTCTCAGACCAATAAAATACCAATCAAATTCAACCTAGAGGGAAAAGACTTTTACAAAGGCATTTCATTCATGGTTGATTTTCAGGGGGTGAGGAAGGATTAGAATAATTGAGACTGGATCAACTCAGTGAAAGATTTGAGATTGTTTCTTGAAGACCTGTGGGCACACACAGTCATATTAGAGCTGTATTTAAGAGCCACAACTATTTCAGAAAATAATATAGAATAAGAATTTTCCTCACTATTCCCTTTTCTGTCAGGTCACAATGAAGAAGAGCTGTGGTCACATCCCTCCTTTGGGACGAAATGATGAATGCAAGGCTTTTTGAGGAAAATGTGTACTATTTCTACTAAATATAGGGATATAACCCATCTCAGGTGCATCTTGATCAAAGATACACCTATTATCCAGCCCTTTAATATACCTCCTTAAAACAATATCAGATATCCTATTATTTATTTTTAAAAGGCAAGTTCAAGAGACTGTTTTCCTTCAGAAATGAGAGTCTAGGGAGTTAGTTGACCCATATGAAAACCATGCTTCTCAGTTTCTTTTGGGTAATATATTTCTACAGAGTTAGGTCAGATAAGGAATTAAGGCATTGAGGTGTAGGTCCTAGCAGAAGGGAAAGGCAACTTCAGTCTTCTTGTTTGTAGAGTTCTGCATAATCAGCAAGCACAGAGTAAAGAGTATAGCACTATTCTGGGTACCCCATGCTCAAACTAGCCTATTTGGTTGTCAATTAACTTTCTGCTTCTTTGGCATGTTTTTCCTCTCTTGTTAAGATGCAAAATAGCTTGTTTGCAAAGAAATAATCCTCAAGAGCAAAGGAGGGTTTTTTTTGCTGCTATCGCCATTTACATATTGTGACCTGAACACTAGGCAGAGGTAAAGTGACCCAGGAAGCCAACTGGAAGCCAAAGTTTCAAGCACAAACTCCACTGTCTTTTAAGCTCTCTTTTTCTTGCTATCTCCTTCACAGCTGTGCTCCTGCAAATGAGGTTTCCAGTGCTTAGCAGTTTTAGTCAGTGATTAGACAGAAATTCTGAGCAAGTGGAAGTTGAAACTGTACATAGCTTCTGAGGGAGTTATTATTCCTATTTACTTTC
Source organism: Melospiza melodia melodia (assembly GCF_035770615.1). Taxonomy (NCBI): domain Eukaryota; kingdom Metazoa; phylum Chordata; class Aves; order Passeriformes; family Passerellidae; genus Melospiza; species Melospiza melodia. Next base: position 10,252,591 of record NC_086196.1, on the reverse strand, counting down.
GTGTTTTAAAATAGTTTATACTGTTTTGTTTAGTTTGTTTTTCTTTCCCCTTCCTTTCTGGACACATTTACTGCAAATCAGGTTTTAATCTACTAGGAGCTTGGAAACTTCTGTTCTACAGCCTGAACCTCCCACTCATATTCCTCAGCATACCATAACAAAGCAGAAAAATCTTCACAAAGGAAGCTTTTCCGACCTGAAGGACATTCTCCTGAATTTGAGAATGGTTTCTTAGAAAGGAAGACTAAATTCCTATTAGAGAAATCTATTTTGAAGTTTACTGAGGGTAAGGCTGTGGCTTTTAGCATGGCCTTGAGCACAGAACCGATGACCTGAAGCACATGGCTGGGGAAGGGACTGATTATATTGTGTATATCCTTTAAAAACTCTCCAAGACAACAGTGTTTTGAGAAACAGGAACTATAAATCTACTAAATCCTTCTCTCTTCCCCAGTTTTGACCCCATATTAGGTATTAGGAGGATTATATTTCTATAGTTACTCTGATCCAGCAAGAAGCAATAGGGGAGCTTTTTCCCCAACACCCCAGATCATCAGTCTACTGACCTGCTTGGGATAAATTAATTGTGTTTCTGTACACCTGTGCATGAAAACAACAGTATCACTGAACCTAACTTTTTGAAGTCTAGGGCATATTCTGTTAATCAGAACCTCCAACTATCCAAATTTTGTGCTTGAGAAAGAATTTCAAATGCAATTTCTCACAAAGGCTTCCAACAAAAATCAAGGGGTGGTAAAGAGGGATGAATTTATGGGAAAAAAATAGGAATGTGTGTATTTTTTTTTTTTTTGTAATTTGTTTCCTTCTGGTTGGATACTGGGTAAATTGCACTGTCACATAACAAAGTTGTCTTCCTCTTCCTGCTGGTCTCTTAAGAGAAATAAAGAGAGCAACTGCTCTGGATGCTTATCCCATTAATAAAATCTATATTATTCTATTTTTGGAAGAAGATTTCCAATGCAACTTTCCACTTTCTGCCTTTTCACTGTTAAAATCTTTTTGAGTCACATTTCAGGTAAGAAACAACAGTCTCTGCTGCTAGCCTGGGTTCTACTGTTGTACTGTGACAGTCTAGTGAGCAAGAATCAAAGTTGCTAATTCTCAAATAATTAGAACTACTCAAGATTTATTAAAAACCCCTGAAAAATATACAGAAACTTTCATGTGCAAAATAGAGTGTTTTTATAAAGAAAAGATAACATGGAGAGCTATCTGTAGAAAAGTATTCATGTAGTGAGCAGATAAATGGATAAAATATGCAACATTGAGGTAATATATCCTTTTCTATGTGTATATCATAGTGTGTGTGTATATATATATATATATATATATATATACACTATTATGCTATAGTATAGTATATATATAGATCCTAGATATATCCTATTTTGGAGGAAATATATCCAATTTTGTGACAGAAACTATAAAATTAGGCCGTTCACTTTCTGATTTATACAAAATATACATGTGCCTGACAGTCATACAGAGTCCCAGGCTTATACACTTTCATGGAGCTGCACCTCCAAAAAAGGGGTCTTTCATGGTATCAAAATTACTATTAATACAAAATTATTGGCATGACAGAAAGCAAATAAACTATTAATCATTTTCAAGGTCCTCACATAAACACTGAATGAATTCTTAAAACTGCAGCAAAGTACATGCATGAAATCAGGGTCCTAATTCTGCCCTTAATGGTACATTGCTTTCAAGTTCTGGCAATCTCTTTCCTTCCATTAATATATAATCCCTGGTTCCATTAATATATAATCTTTTCCACTTGTGTGTATGCAACACATGACTTTGATTTATCTCAGTCATAAATGTAGAAAGCAAACTGTAAAATTATTGGTTCAGGAACAGTTCTAAAAGAGAGTTTAACACCAAGTACTGTTTTATTGCCTTAGAAAATATATGAGACACCAACAAAGTCATTTTTTGAGGAACCATATCAACTCATCAAGGTCATTGTGAAACAGATTTTTAGTTATGAGAATGAAGAAGTTTGGTTGCTAATTGCCACTCAACTGCAGTACTATGGCCTGTACATGCCTAGGATTTTCTGTTCCCCCACTGCAATAAACACACAGCTGTCTGCTTCAAAATTCACTAGTATCTATAAAATAATGATACAAAGAGCAAAAGTTTTTTTATTCTATACTAAAATAAAAAACACCCTATTCTATTATAAAACCATAAAAAGAAATAAACATATTTCAAGTATTGGAAACTTCACAGTAGTCATGAAGAATGCAATCACACTTGACACGTTTCTTCTCTGAACAATGAAGCATGCAGTCATAACCAAACTGCTATGTCTGCATCCTCGCAAATACATTGACTTTTACTATGGACCAGATTGCATCTTTGCCACATACCCCATGTCAGAATGAGCAAGCTGAGAAGTGCTTTGATGGTTGCATATGTTGTTATCGTGCAGCCCCAACGAACAGCAGTTTCACGAGAATGAACTCTCAGTCTATTTAAATATATGTGCCACAGTGCAACCTCTTTCTAGTTCAGCATATGTCCTATATTGGGTTTTATATCTCCCCATGGTAGTTAAACCCTGTATTTTTTCACTACAGAGCTTCTTCTGTGGAAACAAATGTACCCACGAGAGCTAGAGATAACACTATATCTAAAAGAAATATCATACTATTTCTGAGACAGCACAAAGCTTTAACTTCATTTCTTGGCTTGGTCCTGTCAGGCAGAGATTCAAATAAAGTCTTTGATCAGTGAGAAACCATAAGCAACAGCCAGAAAAGTAGATGTGGTTAACAGCTGACATCACCATTGCTGATCCACAGGCATTGCGTGCTCACCAACATCATGGTGGAAATAAGGCTGACAGTGTCTCACGTAGTGAACAATATTGTCAGCCCTGCCATGCGAGGCTAAACACAAACTATTCTCAACTGTCACCATCTAAAATCCAGGCAGGCCAGCTAGCTAATAACAGCTGGAAACAGGGAAAACAAAACAAAATCAGTTAAATTAGCTAAAATTTTCATTACATTTTTGCATACCAGTTTGTGTACCAAGTTAACTTTTTTGGGCTATGATACTTCCAAAATTTATGGGCAATAAAACAGCAGTGTTGAGTGAAGAATGTCTTCAGATAGTTTATACTATACTATACTATACTATACTAGTTATATAACTGCATAACTGGTACTCAATTTTCTATTTTTTTTCCATAACCATAGGTGTTCTTTATAAATACATAGTAGCTGTTTGAAAATGTTCATCTACGTTGTTGCTATATTTCAATGTAAGGGATTAATTCTCTTTAGGGATATTTGCTCAACATTCTTGAAGCTCAGTATTTGGGTTTGGATTTTTTGTTTTTGTTTTTGTTTGTTTGTTTTGTTTTTTTTTTTTTTTGCAAAAGAGGCCATTGTTTATGTAACACCAATGCCATTGCATAAAAGTGCACCATTGCCCCACAGCTGACCTTTCCTGAAGTAACAAATGCTGGGAAGAGGGTTGAAGTTCAGCATGTTCCTCAGATCTAGCTCCACCTGCCTTATTGACCTTAAGGGAAAATTGAATTACCTGAATTCCGGTTTCTTTCAAAAACAATTTGCTCTAACAGTAGGCATATCCTCTTAAGAAACTCCTGAGGTTTGTTTGTTTCTGTGGGTTTTTTTTTTGTTTTTTGTTTTTTTTGTTTTTTTTTTTTTTTTGTTTTTTTTTGTTTGTTTGTTTGTTTTTTGTGGGTTTTTTTTGGTTTTTTTTTCTGTTTTTTTGGGGTTCTTTTTAGTCAGAAATCAGATACATGGAAGCACCAGGGAGTATATGTAAAACAAAGAAAGATGAGCTGTAGTGGACAAAAGTAAGGATCTTTTTTCCATTTTATAAAACCACTCCTGGTTTTAAGGATAATAATGGGATTATATCTCAAATATATATATATGCTTATACTAAGCATGCATATGTGGTAATCTTGGATTGTCTAAGACTTCAAGAAATTATTTCAACAAATATATTTTGTGTAAATTTGAAATTTGTTCCTCTTAAGTGTCTGCACTGATAAACCACAGATCTCATATATAGAGGCATCGTGGCTATATTCTTTCTAACTAATTTCCAAAAATGTTTTCTCCATCTGTTCATTACTAGTAAAGACTCCCATTCTATCATAACTTTTGATTAAAGGAGAAGCAACATTGCGTCAGCTACTGTCATTGTGGAATACATAAATCCAGTAAGAATCTTTCAGTCTTTAGGCAAAAGTGATATAATTCATAGTGCTTAAAAATGTACAGGCTTAAGTGCTTTAAAATGTATTTTGTTTAAGAGATGCTATCTTCCTATTACTTAAATGTCTAAGACACATCTCAAATTGGCATACCATTTTGCTGAAGTTTGCTTTTGCATCACATTTAGTAGCAACTAGCAGTCTTGTCTCTCCTTTCTTTTATTTGCTATTTCATCACCTTAAATACATATCACTGTCTTTTCTTTAGTCTTGATTACTGTTTTCCTTTTTCTAGTCACACTTTATAAATTTTGGTTATTACTTCTGTTTGATTTTTAATAAGAAGGCAAAAGACTGCCAACATTAATTTCCTCTCTCAATAATTCTAGTACTTGTCTCATTCATACTGTAATTATTTTTTGTAAGACTTATGAAAGCTGCTACTATTTTGAGATAACAGTAAATCAGTTTCTGCACATTTTTGGTCTGAGAAGAGATTGAGCACGACAAGCATCACCCAGAGTCAGTTTTTCTAAGCACAATTGCAAATATAAGCACTTGAAACACAAAGCTTGCAAATAGAAAGACTCAGAAAAGATGACTAACCCTCCTAAGACAGTATTACCAACAAAATTTGAGCTGAGGAATTGCCAGTTTCCAGCCCTGAGGACAGTCTAGTGAGACATATTGCCTACTGCAAATGAATGTTTTTTCCCTATACTGACTAAAGCAACCTGAGTATGCAGGAGCATGCAGATCCTGGAGCTCCCCACATTGTAAAGAAACCACGTGAAATATTGAAGATTAAAAAGTAGGTCAGACTTAATAAATGCATTTTTAAGTAATCCACACTTCAGATCCTGATATGAAATGGATGAAATCTGTAGTCTGTTTAGTAACTAGAGATTCACCCTTTTGGCTTTTATTATGCTAAAAATCTTGTGCACACAGAAATGGCTTATGCATATTTGCATCAAAAAGGAAATTAAAGAAGCTGCAGAATTAAACCCCCAATTCTAAATAAGAAAACTGCACAATGCACAGCAAACATTGGAACAGAGCCAAATGTAGTAAGAACAGTCACTTTTACCTAGCAGATATTATATGTGGAAAAATCATGACCTTGCCTAGGAACAGTGAAAATGTCCAAACGATTGCTTTCTGGCCTTCCTTCCTCAACTGCAAATAAAACACAATTCTTATTACATGCAAAACAATATCTTTCATTCACTATTAACAGAATATTTTTATGGGCAGTATTTCATGACTGAAATATAATGTATAATCAGCTGCTCCACAAATCTTGCTTTGTGCTAGAAAGAACTATAAATTGTAGCAGTTCTGAGTGCTGAATCTGCCTCTGGATATTGACACTGGAGCTGCTCCACCTTTGCTTCTGATTCCAGATATGAAGCCAAAACATCCTGCTGTTAATGGCAGATATAAAAAGAAGCAAAGGCAGTAGAAGGATGGCAGCACACTCTCACTTGGAAAAGCAAAGGTTTTGAAACATGATTGTGTTCCACATGGCAAAAATATGATCTCATGAGTCTCCACTGCTCTTTCATTTGCCTGTATTTACAAAGTCAGTGCTCAAGGTATTTTTATACAAGTCCTTGGCTCTCAGTGGACCTCCCAGGTAGTTCATGTGGGCGTTCTGCATAATACTCGGTCCCTTGCTTTCATGAGCAAACAGACACAGTTTCTAAAGATGCCTGTAACCTGTGAAAGCAGTCATGCCTTTAGGGAAATTCATCGTAACAAACAGAAGAGAAAATGGTCTGGTTGTGTCTCTATTATTGACAGCACATCAGAAGCTTGGGATGCTTCCAGAGGCACAGGAGGGCTGATACTCCCTAATACGTAGAAGAGATCCCTCAGGCATCACACTCAACCAAGACATGCACATTGTCCTCACCTTTAAAAAGATCTTTCTATTGTCCTTATTGCTTTCATCTTTATACTGATACATCTCTGCAAGTATATATGCACACACACATATACATTCCAGTGTACCAATGTCCCTCAGAGTACTGGAATTAATTATTTTTGTATGCTTAAATTGTTAGAGCATCACCACACAGTTTTTTGGACTATTTGCACCCTCTTCTTTGGCACATCTGGTGAGTTAAGCATGGCTCAAGGACCATGTTTAGCAGGGATGTGCAGATTGCACTTATTGTGAAAAGTAAAATAGGATGGACTATAGTAATAAAACAATTATTATTAGGGCCAGAGAATAAGTCCAAATACCATTTGGTTTTCTAGTAAACAAGTAATATTTGGGTCTCAGAAGTAGCACAAACAATGAGAACTTCAGGGAGAAGACTCTTAAAAAGATGTTTTTCATTTTAACAGATGCTATGAGTGTGACCATATTCCTTATTTCATCACTCCTTTTCTGGAGCTGTAGTGAAGTCTCTATTCATGTCACCAGAACTCTCAACACAGTTGAAAAATTATGAACCAAGCATGTTTTCCTCCATAGCATTGAATATTTGCAGATCTAGAGACTTTCTTTTCATGTTTACAGTATTATTCCACTGAAATTAATGAGATTTGGGGGCCGTTAGAGAGATGTAATCAATCCAAAGATCATAAACAGCCCCTACATTTCCACTTTGAGGGTACTGCAGCAGCTCTCCAGTAAGACTCAATTCCTTGAGGGATAGTTTTACAGAGTTCTTTATAACCTACACATAAATTTAAATTTCCCAAACCCTGATAAGATGTTGCCCAGCTTTTCTCAATAAGCAATCATATATTTAGGATTTCCAAAGCATTCCCTGTGCTTTATGAATGTGAGTTCAAGAATTATTAGAATAACTACTCTTTACATATAGACAGCTGAATAGGCCCCAGAATTAACTGTTACCAGAGAGGCAAGGGATTGAAACAGATCAGACATTATAGCACCTATACACAAGAGCAAGTGGGTAAAATATTTCCCATGCTAGCAAAGACTGAAGTGACAATCAACAATTTGCAACATTTGATGAGTGTTAAGCTTCCATAGTTCCTTTTGAGAGGGAAGCAAGTCACAGTTACAATTTTAACAAAGAAGCCAGTGTTGAGGTGAATTTATTTTTTTTTTTTTTGTTTTGTCCCTTTTTTGTTTAGTTTGAAAGGGTGGAGGCACTGGGAGCGGATCAGATGACCCACTGTGGCTTTTATACCACAGCAACACACAGAGAAAGCACAGGATTCTCTGAGTGCAGTCCTGAGCAGACCTTCCCCCTTTCTGCTGCCATCCTGACGTGGCAGAATGTCCTTGCTGCAGAGAGCCCAGCGGGCACCAAGGGCAGAGGCAGCCCTGACACCGCGGCCGCTGCAGGGCCAAGAGTCGTGCGGCGCTCGGAGAGCGCGACTGTCACTCAAAGAATCATTAGCAATGAAAAGAGGCGGTGAAGCTTGTGGTGTTGTCATCACACTGTAAGAAGGTTGGCTGCAGCCCAAATTAACTTGCTTAGGGAGTGTGAATCAAAATGACATGCAATCTGAATGTTAATGAAAATTTTTTTTGTGCTTTAGACTTTAGATTCCATCCAGAAAGCCGTCATCTGGAAGACATCATCTCTCTTTCTTTCCCCTTGCTCTCTTCTTAGGATATGTATTGCAAACATAAATGAAAAGAGGAACTATTTATTTCTCTTAAAACCTGTGCTGCTTGGATCTCAGTTTCCAGAGCACTTTATTGTTTCTGGAAATTTCCCTGTGTTGTAGCAGATAAAAAAGGAAGGCAATAGAGAAAGCACCCTGCTTTTCAGACAAGAGAATTGCAAGGGTTTCACAGGCAAATAAGTGTCATACCTCTAAGTGCTGCTTTACAGTAGTGCAGCTGTACTGTCACAGAGAAGGCTCCCACTTATGTTTCCAAAGGACTGGACTATTCAGGTGTTATTTGTGATATTCACCCATGTAAGACTGTGTCAGTGAAAATCACATGTTTTTCCAACCCAGACAATAGAGCTACTCCAATGTGAAATCAGTCTACAGAGATGGAAATAGAAGGGAAGCCTTTAAAGTGCACAATCGTCCATTTCCTGACTAATGTGCAGTCATATGCCTCACCACTTGGCAAGGAGCATAGTTAATTTTAATTAGCGTCATTTTTTCCTAACAGCTATTAGAGACTCTGGGACTGCTAAATTCAGAGGTCCTCTTCTCTCCTTCATGCACTTAAAAGGCAGCTCAAAATTTAATTTCTTGTCACATGTTATCCACCACGAACTTGTGTTCTTCACACTATATTTCTAGGCAGCTGCTATGTGTTACAAAGCACACATATCAATATACGCATGTTATCAATAACTAAAAAAAACCCCTCTTTCCTATCAAAGTCAAAAGAAAAAAAAAAGAAAAAAACTATCTTGAGAGATTTGAGATCATAAAATGGTGAGCACTAGTGATCAAAATTATAAATTACTCATTAATCTATCCACATCCCTATTTTAAATAAATAAAAAAAAAAAAAAAACAAAACAACAGATTCTGGCTTAAAAAATAACATGAATGCCTTAATCTAGCAAAAATAGTCTTAGCAAATTGAAACCATTTTTTCAACACAGGGACACTTAAAGTCAAGAAAATCTAATTTATATCCCTTTAAAAGCTGTTTCTAAAGCAGGATCACTGATTTAACAGATGTATAAAGACTGTGTACAGAAAATGCTACTGTAAAATTAAACAATTTATGATGAATGCCAGCAATTTTTCTTCAACACAGAAATGAGAATACAGTGATATCACTGACAGACAATTCAACATTTTTTAAAAAAGAATTAAGAACTGTAAAAGAATTAGATAAACTGTGTTTTAGAATCATACTATTAATCCAAAAGGATTCAGATTTTAATAAATATCAAGACATAAAGAAGTATTGATGAAATCTGAACATTCTGTATTTGGGCTTTTTTCAAGTTACATATTTACACTTCCAAAAAGTTGGTTGGAGAAACGTTTTCTTCTGCATTAGAGACAGTAGCACACTCAAGAACTGATGCAAAACAGACTGAAGTCAGTCGGGAGTATTCTAGTTTGGAAAGGGTGGCTGTATCTTCTCAAAGCTGAGTTTCTGATTCAGTATTATGTTTGGTCAGTGTGTACACTGTTGTATTTTGAAATACTGAACCAAAAACTTGGACTGGAATACAAAAGGATGAGTTAGGTCACTAAATAGAACTTCAAATGTGTTAGTTCAAAAATTTAAAACTGTGAAGTCCTGAGAGACCTCGATGTTTTCATAGGCAAGTAAAGTCATCTGGGCTGCCAGGCATGCACAGCTGCACATCTCCACTTTTACAGGGGCTAAATCAGACCTTCTCTGAGCAAACCACCCTTAAAGAAGCAAAAATTGACTAAAGAGAAAAAAAAAAAATCACATGGACATCAGCAATGAATTCAGTTGGCAAATCTTTGAGGACAGGGTACAATTCTGGAGAATAAAATTCATTGTTCTGCATTTTTGGTTTTTTTTTACTTAGCAATAAGCTACTTTAACCACTATCCTCCCTCCATTGTGACACCTGCCCATCCCAGTGCACTTCTTTGTAGGAACACATTATAAACCAGAAAAATTAAATTACCCAAACAAAATACAAACATTTTGGGGAGCCCTTTTGTAGCTCACATCATTCATTGAGGCTGTCTCCAGGACAATGTACAGTAGATCCAGCAGCATAACCAAAGGCAGCAGAAAAGCAGAATACTTGACATTCTTTTGTTTTCTTAGGACAAACTACTTCTTGTGGTCCTATAACTCACAATTTATTTCTTTTTACTGTTTAAATCTGGTCACTAAATCTTTTGGGGGCTCTATTACCAAGGCCACAGTATTACCTAATCTGTACCTCTGGTACCTCTTGTGTGGGGAAGGGTAAGAGTTGTTTCTCTGCAGCTAAGGGCAAACACAGTTGAAAATTTCATGTACGGTTCAGCCTTTTTTGTAGCTCTAGTGCAATGTCTAGATGTAATGATATGAAGCTTAGATGTGATGATCAGATAAATTTGAAAGTGGGCCAAATTAAGAAGCAATGCATGAGGAACTGTGACTCAGGCTTGCTTGCAGTCACTTAGGTCTAATTACAGCCACTTTACTGATGTGAAAGGTAATCTCATTATAATTTACATGCTTAGAAGCCGGAAGGAGGTGTAACATAAAAGAGATTGGTTACTTAATTTCCATTTCTCTGTATCTCCTCAGCATGCCATTTAGACTGAGACTCCTTAACACATGGGTAGAGATGGAGTAAGTGAGACTTAAAGTCAAGAAAATCTAATTTATATCCCTTTAAAAGATCTTTCTAAAGCAGGATCACTGTATTTAACAGATGTATAAAGACTGTGTACAGAAAATGGTACTGTAAAGTTAAATAATTTGTGATGAATGTCGGCAACTTAAATAATTTAAAAGTTAAGAAATACCAGGCTTGTTTTTCATGTAGGCAACTCATTTGCTCACTTGTACACCTCTACTAAGCAGAGAAGAGAGGGATCCTGTGGAAAAGATGCTATATGGCCCCACAGAGAAATTTAATGTATTCAAGAGGTACAAAAAGCAAGAGACATATTCTAATCTTCATGTGCTTGATTATGAAGGTGAGGAAACAATGTATTTTTATGATTACACATGAATTTCCCGTTTTTTTAGTGCTAAGAGGAAAACTTGATTGTGTTAAACCTCATGCCATCCCTGTCATGCATTGCTGATATCCTTCTATCCTGAGCTTTCAGCACTGCAAGACAGCTGTGACAGAAGTCTTATTGTGTACCCTGCCACTCAAAGTAGGTTGCTATTTAAGTGAGAGCACAGCATAACCAGCTCTCTGTCCTCTGCTTTTGCTCTTGCTCTGTACACCAAAGGCTATTTCCATCACCATACAAAGCTGGAAAGCCTCTATACAGGCTGAGATGTCCATGTATGCACAAAAGAGGAGGTAAGTCAAAGAATAAAATCAGTGGTTGCCTCTCCTCCCCTTTCCTCACTTCTAAAAGGTCTTCATCCCTTTGTGTTCCCTTAACCAGAAAACTGGAGTGAACTTTTACGGCAGAGTTTAATGTAGAGAAGTAAATTTCAGGGCATGAAATAGCCAAAAAAAATTCCTATGCCGTTTGGTACCTTCCAAGGCTGCATCCGTGCCAGAAATAAATGGGGATACATATTATTCTATTGTCCTGTCACAGCATAGCTTGCTTTTCCATGGCTAAGCTATGTCCTCCCCAGGAAGAGGTGCACTTCCCTTTGCACTTCCTGTTGAGAAGAATTCTTAGTGTGTACTCTCACCAAAACCCATGTCTAAGCCTGGTCTGGTTGGATGATAATTGTGACAAGGCACACCTTTGTGAGGTGGCATCCCTGCTAAAAATTCAGACAACTACAAACAATGGTCCATGTTACTGCTCATTGGCTTGTTTTGTTATTACCTAGGACAGATTTAATAAAAATATGACTGAAGAAAGTAGAGTTGTCTGCTCTTCTCCCTTCTGCCATCTCTCAGCAAATCCTGAGAACTTTCAATAGCCTGTTGTTGCTGCTCCTACTGCTGCTCTGGCAGTAATACAACTACAGCTGTTGGATGTTCCTATATTTAGACATTATTTCTACCATTGCCAAAGCACGCCAAAGGAGAGCAAACTAAAGTAATGATGATAGAAAACTCAGCAGCAGCTCACTAAATAATCACAGCATTAAAAACTCACCACTTTACTTCTTGTTAAGCCTAAGGGGATTTCTTTTGGCAGCAGAACCTTGCACCTGTAAGACTTTAAATGAAAAGGTAGCGAGAATCATTTATGAAGTAGAACAGTAGGCAACTTAGAAAAACAGCTTCTATTTGTGTAGTCTAGGCCCATCTTTGCCAGGTAATAGACAGATCCTTGACTTATGACAGCTGTCAAAGCATCTTAAAAGTACAGAGCAATGCAGTAGATCCATGAATCAATATCAGTGCATTAGCCAGCACCCTGCTGCTGGAAGAGTCCTCTCTCAGGAAAAGTAGACAATATGTCAAATGTTTTGCTTTTAGTTTTCTCCTTGAGCAAATCAGTAGGCAGAAGTACAAATATTTGACTACCCAGAACTATTGCAGGATATTTTAATTTACATATGCTTTTTGCAAGATCACCACGTCTTCTGGAAACCATGGACCAGCAGTGATCACTGCTGCAATCTCAAACCCACACTCTTCATGCACAATCATTGCAAAATGCCCATACAACATTATTTCATGGTCTATGCAGAGTTAGTGCACAAGGCAATAGGGATCACATCCCATATGGCCTCATTTTGTGCCACCTCAGGTTTCAGTGCATGAACTTCAGTCTGAGGAAGCTTAAGGCCAGTTGACATAGGAAGGATATGACTCAGTTGCCCATAATTACCAGTTTTTATGTCATTGCTGGGACTGTCTTGTCTGCAAAAACTGCTGATGCAGACTACTACAGCACAGGCAAATTTTACATTTGCAGGAAAAGCCCACGGTTGAGTTCTTTAGAGACTCTTGCCTGCTGTTTCTGCCAGCACAGTTGTTAGCTATAACATTTGGACCTGAGTATGCATAATGAGAAACAAGAGGGAAGTCTAAAACATAACTTGTTTAAAAGCAGTTCTACAAAATCTCCCAGAACCTTAGAAAAGCTCGCTGAGAGACCCTGACAATTGTAGACTGCTTTTTGCAAAGGTTTAAGCAAGTACTAAGGGTACCCTGGAAGAAGCTGAATATCTAAACCATTTCCAGATGCTCTCTAAGCTGCTTCCTTTTCAAAACACAATATCTTTGAGGAACTTTATAACTGACAATACTATTCCCAAACTCACTTGAAAGAAGCACCATTTATTTTTGAAGTGTACCTTCTTGATATAGTATTATGAAATTATTTAGGTCTCTTATCAGTGAGCTTAAGTAATCTTTGATGGTTAAAATTTAGCCACTTTCCAAACCCAAAATTAAAAAAAAAAAAACCTAAAGAAAAAAAAAAAGAAAATAAAAGACAATTAAAATGTAATATTATGACTGATCATAGTTCATGGTAAGCCTTTTCTCTCTAGTCATAGTTTCCTTGATAATCATCACTTTTCTACCCTTCACTTACTCGGCAGAAGTGCTTCACTCAAAATATTGAAAATAAGTAAAAATTCCTCAGCTTTTCTTCTGCAATGCTAATTTGGAACAGTAAAATTTAATTAATTATATCAGAAAATACAAGAACCACTGCTTCTTAGATATCTACAATCCAAAAAACATCAATACTGGATGTTTTGAGGGTCAAAATACACACACATCCACCTCTGCCAGCTCATTGTTGATTGTGTGTCTGTGTGACAGAAAAAAAATACATTCTGCAACCTTTAAAACTTAATCTGATGTCTTCAGATGTCTTTGCTCTGGATGTTTGAGAGAAAAGACCTTCTGAGTGCTAGAGTAAAAGAGGTATTCGGAGATGGTGTCCAAACTAGGAGCCATTCAATAATTAACATTCAACAATTAATTATTTAAAGGCTTTAAAAGAAACACTTAAGCTTTTTGAATATATTTCCCAAAGCCTGTTGGTGGTCACTTATGTTGGGTTATGCTGCATTCTATCTGAAAGGCTGAGAAAAATGAGCCTTTGCGTCCTCCTGCAATGATGGAAGTTCCAGTGAGGCAGTGGCTACTGTGAAGAGAAGCACTTTGGAATTCTGCAGGACATCACAGGAGATGGCCAACAGGCAGGATAAGTCTGGGAGAGCAGAGTCTTACACTGGTTGAACAGAGGGAAATTAAAAACTCACAGGAGGCAAATTGACATCCATGCTTACATTCATCTTCATCGCCAGCTGTACGTTGCACAAAACTTTTTCTTAGTTGAACAGGTAAGTATACCTAAGTAGCCAAATTCTCAGACTGGTATGTCTGTAAATGTGTCTGTCTAGTGGCTGTATTCCTCTCCTGTACTCTCATTATGCAACCCTTCTCCCTCATAAAGAAGGTCAAGGCATGTTTTAATTGCCTTTGCTAATTTTCAGGCCAAGTATAGCTAAAGAGTTTAAATCTTTTTTCCTTGCTTTTTTGTGGTTTGTGTTTTTTTTTTCTTTTTCTGATGTTTCCCAAATCCATAGGGAAGTATCATGGAAAGTTGTGGGTATGTAGATTTTTGGTGGTTGTTGTTGTTGGTTTAGTTTTTTATCTTGCATCTTCTCTTGGAAATTTCCACTTGAATAGAAGCTATTTTAAAAGTAATAACCAAACAAAATTTTTTCTCGCCAGTTGTAATTTGACTTCAGTTTTGAAACCACTCAGATTAACTTTGAAAATGTTAGTAGCCTCACTAAATCCACCATACATGTCTGTCCAAATGTAAATTTAATTCACTGTCTCTGAAAACCAAACCAGACAAGCAAACAATAAAAAATGATCATGCCTTGTAAAAGAGAGTCATAAAGCATAACAACTAGAAATGTTAACAGAGGAGAAAGGGAGAGAATGTTCTAAGAATCTATTCTCCTTGACAAGTGGTATTTATTTAAACAGTCTTCTGCTTCGTTCTCCTGATTATTACACAAATATTTTATGCTCTGGTTGTTTTACAAGTGCATTAGCTCTTAGGAGAAGTATAGTGCTTTTATTAGTGCTCTATGAGACTGTTATACAAAAACCCACCTGGGAGGTTTAAATTTTATATCCCCAGCTCTACTAATTGTCCTCTAAGGGATTAATTAGGGTAACTTTTTAGCTTTCCAACAAGTTTGTATTCACACTTATACTGAGTTAAGAAAGAGCTTGCACAGTGATCACAGAAAGAATCCATTTGTTTCTTTAATATATCTAAACCTTCTGATAGGGCTCAGAGTGGTTCCAGTAAAAATAAATGTACATACAAACATAAGAGTTTTAAAATAACCTAATCCCATTTCCATTTGATTTTTTCCTCGGAGTTTTCTGGACAATGATAATTATTTATAAATAATATAAGGAAGCAGTTGAATGCAATTAAAAGTCATTCATGTTTGCGAAATGTTCTGACTATTCAATTAGTTTGCAAAAGTATCTAGCAAAGTTATCTCTTGTTAGTGTCTTTCCCTGGATGTCCAATTGTGCTGTGCTTTTAAGACTACCACAGAGGAGGCCAAATTAATAAATTATTTCTTAGCTTTAGTCACATGAATTAAGCCGTTAGCCAAATTTCAAAAATAATTTGTTGAGATCTGAATGTTAGGTGTATATTGGACATTGAAACATCTAATTCATGGTCTGATATTCATACATGCAACTATTCTATGTGCTAATATAGACTCCCAGCTCAGAGTCCACATTTCCAGTGTAGTTTCTGAAAGAAACCACCTTTAAAAAAATTATTGACCACTATACTCCTTTAAAGCCCGATGGCAATTTAAAGAGGGAAAGATTATATTAACCAAGAAAAAAAGATGTTAAAATTCAGATACCAACAGTAAAACTCTCTCTTGGAAATGGTCCCTGCCTGTGCTAGGTACTATTCTGTGCCCAACATTAGTTTGGGACTGTGAAGGTCAGTCTGGTCCAGGACCAAGTTTGGGACTGTTCAAACAATCAAACAACAAAATTCTTAAATTTTATTATTATCTATGCCAACTCAGTGAAGCACCCTCCGGTCCAACCCAGTCTCTTCCATGGTAGTTATGAATATCCCTTTTGGAGATATTAAACTATCTATTTTTAAGAGTGTTCAAAAGCAATTTCCAGTTTTGGGTCCTCTCTTGTTTTCTGTTGCTTACTAGAAAGACGGTAGTCAACATTTGTCATGGGTGAATTTTCTGCCAAACCCAGGCTATGAAGGCAGCAACTGACAACCTAGCTCCTGCACCTTTGTGAGGAAAGTTCTCACTGTCCCTGGTCTTCCTTGCAATCAAGGAATCTTGCACCTTGATAGCAATCCTGTGAATCTGAAAAGTGAATCATTTTTTTGCTTGCCAAACAAGTATGGCAACAAAAGCACAAATGCTGAAGTAAAATTAAGTTAATTCTAAAAGCATGTCAGCAAAAAAAGTTAGCTTCTGCATTCCAAAACAGGCAGAAGGCAATCATAACAGAAATTTTCTTTATATTTGTCCATATTAAAATTTAATTTCAGGATCTTCTGTGTTTTCATAAAAAAAATCTTGTATTCCTTTATACTTAATCGCTGTCCATTGGAACTTCTGATTGACCTGGATATAGCCTTCAAGGATGGACTTGGATAAAGGTACCCTTTATAAATCTCTCCAGTCACTGAGGATCTCACTGACTGTGTAAACATCCTAGGGGTATTTCTAAAACCTTTATTCTTGATGCAGTCTGACTCTAGCCTGTTTCCTTCTCTTTTTTTTAACAAGGAAAATATGGCTGGGAGGTACTGATGTGAAGGGAGACACCGCGCTGCAAGGCACTCGGTTTGTCAAGACTCAACCTAGAGAGCAAGGTCAGGTTTATCTTGCAGACTGCATGTAGCTTGTTCAGAGTCAGTTTACATATTTCCAGGCTTTCTGGTGTGTCGGAGGCCAACTTCTCTGTGAAGACTTTTCTTCATTGAACAGTTTTGTTTATCTAACACTTTAACTCTTACGATTTTTTTTTCCCCTGGAAGGTCTCCGGAGTCTGGTAGCTATGGCTTCAGCAGCTTTACAGAGGAACTCAGGCATTACAAGAAAGTCTCCCTCTGGTGATCCAAGCCCACAGTTTGACCTTAATGCATAGACAGGTTCTAAAATAGGAGGTAAAAGTTGTTTAGATAAGGGCCTTATTCTTGGAAACACATTTCTGTGAATTTTTTCACTACTCT
This sequence comes from Melospiza melodia melodia, assembly GCF_035770615.1. Taxonomy (NCBI): domain Eukaryota; kingdom Metazoa; phylum Chordata; class Aves; order Passeriformes; family Passerellidae; genus Melospiza; species Melospiza melodia. Next base: position 10,235,589 of record NC_086196.1, on the reverse strand, counting down.
TTAATACAGTGCCAAAATGCTTATGCCCCTATTAAAAAAGAAAACAAAAAACAAAACCAAAAAAAACCCCAAAACACCCAAACCAAACCAAAAAAAAAAAAAAAAAAAAAAAAAAAAACAAACCCAGACACTTTAAATTATTTCCTCAGAGTTAGGGGAAATACCAGCTCTCAAATCTGAAGAGGGTGTAACAAGCAATTGCATACCCTGGAAAGGCAAGCAAAGCACCTTTTTAGATTGTGGAGTTTTATTTTAATGAAAGGAATCAGAGCCCTTTAACATTTATAATATATTTGAATTATGTAGTAAACATCTATCCGCTGGCAAAAATATGAAACCTTGGACAAAGTTTAATTTCATGATTTACAATAGTACACTCAGCAAACTATTGTAAGTAACTGTGCCACTGCATGCAGAATCTGCCACAAATGTCAATTTTACACTTGGAAAATTTGGGAACCCTAAAGATGATGTGCTTTCTGCTTTGCTGTATAAGAGCTTCCCCCTATTGGCAGTCAGAGTCATGATGTTTAAATTTAATTTTCTCTAATGTAATCATTTTTTGTGTGCTATGTTTAAGGCAATTTGAATAAATATCCCATGCAAGTCATTTAGAGCCCATAGCTATAACCATTGCAGGCAGTGAATGGTCTAAAGAACAAATAATTTGGGCTGAATTTCCTACATTCTCTCACTGGCTGTTTATAATAGTATTCACTTTGATTTTATTTGGTTTTTTAAAAGAAAAAATAATAGTATGTTTAGCAATAATTACATAAAAATAAATGTTTCCTGATCTGCTAATCAAGCTTGAATAAAAAAAAACTTAATTGAAAGAACAAGTTCTGCTCACTTGTCCTCCAATTACAAGACACAAGGTAATGGTTTAATTAGGTCTGTCAAGTCTTAGACTTTGCATTTAGCTCAAGAATCCATTCACATAACTTCCCAGAACAGGACAGTTTCCTAGTGCAACACCTGTGGCTTCTGGACCTCTCACAAGGAAATCCTCAATATCCCTGGTGTCCAGTGAATGGCTTCTTTAAGAAGGAAAGACCAGGACACCAATCAGCCACATGGAAGGTCACATACTTGCTAAGAGGGCCTAGGCCAAGGAACAAGCTTAGATCTGTTTTGCCCCTCAGTCTCATGCAATTGCAGTGGAGAAGGTGAAATACGGTTCTCACACAGCAGTCAATCTTTTACTCAGCAGTTCATAGTGGGGTCATGTCCCTGCCTCACCTCTCTCCAGAGGATAAAGCATTACACCCCTTCAAAAACAGTCTCTTCTCAGAACAGAGGTGCTTCCAAATTGGCAGAAGACACCAAACACTGGACTATGCATGTCTTCCTCCAGAGAGAAATTGTGTACAAAATGCAAATCCCCAGGTTGTGCTGCTCCACAATATTGGGCATTCTATGAGTACTGAGGGAAATAGGTCAAGATAAGACTTGACATATTATAAAGTGCCAAGATGACATTTCCCCTAGTGTCAGAGACTTGCATATTGTCCTTAAAAGAAGGGGTGCCCTACATGGTTATATTGAAATAAAGACTTTGGCTTTGGTTTGAAAATTAAATTTTCAAAGAACATTTTTCAGCAACACAACCCACAGGTAGACAAGAGAAATGCTTGCAGTACCAACCTTCACTGCAGCACATGAGACACATTAATTTAACCAAGCTGTTTTTCTTCACTCAAAGATCAAATTTTCCAACACCATGTACAAAACATGCCAAGAATTCATGCACTGAAAGATAATGCACATGTATGTTTGTTCTAACTACTAAGTGGGATGACTGGGCACAAAAAAAATTTGGCTTATGAGCTGTCCAAGAGAATTGAACACGGTTCTTATTCCACTCAAAATTATGAGACGTAAGAATAAAAAAAGCACCAATGACTGTTCTTTACTCCTGAGACTTCATCAGAAATGGGATTAGAGAAACACAGGCATAGCTTCAACAGGCAGCATAGACCAAAAGAACACTCAGAGGAAGAGATATCAACAAGCACTTGAAGAAGCTGTTTGTCTAACCTCTTACTCATGCTGGTTTTGTCTGTGATAGATCAAACTAATTAGTGACTGGGTTAAAGGATAAAAAAATCTTTTATGAATCTTTGACAGACATAGTTTAAATTAGCACTACAGTTTTCATTCCTTAATTGTATGATTTTATAATCCCAGTCTTTAAATTTAATATTCTATGAATCCTCCAAAATGCATTTTTTAGTCAGGGACCACAAACACAGACAAAAACAATTCCTGAATTATGCAAGACTTTGTGTAAAGATATTGCAAATACTGAATTGCACTGGAAAAGTCTTTAAATTGGCAATCTATTTTACTGCTGGGAAGCAATAAAATTGTTGCATACTTTCTGGTATCTAATCTCTTAATCAATATGAATTCCCAGTAACAAGCAATGAATTCCAACCTAATTGAAACAATTAGCCTAACACTGTTGTCAAGAAAATAAACTATTATAAATCATGACATATTAAGTATTAATTTCTTAATCTAATTTGAAGTATGACTGCACACAGCCTCTCCATGATACTTACTGTTGATAATACAAATGCTGGCTGTGAGCCCGCAAAACTCACTCAGTGTGAGTTTATATTGGCATGTAGGGTCTGCAGATTTACATTACTTTGTAGAATGTAGTGTACAGGGAAAATAGAAATGAAGAAATACTGCAGAACTTGTTTATGGTTGGCTTTTCCAATCTGGAAATCTTTTCTGCAGAACTTAAGATCACCTCTGTAAAACTTAGGAAACAAGGCTCTGATGCATGCAGAAATACCTTTGAAATAACTTGTTACTAAAACAAAAATTATTCCTAATTTAGTAATTAGGAATAATTGTTTTATTCTTAATTGTCAAGAATTTAATTCTTAAATTCTGAAGATGGAGCTCTTGAACTAGAAGACTAGAAGTTAATTGTATTCATCCTTGTATTGTGTGTTTACAAAACATTATTTCTATTAGGTGAAAGATAATAAAACATAATAAGCCATAATAAAAGACAACTCCCTGTGTAAAACACAGTCTCTAAAAAGCTAATGTAAAACAACAAAGGTAATAAGAAAGAATGAGATTCTCTGTAGTATTTTAGAGAAAGGACAACTGAGAAATCAATTTCAGCAAGATGCCTCTCATTTACACTAACGCATATAACTTGTCCTCTAAATTCCTTCATAGCAACAAAAGATCTAATTTCTTACCTCGTATGTACTGTTATCTCACCCAAAGGTGAACATCAAAATCAGCTCAGCAAAGCTGGGCTATAGAAGAAGTGCCTGTTATGGGAAATATTTTTAGGTCACATCTACTTCTCTGGTGTCCATAAGTAAGCTGTGTCAATCGAGGAAACCTAAGAATACTTTGCTTCATCAAATTGTTACTATTAAAAAAACTAGATATTTTGTCTTAGCTATTTTTCTTTGTTCTTACTATAGTTATTAGAGAAAGAGCAGCACCAAAAGGTAATCTTCTTGCCTCTGTCTTTGAATGAGATTACTTTCAGGAGCTCACACAATGCATTTTTGTTTCATATGTCTTAGGTTAGAGAACCTCACACTCTCAGGCTTACTCAAGCCTGTGCAGAAAAACTACTGCAAATAAGGAAATCAAGCAATGTGTCAAATCCCAGATGACTGTTTCAGCCAAAATAACACGTTTCTTTTCTGAGGTGTCTCTTTTGATTTGCTGCCTGATAAAACAGTAGTGAAATAGTGAAATATAAAGGACCTACCTTGTATTAGGAAGATCTTAAAAATTCTTGACACATAAAAACATCTGTATATACACCAAGACAATTTTTGGAACATGTAAAATACAGCAAACTCTAGAATTATATTTTATATCATGTAATAATGAGCAGAATATTGTTGCAGAGAATGGCAAGCTTCATTTCCCAAGAAATTTTTCATAAGCTGGCATACATCCTGAAAGAAATTGTATGAAGCGCTATGTCCAGTCGCTCCTGTGACCACACAATTTACATTTTATTTAATTTAGCAGACTTATTGGCTGTTTTAGGAACCGCTGATCTAAAAACGTAGTAAAAGTAGATAAGACCATTTTTAAGAAAATGATTGTAGAATAGAATACTTCAGTTCAAAAGAAACTACAACAATCTGATGGTTGTCCAACTGCCTGACCACTTCTGGGCTGACCAGCAGTTAAAAATGTTGCTGAGGACATTGCCCAAATGCCTCTTAAACGCTGACAGGTTTGGGATGTCGATCATCACTCTAGGAAGCCTGTTGTAGTGTTTGACCACCCTTGCTGTAAACAAATGCTTCCTAATATCCAGTCTAAACCTCACTGGTGCAGCTTTGAAACAATCCTACATGTCCTGTCACTGGATACCAGGGAGTATAGCTCAGTACCCCTCTCTCTCGACTTCTACTCCTCAGGAAGATGCAGAGAGCAAGAAGAGTCATCATTTTATGCAAAAACAAAATGTTCCACATGACACATCATATTTCACCAAAAACATATATCTGGATCAGTATGTCATAATCGCTGCATAAAAAATTATCAGGAAAAAAAAAAGTAGTAAGAATATTGGAAATGGGATGATTCAAAATAGAGCATGTTTTGTTTTGTTTTTGTTTCAACGCACTTTCCAAATCTCTACAAACTCATGAATTCTTGAGTTATATCAGTCAAACAATCCTTTACACTTAATCTAATTGCATCTAACAGCTTTAGAGGAATCTGTACTTAGTCCATGATTCTATATTGTCATTATTACTGTTAGATTCTTGCCACTAAATCAATAGCAGCCTAATCTGCCTCTAGAGATCACAGTATTTGCAAGAGCTTACTCTTGTTCATGGGTGATTTGAGATCTATGTAGAGCTTTCATGTCAGTAATGGTGAGGTTTGGGACGTAAGAGAACAGCCACACATAATTTCATGAAACAGTAGTTCCTCAAATAAACAGCTTCAAATGCAAAGCAGAGGATGCATGAAAAAAGACATAGCAAAGGTTTGAAGATGTAGAATCCTAAGTGCATTGGAAACTAAGCAAAAAAAAGACAACTTTCAGCGTTGATCTAACATGCTAATTGGAGAGATTTTTCAAAATATCTCTCAGAGCTGAAGCGTAATTCTGCTGTAAGTTAATGGGAATTGTGATCCTAAGCCAGGTAACCATGATAAAAATTGTAGACTGTGTATGACAAGTGCAGAATTTCATAATGGTTGGAAGGGTTCTATGGAAGTAATTTAGTCCAACTCCCCTGGTCAAGTAGGGTGACCCAAAGCCAGTTGTCTGGGGCTATATTTGTAATATCTCCTGGGATAAAGAATCCACAGCCTTCATTAGAAACCTGTTTCCAGTACTCCATCACCCTTTCACTAAAAATATGTTTCCTGATGTTCAGACAGCCCATCCTGAGTTTCAGTTTGTGCCTCTTCTTCGTGCCACTGGGCACCACTGGAAATAGCTTCCCTTCAGATATTCACATACATTGCATCCATCTTTCAGGTATTTACATAGATTTATAAGATCCTTCCTGAGCCTTCTCTTCTCTAGGAGCAATGGTCCCAGCTCTCTAAGCCTTCCCTCACATATGCAGTATCCCAGGCCCTTAACCACCCTTGCAGCCCTTTGTTGAAGTCTCTTCTGTGTGCCCGTGTCTCTCTTGTACAAAGAAGCCCAGAACTGGCAGAGTACTACAACTGTGGTCTCACCAGTGCTGAATAAAGGGGCAGATCACCTCCTCTGGAATCTGATGCAACCCAGGGTACCATTTGCCTTCCTTGCAGCAAGGCTCCCTCGTTCATGTTGAAGAGTCGTGCATCAGGACCCTCAGCTCCTTTTTGGCCATGCTGCTTTCCAGCTGATCCCCAGCACATAATTCTGTACAGAATTGTTCTTCCCCAGGTACAGAACTTTGCACTTCTCTTTGAACTTCAAGGGGTTCCTGCTTTCTTCAGCCTCTATCCATTTAAAGGAATTTTCTACTACGTTAAATGTTTTGCTCCTTGTAACTGAAATTGAACTCATGTTGTTGGATCTCTTTTCTGAAAGATCAAAAAACCCCATGTTTTTCTTCCCTTCATGGACAAGTATATTCTCATTTCAGTAACTTCCAGTACAAAACAATTGAAATTGTAAGATGTGAGTACCCCCTTGCCTGTGTAACTTCCAAAATATAACAAAACTTTTCCGTTTTCAGGACATGGCAGGCAGAAGCTCTCCCCACACACTCGACAGAAGTGATGGAAAGGACAATTACATTTTGGTAACAAACAAACATTCAGACATAAGGTAAAATTATGCTTGAGTGCACAGAATTTATTTTTTCCAATAAAGATTTAGTAATAAAAATGATGAAAGACTTATTAGTCCTTCTCAGTGGAAAAGTGAATTTTATTTTATGATATGTTACAGATTGCTCTTCAGTAATATGTAGAGCAAACTACTTGAACAGAACAAAAGTGTCACATGAATAAAATGCAAATAGCCTGCTGGGGTGTATATAATAATTCTCTAGAGGTTTTGTTGTCATTGTTGTTATTGTTTTTTGATTGGCTTGTTGGGAGTTTTAATAGAGCAAGTATCCAAATGAAAATAAAGCTACATTAATGGGACACACTTGAACTGGACTGGGACCTCAAGAGGGACTTGAGGGAGAAGAAGGATCCATTAAAGCCATTCAAGCCCACAAGCACATCTCTAGATAGCTGAGGTTTTAAATTGCCTTCTTCATCCTCACTTCATTGGTGCTTCTACTACTGAAAGAAATGGCTTCAACATGTACATTGTCTGATTAATTCCATGGTACTTACAAATTTGATTCCATTATAAATTGCATTGCAAAGTACTGTCTTCAGCTAAGATGAATACATAAACATGCATAAATTTAGTGGCTAGACCTGCAATGCAATAAAACAGTGTTGATCTGAATGTTCCTGAAGAGCCATGAAAATATATATGCTAGCAGGTAGCAACAGCTAAATGTCCTACACCAATACAGTTCTTCTTTAGTTCCAGCCAACATATGGCAATGTAAAATTATAGTAATTGCCTGATCCTTGCATTTCAGGGTAGGCAATTTAATGTATTCAAATTACTGGTTTAGTAGTTTCCTCACCCCCTGTTTTGTCCTAAGCATTCTGAATTCAAACCAGGTAATTGAGATATCAGTGCTAAAGGAGGAAGTTAGATTGGCTTGATGGACTTAGAACTTTCTAAACATGAGAGAAATTTCCAAAAAATTAAACTTTAAGAAAGAGAAAAAAAATCTTTTAAGCATAATTTTCACCTCCTCCTCACATATAATAAGAAAGCTAAATATAAACTATCAAGTTATAAAAGTACTTCCCTCAAATCAGAGGCAAATTGCATCAGGAAGAATTTATTCCCAAGACACTTCAATATGTGAAATCAGTGAATTTTAAAACACAAATCAAGATAGTGGAAGATAGTGGACATAATGTCATGAGACATTTCAGGAGTAAGGAAATTTGTAGGAGTTTCCTTCTCTAAGGCATACAACACTGCTTTTTGTTTATTTATTTAATTTATTAACAGCTGGAAAAAATAAGGAAATTTACAATTTCATTTCTTTGAGCTGTGTTTTGGCATTCAAAGCTTTGCAGCTGCTAATTGCAGTATTTTGTTGCAAACCTCCTTTTATTCCAAGCCTATTTTTTTTCTTGTCCCATCACATGAATACTCCCCAAAGAGAGCACAAAGTGTGTTTCACTGTTGAGCTTTCTGCAGAAAGAAATGCCTGCCATGAACACCTGAAATTTTTCATCACAAGAAATCTGTTTTAGAAGTGAGCATTCTATATTAATTTCTAATATCCCTTAAAATAAAGCAAAACTCACAGAAACTTTTTTTTCTAAATATCCCATCACACTAAATTTGTGTCCATTGTCAAAATGTTGAGTCTCGTGGCTGACAACCAGAAATGTTAGCCCCCCTACTAGGAGGCTAAAATAATCCCTAGTAGGATTATTTTCAGTGTCTGAACAAGTACTTTTCTGTTCTTGCTCTTTGTGACTGAGAAGTCCCCATAATTATCTAAAGTATCATATTACCATCTTGAAAAAAACTCTTCCCTCCATCTCCTCTTTTCCATGACTTGTAGAAAAGCAATTAACCTGTTACACTGATTAAGCTTAACTCTTTGCTTTTCTATCTGTTATCTTGTTTCTTATATAGACTGTTCAGAATACATTTTAATATTTCTGCCAAATAAATTTCTGAGATATTTTCTCTGTACTTTATGCAACAGCAAGAAAATACACCAGTAAAAAATTCTGGACAGGTTCCTTTGAAGAAGATCTTTTAAAAAACTTATTTTTTGAAATTACATATTTAGAGGAATCTTGTATTCCCTATTGCCCCTGTCTATATTTCACAATGGGAGAACGACTCTGGTTTTCCAGTATAGCTCTGACATTTTAAACTCTGGAAAAGTGCTAACTTTAGTAAACAATTATTTGTCATTTAAAAAATCACGTGGGCTTGAAAACAAGGGGTTTGGAGCCAGGGGATGCCTTCTGAGGATTTATTGTTGAGGCAAATCCCTCAAGAGACTGATAGAAAACCATTTCTCCTAATGGAATCTTAAAGTGTAAAATATAAAATATATGACAGGTTGTACTTTACAGGATAATCTGAGTAGTATAAACTAGTTTGATTTCCTTCTAGTTTTGATTTTTTACAACTAATAATAATAATAGGAAAATTAGTTACACTTAAAAGAGTGATACTCAATTTATTTCTAGAATAAAAATAGGAACCTCTAAGTGTTACAAGAACTCCATATGTATTTTAAATTTATTAGCAAGCAACTGAATGCTTGAAGTACACTCAAAACTGGGAAAAACCTAGAATGCAGGGCCACTAGACTTTATATATGTTCATTCTCAGTTAGGGGAGAACGCACCTCTTTGTTCAGCCAGCCAATGTGTGTTGCACTCATTTTCAAAAAGAAAAACTCTCAAGATTTAGAAAAAATAAGAATAATAATGAAATAAGAGTAAAGGGTCAGTACACATTCTTGGTCAGATCAGCTCAGCTTAAGTGAACCATAAATTAATTCTGTCAAGAGAGGAAGTGTCTCAAGCTTGTGAATGAATTACAGTAAGTTGGTCTGTTACATTGAGTGCACTTAAATTTAAATTAAAGTTTCTGTTTATAATCTCTCACATAACAGGATAATTTAGAAATGCTAATGTTTACCATAAATGACCATCTTAAATGAATTTTAACAAGCAGGCAGGTGAAGTAGAATTTCATGGTGACTGCACCATATTTAAAGGTTTCAATTACAGCAGTATATTCAAAGATTTCATCTTGTTGTTCTGAATATTCACTTTGTTGATTCTCACAGGATTAATAAATACAACAATTCACCCTTCTGAAATAGTCTTTTTTCACACATTTCTCTATCTTGGCCTCTTTGGTAAGTTTGATATATGATTCCTTCATACCTTAAAGTGTAAAAATAGGGTGACTACTGAAAACTGTACAAACATGAAACTTCATAGGCTACAACATAACATTTTTCCAGGCAAGAAAGTAAGAAATTAAGGTTAAGGGAAGTATCTCTAATACACTTCCAAAATGTCAAATTAAATTTTCAGGACTGAAGCCTTTCTGATTAGTTGTACCTTCACTAAATTTACTTCAGAGACTGCGGCCACTCTAGCAAAAACTGTGTGATCCTACACTTCCTGGAGCAGGAAGTGCGCATGAGGAAAAGAAAATAAACAAGCTTGAAAAATCTGGTACTATCCAGAACAATTTCTTGCTTGACATTAAGTTCATTGATTAAAAGAGTAGCTTCAATTATCTTCAACTGGTTCAAGCCCAAGCTAACTCTGTCAGTTAAACATGCAATTACCTCTGGTCCTTTTCCTGGTCCTGTAAAATCTAAATCTAAATTACTTTTTCCTCATCTATGGTGGATAAAGTTACATATTTTCCTAATGAAAGTGAGGTCTTTGATTTGGTTGCTGTTTAAGTTCTTACAAAGTCAGTGTGAGCTTCTTTTCCTGGTTTGTACTGAGCAAGGTAACGTGATATGGACTTAGCTGCCATTTGCATCAGGAACCTTTAGACCTCTGTTAACACAGCCACTATTAACTTTCTGATTTTTAGCACCTTAATGTATGTGAGAGGGTTCTTGTAGGGTTTATTTTACACTGTAAGAAAATTATGACTTTTCAATCAAAAATTTAGATTCAGAAAGTGTTCAAAAGACACAAATATTTTTTCCTCTGTTACAGAAGAAATGTTTTTGTCAAACAGCCAAAGAAGAAAAAAAATGAGGTATTTGTTAGAACTATCTGACCTGTGATTTGTTTTTCTTCTGATCTAATTCTTATCTAAATACTCTTGGTTTGCTTCCAAGAAAACATATTTTGCCTACTGTGAGGTTTAATTAGCTATAGCTGGCATAGCACTTTGAAGATGTGAAGTATTCTGTCCAGCCTAAGTTACCTCTATCATCTCTCATTTGCTGCCTGTCTAAACTAAACTAAATAAAATATCCTGCTATCTTTTTTTGTTTTAAAGTATTATTCTGGAAACACACATCCTAAATAAAATGCAAAATATTTGTGGCTTTGCATAGTGGAACAGTATTATTCCATAGATGCATGTCCCTTTATTTACCATTCTCAGTCATGAGCAGCAGAAACACCAGCATTTCCACTGAATGCCAAGAAAGCCAATATGACATGATTTATTTTTATTGGTAGTACTGAACCCAAGTTAAATCACAGTCCTGTACAAGACATTGCATATACACATTCAGTCCCAATCTGCAAAGCTGGCAGTTTAAAGGGACATCACAAACTGACATAAAAAGGGAACTGAGGCAGAAAGGTCAGTCAAACAACACTTGTCCCGTTCACACAGCAAGATTTGTAAAACTGAGATTCAACCTACCTAGATTTCTTGGGGTTCAGATCATGGTTTAACAGCAACACCTTAGGCTGGAATGTATCAACTGGTTGGGGAAAGAGGAACCTGAAGGTTTATTAATGACCTACAAACAGAAAAATAAGGATGAACACAGCAAGTCTAATCCTTTGATGCATCAGTAATATGAATGTGAAACCACAGTTGTTCATCAACTTGGGGAAACTTAGTTGGAGTCAAAATCCATGCTAAGACACTTCAGGAAAACTTTGAACCAGTTAGTGTGAAGTAAGAAAAGAGGAAAAGTTCAGAAAACATTGACAACAGCACATAATAAAATAATGATGGATGTAAGCTTATTTAATCTAAGAAAAGAGGAGGGAGGTTGTGGTTATTCACCCTTGGCTAGCCACCAGGTGCTCATCCAGATGTTCTCTCACTCCCCTTCCTCAACATTATGGGGGAAGAAAACAACATGAAAAAATTCATGGGTCAAGATAAGGGCAGGGAAATCACTTAATTATTACATGGACAAAACAAATTGAACTTGGAGAAGATAAATTTAATTTATTGTCTATTAAAATAAATAGCACAGATCAGTAAGAAACAAATCAAAACTAAAGAGACTTTCTATGAACCCCACCTCCCCTTGTTCCCAGGCCCACCTTTACTCCTTCACTCTTGTATCCTCTATCTGTTCCCTTCCTGAGCAGCACAGGGACCCAAGGAATAGGAGTTAAACTCCATTCATAACTCTCTGCTCTTCCTTCCTCACACTTTTTTCCTGCTCCAGAGTGGGGTCAGTCTGACATGAACTCTTTTCACAGGCTGCAGTTCTTCAGGGCAAATCCATCTGCTTCAGTGTGGGGCCCTCCACAAACTCCAGAGCAGATATCTGTTCTGTCGTGGTCATCCATGGGCTGCAGGGGAACAAACTGCTCTTATTCGTGACCTCTGTGGAATCTGTGGTGCCCAGAGCACCTCTTCCCCCTCCTTCTTCCCTCATGTGGGTGTCTAAGGGGCTGTTTTTCTCCTACTTTTCTCACTTATTTTTTTCTCTCTCGTGGTTTAACCCCAGCCAGCAACACATCCCTACACAGCCACTTGCTCACCCCTCCTGGGTGGGATGGGGGAGAGAATTGGAACACTTAAAAGGAAAATAACTTTGTGGGTTGAGATAAGGACAGTTTAATAGGTAAAGCATAAACTGCACATGGAAGAAAGCAAAACAAGAAATTCATTCACCACTTCCCATGGACAGGCGTGTGTTCAGCCATGCCCAAGAAAGCAGGTCTCCATCACACAGAACAGTGACTTGGGAACCAAAATGCCATCACTCCAAAGATCCCCTTCTTACCTCTCCTTACCCCAGGTTTGCATGCTGAGCGTGATCCCATATGGTGTGGGATCTTCCTCGGGTCAGTTGGGCTCAGCTGTCCTGGCTGGGTTCCCTTCCACTCCTTGTGCACTCCCAGCCTCCTCACTGGTGGGGTGAGGAGCAGAAAAGGCCCTGATGCTGTGTAAGGGCTGCTCGGCAACAAAAACACACCTGTATTATCTACACTGTGTGTTTTCAGCACTGTGAATCCAAAACAAAGGCCTATAGAAGTTGTTGTGAAGGAAATGAACTTTATTCCAGCCAAAACCATTATGCTTCTCTCTCTTGCAACTGCTGCACAGCAGTTTTTACTCTTTCTGAAATGTTAAATAGCAATAACATCAGGTACATTACATTTGTGTTGTATGCAAATAGCAGAGTCACCACCAACATCACTGATGGCTCAGCTTTGGGCAGCAGTGGGTTCCTTTTGGAGCCAGCTGTAACTGGCTTTGTCTGACATGGGGACAGCTTCTGGTCTCACAGACGCCACCCATGAAGTCAATCTACTACTAAAAATTTGCAACTTAAACCCAACAGAGGTGAAGTTTTCAATTCTTAAACTCTATTAAAATTTATGTAATGGAAGTTAGTAAAGAAATAAACATCATGAAGCTCAGGAAATCTCCTGTGCTGAAAATGCACAGAGGCCAGGAAATCATTCGGGATGAATTATGGATGTTTGCCCCACGTGCTGGACCTGCCACTCTTATTGAAGGACATGCAAGTCAGAATACTGGCTAAGTGGTCCACTCTAAACCAGAGCATCTCTTCTTAATTCCCTTTATTCAGAATTTTATAAAACCAATCTGACATTTTATTACTTTTCTTTTAAATGTCACAAATAGAATTCAGCAATTTTCCCTTGCTATACCACAAAAATCTCAGGATATGAATACATCTCTTATGTATCAGACTAAGGACTTTTCAAAGTACATAAATAGTTACAAAGAAAGTGCTATTTACTCAAAACAACCAATAATACCTATTAAAAGGGTGATGCTTCAAGATAAATACATTAACCTAAGGATTATTATTTGTTCTGGGATAAATGAGCCTTCCCTGTTTCAGAAATTCCATCATTACTGGAACTGGTAAAATCTTGCTGAAGTGTCCTGAAAGGTTAGGCTGGTCAGAAATATCATAAATATCATCATTGTACATGCTCTTACACTTCTTCAAGCTGAAATTTTTAAGGAATAGAGCATTTCAAACCTCGTGAAAAAAAAAAAAACAAAAAAAAAAAAAAACAAAACAACTAAGAAGTTAATGAAAATATCTTGGATTGAGGAGGACATCTGGGCCTTCTTTATTCACATTCTTAAAATGAAACAAATGTTTAAAATGTTCCTGAAGTGTGTCCAATGTAAATAGTGGCTAAATCTTCAATCACTTCCTTGGGTAAAACAAACCATTATAATGAACCATCTAAGAAAGACATAATGGAACAAAAGACACACTTGTACTACAATTATGTGCATTTTGCCACAGGCTAAACCCTGAAATTTAACTTATGCTGAAACTTTACTAAAACCAGTAGGGACACATTTAAAGAAGAAAAAAATAAAAAAATAAAAAATTATATTCAGTAGCCAGGTTTTCCCCATATTCCTAAAGGGATTTTTTTTTTCTGAAAGGTGCCTGCTGGACAAAAGGTAAAACAGCTTTCGTTCCTCCCCTTCCCAAATAACAGAATCATCAAAGAAAAGCAGCTGAAGCTTCTTATTCATGCTTCTGATACTTCTTATATCCTTATTCTTATATATTTAGTAACAAATGGCATTGATATGCAGCCTTTTAGTACTACTTAATATTTGCTAACTCCTTCTATAAAGTAACTGTTCTGTTACAGTTCTGTTCAGGGATACCCAGGGGTTGGTACCAGGAAGAGTAAGCTATTCAGAATTTCTAATTTGCATTAGATAAACACAAAAAGATTTAGAAAATGTTTAGCTGATGCTTCACTGTTTTACTGCAAACATAACAAAAATAACAGAAAAAGGATGAATGAATATTATAACAGCAAAACTCAGGATAATTATTTATTGTTTATTTAATGGTTATTGAAGAGGTAAACTCAACCCCATAGCAATACACTTTCAAAGATTCTTCTCTCCCTCTCAGTATTTCCATTTAAAGTTTGGTCATGCTGTTGACACACAGTCAGCAAATACCAAGCACCAGAGTTTTAAATTCAGTCAAATCGGAGTCCCACATTTGCATTCCACACTCACAAAAAGAAGTAGGAAGCTGCAATATACCCACTTTCACAACTTCAAGCTTTACTTATTTATGCTTCCAGGAACACTGCTGGAAGTCTTAAATCATGTTAAAGTTGGTCTCTAAATAGGATTTTCAAACTTCAGAAGAAATGCATAAGCAGTGTAAAGCTCTTTCTTCTTATCTTGCATCACCAGTGCTTACACTAATTTCAACAAAATAATCTCTAAAAGGCACAGATTTCATAAATTAGCAACACAGTACCCGTTGGAATCCATCCTTCAGATCATCTGGAGGCTTTGCATTAAAAGGGAAAAAAGGAGAACAAAGCAACAATGTAAAAGTTAAATCTCTGCCTGAAGCACACAGTGTGATATGAGCATTGATACCAGACTCTGTTTTAAATTAAAAGCAATTTAAGGAAGTTCCTTATAAAGTAAACCAGCTAGGCTGCAACTGAATAACATAATAGGCTTTTACTGCACTGTTTGCTCCTGTTGCCATACTCCTGTCTAGTGTTTCTCAGGATTTATAGGACTTTCTTGGAGGTCTTCTAAAGAGTTTTGGATTTTAGTATTTCTTTGCTTTTCTTCATCATCCTTTGTAAGTGACTGTTGTCATGTCACAGGACCACAACTGTTTATTGTGAAAAGTCACTAATGACCAAATGACCCTGCCACCTGGGGAACTTACAGCCTCATGTTAAACTCCAGCTATATTTAAAAAAAAAAGATCTTGCCAGGCTATTGATTCACTGGCAGTGTTTGATTGTACCCTGGAGGCAGGTGACAGGAAGGCAACTGGGCTCTTGCTGTTTTACACTCCCTATTACACAAACCAAATAAATCTTCTCTAAATGAATTCACATTTTTTCTCACTTCTGTGTGACAGTTCAGTATTGAACAATCTGTATACTGTTTGCTTCTGGGATATTGAAACCAAAATCTTCATCATCTTCATAACAACAAATTTCTAGACCCTCAATTTAGCATTAGGATAGTGGCAGCATTTGTTGTGCTCTACAGTCTCCAGACTTTTGAAACTGTCAGGTCCAAAGCATGACTCCTTTAATACTTATCACTGTCTCCCTGTGCTAACCAGATTATCTCATTTTGGAAAACATTTCCACTAACTAGAAATATTGCAACTCCTACAATATCACTTGTCTTATACTGCGACTACAAACATAGCAAACTGGCCTCATAGGGAATGGAATGAGAATTTAATGATCAAGCTAGTCTAGAATATGAATGTCTTGAAGAAAAGCTGCAAGATTTCTTCAAAAAAATAAGTTGAAAAAAAACTTGCATTAACCTGCCAGCTTCCCCAGAAGGAAAAATAACTCCAAATTTATGCCTAAAGAACCACAGCAAGAAAAAAAGCAAAGGATTGCAGAATCTGACTGAATAGATGTTCTGAGAGGTGCTAACATAAAACTTAATTTTTTTTTATTTTTAATTTGAAAATCTCACTCAATTTAGAGTATACAGTGTCCTTTACTTCCTGATTTAGTGCACCATAGTGCATATAATGGTGGCCTTAAGAGCAAAGTCATCTTAAAGAAAGACCTGCAGTAATGAATAAGCAATTGGAGTCACAGGTGTGGTCAAATCAGGAATATTTGAATATTCAAAACAGATTTTCTTGAAAGACTTCTCTTCTGATTGCCTGTTTTCTCCAGCTTTTTTTTCACTGTGCTTTAAGCTCAGTTTCCTTTTCTGCCTAACCTGTGAACTGGTCATCTGCCCTCTCTCACCCTTCTTCTGTTCTTTTGTCAGTTTATGTCTTTCTAATTCCCTACCTCCAAAAACCCTTGTAATAATGTGGGTTTCTTGGCATTGAGAATCACTTTTCTTTTTTAATCTTGAAGCCTTTTTTCGCCTTGCATCTGCCATCTGTATTTCACGGTTTAGTATCTTCTACGACTCTTTAGGTGCCTCTCTGTGTGACCAGCTGAGTTTGGTAATCAAGCACAGGGAATGGCTTCTCCACAACAAATCCTTGTGTAGCTTAGGCTTCTTCCATCTGGAGAACAAACAGTTTTAAGGAGGCCACAAAAGAGGGTTTCAAACCTGTGACTGATGTGGGTGGGTTGGGGTTGACCAGTCACAGACTATTTGAAAACAAGGTGCCCCCAAATGAGACCCCAAGAAGCAAGGCTGATCAAAAGGCAGAAGTCCTTCCTGCAGCCAGCAATAGATCTGGAGAACCCTATCAAGTACGTGTACACTATCTCTTTTGTTCATAGCCACCACTGGAGACAAAATATGGACCTGATCATGTCCAAAACAGTTTTTCATATTAATATCAACAATGTCAACTGCAATGAGATCATTCTTAAAGGCTAGCAACAAGCTAGCAAAGACTAGCGAAGACAGCTAGTAAAAAGCAAACAAGCAAAGAAACAAAAAACAACCAAAAAAGACCCACCAGAACAGAACCATTTTTATTTAAATTTCTGCCAAAAAAAGAAATTTTGTTGGAAAACTTTGTGTAGTCCTACTCAATGGACTACAGATAAATAAATTAGTTAGACAACAAAAATATATTTAGCTGAATTGAATAAACACTCTTTCATTGCATATTTTGCAGTTATTTCCATGCCTTTTGTATATTAATCTCACAGTTGGAGATTTAGAACTTGTCACCACATTTGATTATGAGGTTGTTTGGACTGAATACAATGTTTAGTATACAATGACCACTTATGACCTTCTGTCATCAGTTCTGTCTTAATATTATGCACATACTTTATTTCAGCTCTTTGAAGTGCTATTATTTTAAAATATAATAGAATGTTTGTCATTTGCCCTTTTTATGCACATTGCCTCAATTATGCTACTGTGTCACGACAATTCTCATTTAATATAAAGTAATTTAGGCTTGTAAAAGGAAAATATGCAGCTAGCAGGATGTTGTGTTACTAGAAACAGAGGTTGCTCATGTTTTACCCCTCACGTTTTGAGGAGGCATCAGCTGCAGGAAGTTGTGTTAAACCAAAGAATAGGCAGTATTTCAGTCCCATGTACTCCATTTGCTCTGTCTCCATCATATCTGCCTAAGACAGTCTAAGGGCTAGAGGTATTTGAGAAAATGAAAAAGTCCTGCCTGTACTCTCACTGCACCTAATTCCAAACAAAAATGGCCACCAAAATCCTAATTGTTTCAGTAATTTATATTTTTTAAATTCGGCTGAGCCCTGTCTTTAGTTTGTACATGTCATTAACCAGTATTTCATATTCAAATACTGAAGTTTCAGCCTTGATTTATGTTATACAGGAAGTTAACTAAACTCACTGATGAATTTGTACTGAGATTTCCAGCACTGAAGCAGAAACCCACATTTCTTTTTTTAAGTTTCAGGTTGGTTCCACCTCAAGAAACCAGGTATGTTCAAATGAGGATTTCTAAAGTCTACTGGAGTCTTTGAAACTGTTTAAAAGCCTGTAACTTTCCCTGATGAGGAGGGAAGGATAAAAGGCAGTAAAAGTTCTGAAATGAGGACATCCTGTGAAGGGGAGAAAGCATAATATGGGATTATTTAAGAAAAAAACTATGCACTGCATTGAAGTGTCAGTGAAGTAAACTCAGTGTTGCTGAGGCTACTTTGGATATTCTCATATTTCTCATCATCACAAAGAAATTCCAATAAAATACAGAAAGAATTGTAGCTAACTCTGTTTACCATGATACACATATATGTGCATGTGTTCATATCTCTGTATTCATATTTATATGAAAACATCTATTCCATTGCATTAATTCCTGCCAGGAAGTACCAATTCATTTTACTTGAACAGATGAAGTTATTTTAAATCAATTAATGGAAGTACTATCTCCTTTTGAACTTATAAACTTCTCTCTCCTCCTATGCAACCTGGTCAAGGAAAAGGAAGATGCAGCACAGTCTTTGTTCTTTCAGAAAGAGAGAGCAAAAAACAGGTTGCATCTATTCGTGGCAGACTACAAAGCTCCCTCTCCCTCCTCAAGAAACTAAGTTATGTAGGCATATAACAGCAGTTAGCTCTGCTAACTAAACATTTGCAGCCACTTCTCATCAACCTTTCCTGTGGAATTCAGTTGTTTAGATATAAATTATAATAATTGTTTTGTGATATTTTTTTACTTTAAGTGCATTTCCAGAACAATAAGTATTTTAAACACAGACTTACACTTTCCTCTTCTCAGCCTTCCAGTCTCTATTTGGCCCTTGCTGTGGCTCTGGGATGTCTGAGCTCACAGGGTAAGAAAGCTGCCTTGGCTCAGAGGAAGCCACTCTGTGAGGGCTGATAGCTGCAGAAGCTGTCCTTCACTTTGTAGGAGCTCAGGCTAACTTCATTCAAGCTAAGAACATTTTTAATGTAACTCTCAGTGCATTACATCTTTTCCATTTGGTAAGTTGACACATTACAGAAACTACTTAAACCTGTTAAACCTGAAATTGACAAATCCATTATCCCAAAGAAAGGGTGCCTAATGGTGTTAGCATATAACCTAACTATCAGCAGTTCTGCAGATTCCAAGAAAAGATAGTAAAATATACTTTTTCTACAGCAATAGAGAAAGTATTATTTGGCATAACAGGTTTTATAAGTCAGATATGTATACAACAGTACAATTGACAGACACATCAGAGAGGATGCATTGCTTAAATTCATGGTATCCTAAAATTGTCTTTCTTGAAAGAGAAACTATTTAAACTCTTGCCATGCTCACATTGAAATATGAAGCGGCTAGTATAACATCAAAAATTATGTACTCTTTCTTTAATCTTTCTTTAATCTTTAATTTTTTCAGGACTAGTGACAGTCTTTAATGTGGCATTTATACCATTTATTCCATGTGTTCACATGTCCCTTCTTTTGACCACAGAAATGCTTTTTAATTATAGAGTCAGAAGAGAAAAACACACTAGTGATTTATGATCTATTATTATTAGATGACTTGAAACGTAAATAAAACTGTCTTGACTTACACTAGCCAGAAATCTAACTCTAAAACAGAAAGCTACCCTAAATTTTCCAATTAAATTCCTCTACTATTCCATGTGAAAAGTTACTCTGCTTTTTCAAAAACTAGTTTTGGGGAGAAAAGATGGAATTTGCTATATGAACTGAAACTGTTTCACTAACAGAGGAAGAAATATTCTGACTTTTTTAAATTGAGTGATTAGTAGAATAAAACCTAGTCCCTTATAACCATGAATAGACATGAAATGGCAGACAACATGAACAGCTTCCCACAAGATGCAACACTTAAACAGATGGCATGTAAGAAGTGAAATTTCCAAGTAGCTTTAAAAGACCATGTAGACAGTAAAGCAATCTAATATGGAATTGAAAACAACAAAAAAAAAAGGCTTTTAAAAATTATTTAATTAAATCAATCTTACTTTTAAAAAATATTCCTTCATGGTCATCTTAGTAGGTAAAGATTACGAGAGTGGAAAAAGTGCAAAAAATTATGTAGAAGACTTCTTGAAGCAAAACAAAAGAAAACAAGCAAGCAAACAAACAAACAGAAAAACCCAAGAAACCTCTAATCAAAACAACTAAAAAACCCCCATTTCTACTACTTTATGATTCTTAATTTAGGCATCCCAGCCATAGCCACAAGCAGGCTGTCTTTGATGTTTGTTGTGGCTCAGTCATTCTCCAACAGCTTTTTCTGGTTCATTTTTCTACTCTAAAGAAAAGATTATCCAGCTGTTGATCATTCCCGAATTTCCTCTTCCATTAAGTGGCACATGCAGTCCCTGGTGCTCAGAAAGAATTTCTTCTCAGAAGGAAAACCACATAATTACAGTGCCTACTATCCATGCAGTCATGCTGGCTTTCAAAATGGAATTTGAACTTCAGAGAGTATTTTCACAAACGCAGACTGGAACCTCTGAGTCTCTTGAATTTGTCAGTTGAGTTTATTAAAAAAAAAAAAAAAAAAAAAGGAAGAAAAGAAAATAAGGGAAAATGTATATAGCAGTATATAGGATTTCTATGCAACTTGTTCACCCAGTGCTAAGCAGCCAAGTCATTACTAACAGTGTTAAGCTGATATAATATTATTATAATACTGTGGTCAGATGACCTCCTCTGGCTCAGGTACCCACCAAAATTCTCTATCACTTTTCCCTCTACCAGTAAGACAGAGGGGAGAAAACATGACAAAATGTTCATAGGTGAAGATAAGGACAGGGAGATTACTTAACAATCACAATCATAGGCAAAACAGGCTCCACTTGGTGAAATTAAATTTACTATCAATGCATAACAGAATCAAATAGCAAGAAATAAGAACAAAACTAAAAAACATCTTCTCTCCACTCCTCCCTTCTTCCTTGGCTCAAATTCACTGACAACTCTTTTGCCTCCTTGCCCCAAGTGGCACAAGGGGACAGGGACTGAGGGTCTTTGTCAATTCATCAGAATTTCTCTCCTCTGCTTCTTTCTCCTAAAGAGGACTCCTCTCTCTCTTCCCCTGCTTCAACGTGAAGGCCGTCCCACGGGAGACAGACCTCCATGAACTTCACCAATGTCAGCCCTTCCCACAACCTGCAGTTCATGTTCTCCACGGGTCCTTCAGACACAGGCTGCTCCAGTGTGGGTTCCCTACAGGGTCACAAGTCTTGCCAAGAAAACCTGCTCCAGCATGGGCTCCTCCCTTCACAGGGACACAGGTCCTGCTAGGAGCCTGCTGCTGTGTGGGCTTCCCAGGGAGCTAGGGCCTCCTTCAGGCATCCATCTGCCCCAGCATGGATCCTCCATGGGCCTGGGTGGGTCTTTGCTCCCTCATGGACCTCTGTGGGCTGCGGGGGCACAGCTGCCTCGCCATGGGATGCACCAGAGGCTGCAGAGGAATCTGCTCCAGTACCTCCTCCCCATCCTTCTCCAGTGACCCTTGTGTCTGCAGGGCTGTTTCTTTTACATATCCTCACACCTTTCCCAGCTGTTCTGTGCAGTGGATTTTACCTTATCTTAAATATATTATCCCAGAGGCATTCCCGCTCTTTCTGCCTGGCTCAGCTTTGGCCAGATGTTCCCAATTTGAGGGAATATCCCTCTTTGAGGCAGCTGGCACTGACTGTCACACGTGGGGGCAGTTTCTGGTGTAATCCTTGCAGATTGCCCCCCAAAACCTTGCCACATCAAGCCACTACAAATGCAAATGTAGATGTATCATATTGCTGATGTAATAGGCTTTAAGGTTTTCTGAAGAGTAATATCTGCATATCATCTCAATTACATTATATTGCAGTACCACACACATGAATCATGCAAAGATAATATAAAGTAAGCATTTTTTATCTCATGACTTCATTTGGCTTTCATATAAATGATTTGGCTTCATCACAGGGCTAACAAATAACACTGAATCAACATGCATCTAAGCCAGTGGAAAGATGTCTATTGATTGCAATAATCTTTGCACAAGAAATTGAGCGAAGTCACCACTTGTGACTTCAAAAGAGATTATAATGAAAAAACCTCAATATCATGGAAGTTAAATTTTTTCAATTTTTTCACCTACCTCATTAGTAATACTGATTTAAATAATTAATGAATTTTAACATTCTCTAATAATTTGAAAAACAGATGCTTCAAATAGATCACATGCATGGCCATGGGGCCAGTGCAGAAAACCATTTTATTTTATATGTGCAGTATAAACTGTCTTAATATTCATGTAAAAAAAATGCTTAAGTGAGGTTTTAGTAACGGAAACATTTTGATAACAGCAACAAACCTGGAGAAGCAAAGCTAGGAATGTGAACTCTAGAAAAAATTTCTAGATACATATGTTGCTATTTTATATATGTTGCTCTGTTAATTAAATGAGTAGTCTTGATGAGTCAAGCCTTTGGGGCCAATATGGTGACAATCAAATTTTATATAAGGTATTCCTCCGCAGGAAAAGGATAATGTGGCTTTCCAGTGCAAAGGCAGCATCAAAAATTCTTACATACTCTGAAACAGATACATCCAGGAAAGCCACTCAAATATGCCACCTGGTAAATGTTTGACTGCTTCACATCTAACCACAATATACCATCAAACAAAAGATGTTTTTCTGTTTTAAGATGTTCAGAGACAAGTTAGGGCTTGTGAGACTTCCTATCTTAGAGTTTGCTTGAAGATGAAGCTCTAACTTACAAGGAAATTGACAGATTTAGACTACAAGTAGAATTCCATTTCATGGGACATACAGTTATTTCAAACTTTGCTTTCATTCTGTTGCAATATGAATCATCAGGTATAGTTTTCTACAAGAAAATCTGTATGAAAGTGGATTTTGATACACATTCATAGTATTCCATGTCTCATTTTATTTCTGTTTCTTAAAATAAATACATATATATATGTCCACAGACAGTTTTATTTCAGTCTCATCAGGACAACCTTTCCAGCTAGGTCTGAAAATGGCACTCTAGCTTTGAAAGGATATTAGATTTAATAGACTGATGATATTTTGTTTTGCTTTTAACAATCTTTTGTTCTATTGTTAGTCAGCAACCCACTCATTTCTATAAAATTTAGTTATATGTTAATTCGTTTTTTAACTTATTGCTACATTCATGGCCTCCCAAATATGTGCATGGAATTCCCAAGCAAAACTTTTATTCTAATTTTACTTTTCAATGGCTTCCCTGGAAACCAGGTCAATCATAGATATTTTGGTAGAAGTGAAAATTTACAGGAAGACTCAGCAGATGTTAATATATATGAATTGTACTTGAAAAACAAAAGAGTCCACAGATCCAGTGTAAATTAGAGGTTTCATAAACAACTCATCAAAGTTAATTAAATTGCAATTAACTTTCATTGACTTCAATAAGCTTTAGATCAGTTGTTAGTCAGCATATGTGATACTTCTAAAGCAGATGGAAGGTACTCCTTTTTTTATTTCTTTGAACTTGTACTTTAGTAGGTGGTGTATTTTTATTAGGATTTTATCAGGTGTCAGTGTTCCCAAGGATCCAGGACAAGATTATTGCCTCTTAGGAGTATCTATGATACCAATATTTTGAACTGTGTACATCCCAGTAATTAATGTTTTCTATGAAATAAATAGATTTTTCATTTTAATAATGCTAGAAGTGGCATATTATTGCTCTCCAGAAGTTTTTTCTCTTGTATTTGTATGCATATATATGCACACATATGATATATTTGTGTGCAATATATATCTTTCAATATATTGCACACAAATGCACACAAACAATATATTTATTGAGTAATATTTCCCTATGGGAAATAAAAAAATACTTGTATATAAACTCAAACCATACAATAATTTTGCTTAATGTATTTAATTTTTTTATAGAATACTTGAACAGTTTAAATTGCCTGGTATTTCTTTTCCATTTATGGTTGATACACTAATAATTTTATCTTCTTGTATAATATAATATAATATAATATAATATAATATAATATAATATAATATAATATAATATAATATAATATAATATAATATAATATAATATAATATAATATAATATAATTAATATAATTAATATAATATTATATTATATTATATTATATCATATTATATTATATTATATTATATTATATTATATTATATTATATTAAGTATTACTAAATATTGTAATGTCTTTACACAATCCCAGACAAATCATCTACACGGCCCATGTTTCTTAAATTTAACCAAATCATAAGACCTTTTTTTGTCCTCTAGTAGTTTAACTATACAATATTCCTTTTCAAAAATAGCATCTGTTAAGCTAATGTACAGAAAATGCAATTTTTACTTTAGTTACAGTTTTGAAACCTAAACATTGCCCTGTACAGATGAATCTTCTTAGTCTAAAGAAACACTTCAGGCATACTAATAAAATGGGATCAGTTGAAGTCCTTAAAAAGCAATCTTTGTTGTGCCCACCTTGTGTTAAAAAACTCCCTAATTGTTGCATAGAATTGATCATTGGGTTCCTTTTGTTCTCTCTCTATGCTAAGCATATAAAAACTAGATTTTAAAAACCATCAAGAGGTACATAATGGGATACTCTTGATTAAAAACAAGCTTATGTCATCTCAAAGCTACTTCAGTGTAGCTGTTTCTCATGCAGCAGAATTTGGGGAACACTGGTTCAGAAAGCAGAGTTTCTTTAACTTTCCCTCTTGGAAAAACAAGTCTTAACTTTATCAATACATGTAGACATTTTTGTCAGAACTACTTTTGTCTCCCCTTGGATTTTCTACCTAGGGTAATAGTAGTGGGTGATAGTCATTCCTGTTCCCACATCAGAAGAGCACAGAAAGGCAGTTTAAGATGGTTAATTTCTCCTAATACCTGGAAGAAGAGAACGTTACCTCAACATCTCTCCCAATTGAGTCTTGTTGATCACTGCTACCAATCTAAGCTGTAAAATCAGCTAAAAAATTATTCATATTCATGAGAGAAATTGAGTCTGTGGTAGCCATGAAATTTGGGCATTTGAGGCTCATTCATGTACTAATCACACCAGCACAATACTTAAAAGAAAACTAGATGTTGAGTGCCATTTTATTGTTGCTAGGTTGTTTGGATTTTTCTTTTACATTACAGTTGATTTCAGTCTTGATTTGTGTTGGACCCTTTGTTGAAAAAGATAAAGGGAGGGAATACAGCATGTAATATCATTTGAAACCAAAGGCTCTGTATTTTAGCACGGATGGCACTAGAGTGAGAGCTGTAAGAACTACGTTATAAAACAGAACAGCTCCAGAGTTAAACAGTGTGATATTGCCAAATACTAGGAATAAATGTCCCTCTTCCTTAAAAGGGGAATTTGAAAGGGGAAAATAAAGCTCTCCTGAGGGTTAGGCAAGTGTCTTAGGAGAGGAATTATATTTTATCCCCTCTTATATAATTTGCTGCTTGTACAACCACCACTGTCTTTGCAAAACTGTTGGTCTGTGGCCATGCATTTAAAAGTCATTGCCATAATGCATCCACAACCAGAAGAGAGCTGTCTGCACCAGTTTCAGAAAGCAATCATGGGCACAACAGACCCAGTGTGCCTGCATATCATATGGTTTCCCTCAAAGTCCCTGAAGTCTACATTTGAAAAACTGATGCAAGCTGTTGTGGTTGCCTGTGCAGATACTGAACACGCTCAGATATAAGGAGTCCTTTGTTTTCTAATGGGTCTTCTCCAGCTGCTTGTGGTTATACAAATCACAAACACAACTCGCCTGGTCTTGAGCTCAGCCTGGGCATAAATCTCAAGATGAAAATTACAGTTAGCTAGAGAAACTCTAATCTGCACTATGTATGTGCACTATGCACAGACAAAGAATACAGTTCTCCCATTTTCAACAGCTTCCTTTGGTGATGGAAAGGCCTTAAAAGAAGCAGTTTGACCTCAGAAGAGGAAATCGGGAGAGGAGAGAATATCAGGAGATGAAGGAAACTGCTGTAAGCAAAAGGAGAGGAAGTCATCAGTTAGAAAATTCACAGTGACCTCTCTGGGGCAGTCCAAAAACTGAAAAACCAAAAAGTATTTAGTCATATTCCTTTTCCGACCACACAAAAAATTACACAAAATTTGACCCTTGCTCTGCTGGAAGCATCAGCAATCTATCTGCAATATAAGGAAAACAATGCTTGCTGGCTCTCTAAAAAAGCAAGCTGCAGCTGTAGCTGTGCTCTGCAAGGCGCGTGGGGGCCACCCCACTGCTCCGTGCAGATTCCTGTCCGTGCCTCCAATCACGTCATCTCAGCAAGCACCCATCAGTTATGGTTCTGCAGTAATTCTCAGCTTGTCATGAGAGAATCAGTGTACAGCAGGAGTGAATTCACTACCCTGAGACCTGGTTTTGGCAGCTTCAAGAGATACAGGTACTAAGTATTCATATATAGAAATGATGAGGTTTTGCATCTTTGTGCAATGGTATTTTTAAGCCCTGAACCTCTGACCTACACTCAGGCTCACATTCCCAATGCTAAATGCAACAATGAATTGTAACAAATTTCCTTCCAAAATTTGATTTTCTGAAGCAATTATATTACTGTTCTTCACACACATAGAGTTTCAGCTGGTACACCAGAAATTATAAGCAATGTCAGCTGCCAATGAGATTCTCATACACAATAAATTCCTTCTTCAATAAATGAAATATCTTTGTTTCATTCCTGAAATTCATGCTTCTTGTGTCCCAAAGTGATTTTCTAATATGCATCAAGAGAAAATTAAATTTTTTAAATCTTACAAAAATTAAAGCAATTTCTTTCCCTTGTCCTTACCACTCAAATTTGGGCCAAAATAAATCAATCACAGGTGTGGAACGAAGGTTCAGAAGTGTCAGATTAAGAAACTCCACCTTTTAACATCAAAATTACACATTTAGAAATCAGAATGTGTCACAAACTGGCACTTATGAGAAATAGACATTATTAAAATATCATAATCAGTATTTCCTCTCTAGCAATTTTTGTATTTCATTAGAATTTTATATTTCTTTGAAAAATGCTAGAAAATTTTTCCTTGTGTCTATTATTCAAAATAAGTTATGCATATATCTAATGCATGTTGCCAACCAGGGAGCTTTAAGAAAATGTTTCCCACTAAATATGGGCATATTAATATTCCTATGACTTTCCTCATTACATTTATTCTTCAAATTTCCTTTCAAAGGAGTTTCAAATAATTTTCTGTAGCATGCAGAAACCATGCTCAGTGATGTATTGCCTATTCTTCACGTAGGGTTATAAAATACAGATGGTAGGGAACAGCAGTTTTAAAGAAGTCATATACTGTGGGATCGTATGTGTTAAATTATTCACATACAGTAGTGTGGTCTTTCAACAGCATAGCTACCTGGAATTCTGGGGTGGTTTTAGATCTTTGAAGGAACCATTCTCAAGGCACCAGAGATGTAAACAATAGTTTTCATTTATTTTAATATAATATTTTCTCAGCCAGTAAGTTTTTCAGCCATTGACAGAAGCAGAACAAAGAATTGTGTGTGTGTGTGTGTGTGTGTATGTGCGTGTGTGTGTGAGTGAGAGTATGCAGCACTGATTAATGCATCACTGTCTGCAGAGCATGCTTCAGTTACAATGTCTCACAGTAAATTGCAGAAAATCATCATAATCCACTGCTTTCAACTGCTGGGGAAAAGATCCTGAAAGTAAGGAAGATGCATGCATTTAAAAGAAGCATTTACAATGCATTCACAAGAATAAGGAAGATATATATATGCCAAGGTTTACTAATGACTGTGGCTTTCATGGAGAGATTGGTATTAGCTAGATAAATCATCTGCATTCCATTTTATCAGGCTTTCAAATGCAATTGATATCATCCATCTAGACCACACAGGTCTATACTTCAGGTAAAAATCAAAACAAAGCTGTGTGGTCTAGTTTGTTAGCACTGTAAAGACAACTTATTGTTAAGCTTAAGATAAGCCTCTGCATTTAAATCTATTTATAGCAGTCTTCAATAAGTATGCCTGGGTTATTTTTTACTTTCCAGGTCAAAGTCACAAAGGCTGTCACAGGAAGGTGTAAATTACACTCCTTTGCTACAGCAAATCCCTTTGCATAAGGGATGGAGTACATTTCAGCTCAAAACAGTGAGCTATTTCACTGCTACCTTCTCTCAAGATTTCTACTACAGAATGGAAGAGTGGGCAATTTAATTTTGATAAAGCTGTCAGTGGAAGTCATTGAAGAATCACAGACCTTGACCACCCCACTTTTATGTCAGAATTGCCTACTTTTAAAAGCTTATCCTAGCCCTTCATGCCAGGTAACAAAGAGAACTATAAAAAGAGATTGCATCTTGTTTGTGATCTCATTCCCTCTAAGAAGGGCAATTAAAATAGCTTTCAGTTGCTTTCCAGGGAAGAGAATCAGTAAAGTGAGAAGAGTTCTGTATGAATCCACTCATTTAACATCTCTCATGGAACTGAACTACAAATGTAAAAATAAAAAAAAAAACATTACCATTAAAACACCTGTGTCCGAGTGTCTATTGACACATAATAGTCCTGGTATCCTCAACAATGCAAATTTATTTTCTGCCATGTCACCCTTAGTTCTTGGTAAACTATTCCTCACCCATACACGCTCGCTCTCTGTCTCCCAGCCCAGACAATGGAACAACAGAGAGAATCAGACTTCAAAATACTTCAAAAACTCACAGTAACTCAATCTGTCTTGTTACAGAAGAGAAAGCTACCTCAAACTGAGAGATACTCAAGACTTCTAAAATGATTACTTGGAAAAGGAGAAGAAGGTGCTGAGTTCCAGTTCCATCCCTCAGAGCCTTCTAATGAAACAGGACATTTCTGGCTGAGTTTCCATGTGCACACTGGTGTGCTTTCGAAAGCCTGGGCAGATGACCAAACTCAGTTTGCAATCCTTCTTTCACAATTACAACTGGTCAAGGGGGTTGACTTATGTCTGCTATTTATAACTTATGCCCCATGGCTTCTTGTTAGAGAGCCGGCTGTGCTGAGAGCCGCGTGATTGATAGTGAGTTAATGATTCCATTGTCTGCAGTAATGCAGAAAGTACAATTCTCATGCATCAAACTGAATGGGAGCTTTATCACCAAGGCTCTGTGCTTTAAAGTGGTGCTGTCACTAACACTCCCGAAAGGAACAGCAACCAGGACCAGAGGCACTGGGATGAGTCTTTGATATTCATGTTATTAATACTTCTGTTAACTCCTCAGGGTACAAAAGTTGTGGAAGAGAACTCGTCAGAGTTGTTATGATGAGTGCATTAGGATAAACAGAAGAAGGGCGGTTTTTCACCTTGCCTAAGGTAATGTCTTGGGGTTTTTTTGTTCAGCACTGCAATTAAGTGCTTGCAATCAGTTACTCAAAATAATTGCTACAACTTTTTAACTGCCTTTACTCAGTGCATGCATCGTGGTTTCCCCCCTATTTTACCAGCCCTACAATACTATACCTCCCTCATGATACTCACACTCAATAAGGTAACTGGCAGTGCACAATGAGTGTCTTAAAATTCAAACATTTCTGCTGAACACAGGGAGCATCACTTTTCCTGGACAAATTTCACTTTTGCCTTTTATAAGGTTCTTACCCTAATTTCATTGTCACCATTCGGCATCCTCCTCAAAACTATCGACAAACCACAACTCTGCACTGTGTGTCAGGTACAGATGAAGAGCTGGAAACTGTTCTGTTGACTTCCATCTGTCTGCAGAGATTTCTTCACATGATGTGGAGCAATATTACAGCCACTCACATTGGATCTGAAGTAATGCCTCCAAGCATCTGGAAGTGTCACTAACTGTAAGCTCAAAGGCTTAGAACTACACATCTGTCCTGCTGAGGGTATGATTTGATGAAAAGGGCAAAAAGCCTTAACACCCTGTGTTTTATTGCTCTGTACTGGGATCTGGGGTTCACAGAAATTCATAACCTTAGAAAATTCATAGATTTGTGTAGATATACATTCCATCATTGCATTTTTTGAATATCTAATTCTGTGAATAAGATGAAAAACTTCCTAGAGCTCTATATGTGAATAAGATTTAAGTTCCAATACTTGTTTCATATTTTTGACCAAAATAATACCAGTAAACTGCTGCACACCCGATTCTTGCTCAAAGTGACGTTCAGTGTTATAAGCTTCTTCTACCTTAAAAAATAAATAAATAAAAAATTGCGCAGCAATTTTTTCCACAGAAATATATTACCCAGTGCTGTGTAGAGTGTTGGATTTGCACGACATTTCCTGTGTGTGCACTGAACTCCCCTGAGCTCAGACACAGCAGACGTGTTAGATACAGCCTTCATTCCTCTTAGAAGTATTTATATGTTTCAATCTCTGCCCAGAATCAAGCTTCAAGGCATGTTCAGGAAAGTCTAAAGGCATCATGCTCCTAATAAATATCAGCATCAGAGTTTATGTTTCACTTTTATTTGCCCATCATAATTTTACATACAATTTTATCTCCCACTGTGAAGAAAGACAGTCCTGAAATGTTTCCATAGACAACATAATGTGCAATTGTGTGGGACACAATAAAAGCTGATCCAAAGCCCCCAGTGTTGACATTACTGCCAGAACCACATAATGAAAACCAGAATTTTTTGGTGCTGACATTGAAATTTTCATAAAATGCTAGGTTGAAGTTATGACTGACCAGGATGGGATCCTTCATACCTAGGTACTAGTGCGTTTATGGTGCTGATTCTCTTTAAATCACATACATCCACAGAAGTTAACACAGAGTCCCCCAAATGGTGCATTGCACAGAACTGCCAACAGAGCAAACAAGGTAAATGTGAATTAAGCATAATAACAGTGGGTGTGCTTTTCATAAAGGTATAGGTGACAATAAAGGAAGAAAAAGAAACTGTCCCAGTAACAATTTTTTCAGTCAACAACGATGGAAGAAAACCAAGCCCTTCTTATACACCCCTGTTTAGCCCATTATTACCAATATTTGTGATGGCAAAGAACAAAACCTCAACTTCCTCCCAGAAAGGAAGTAATGAGTTTATCAGTCAAAAGAAGAACTTGCAAGGGACTAAAATAGATGAATAGGAGTAAAATAAACCCTGCTAATGTTTTGTTCTCCAAACTTCCCAACTCCATCCTAAGTATTATTCATCTTTATAACTCCACTTGTCACGTCTGAAATGTCATCTAGATTTTCCTGTTTTCTAAAGATTACTTCGTTAAATCCATTGACTAAAGAAAAAAGTGTGTCTGGAAGAAGTCAAATTTCTTTGAAGTAGGCATACTTTATAGGAGTTCAAAATTTGAAATGTTTTCTTCAAATAAATACTGATTTTTTTTGTTGAATCTCTATAATTTGTAAGGTTTGGATTGATACCTCATTGAGATAGAAGCAAGGCTGTATAGAAAAGTTAAAAGAGATCTCTTTTCAGAACACTTTATCTTGATTAAAAAGTTTCTTTTACCATGCTCCACCCTTAGAATTAATTTTAAAATAATTTTAAAATTAAGAAAAAGAATATAGAAGCTTTTACTACATGTTCAGTGTTAACATTAAAACCATTAAATTCCCAGAGAAACAGAATTTACTTTTTCTAATTTGATCACCTGCTGCTGCTTTAGGATGATATGCAGGTATGTGTACACTGACATCTCACTTTGTTCCATCACATGTTGACAAGAACTGAGAAGAAGGTGAGAAACACATTTCTCATCTAACCTTTCTATAGTTCCCAAATAAAGCAAATAAAGTAGTAAAAGACTTACCCTCCATTCACATAAGCTTCTTTTTAAAAGCTGGAATAGAGATTTGCTTCTTGGCAATGCTAGTAATGTTAGGACATCACCTTAGGATAACAACTTTAATTGTACAACCATAACCTTTCACCGCAATTATGTTAAGTCTGAATTTATTTATTACTGAAGCCTGATGCACTTTTGGTACTATGCTTTTTATTTTACCTTGCCTCTTTCCCTTAGAAAATATGTAATGCCCCACATACAGAATCATTAAAGGTCCCTTGATTAAAGTTCTTTCTCTTTGACAAGTCTGAATACAATTAAAGTGCAACAAAGTCTAGAGAAAACTATTTCTTATTCCACCTTTATTTGCTGATCATGGTTTTTCTTCTCCTTTGGCTTTGTAATGTCACTTCCCATTTTCCCTCCATTCTGTGAGAAAAAGCAGCTCTAAAATAATTCTATCAAGACCTACAACTTACTAACAGTCATTTTATGTGGTGTCACATGACAAACATAACTCAAGACAGAATAAGATGGATATACTGTGTGACTTATTGTCATGCACTTTAATTACAGATTTAAACCAAAGCAAAACACCTTTTCTCAGAACACTTGGTATCTTCACCTATTCCCTAAGCCTGAATTTGATTGCTTGTCTCCACTATTACCTTGACTGACTGCGCTGACTTTAATTATTCTGACTTCAGTACTTCAGTGTAATTGCTGACTGTTTATTTTCCTGAGTTATGGGAAATCAGTGCATGAACTCAGAACTAGAAAGCATTTAGCCACTTCTTAATCTCTTTTCAAGGATGTTTCTGTTATAGAATTTCTAATCTTTTTTGGAGGACTCATTCAATCTTGGAATACAAAGGACAAAGAAAATACCTGCTTTCTCAAACTTCAGGCACAATGCATAAGATTCACATGAAAAGAACAGAATCGTTGCTCCTGTTCTACAATGTGCTGGTATAAGCCGCATCCACGTTAAGCTAGATTTACCTCAGAGGGCTTTTGCACAGGCACAGCAACTCACTATTAAGCTGTAAGTAAGGATATTTAGTCCCTAGATCCCAGTTTGTCTAATGTCTGTGTCTATAGGTGTCACACCAAAGACACAGGAAATCCAGATTTTCTTTTAAAAAAGGACAGAGAGACCTTTTACTGGATTGTCTAAGATGACTCGATTTTGTGCAACCATCACTGATTTCAAAGGCAGAAAAAGGATACTGCCCTGAAGTTATGAAATTGCAGACATAGTTAACATAATTTTTTTGGCACCAAGTTTAATTCAAAAGGATTAAATAAGTATATTCATAGATTTTTAAACCAATCAAATCTAGAAGCCATTTCCTGCATTAATTTCCCAGCTAACTTAATTATACAGCTCCAGGCTCTGGCTCATGATCAATTAACAGAGCTGTAAAAATCTGGAGCCCAAGACTAGCACATATTAATCACCACATCTGATGTAAGGAAAACAGCCTTTATTGTGGTTTCTGGATTTACAATGAAACCAGTATCCACAGCTGATATAGCTCTGCTCTACTTTTAAAAAAAATTAATTAGTATTTTTCATGATTTAGAAAGATGTGGGAAAGATAGATTGTCATATGCAAAACAGGTCTGAAGAATATTTAAAGTACAAAAATGTGTTCATTGTAAACTACTGAGAAAAACTATGCATATCTGCATATCTGGGGGAAAAGAGTTCACCAGTGCAGCCCACCACACAGAGCAATACTGCAAGTGCTTAATTGTTTTCCTCTTCATGATGCAAAAGCTGTTTAGTTCATGCTCGCCCAGAAAATTAGTCATAACAGCATGATGAGCAACTCTGCCATGGGAACCAGTTTGGAAACACATTCCCTTTCTGCCCCACACACATCTGAAAGTTCACAGTGCTTTTCTAGGACAGTGGGTGCAGTTTTCATTCTGATTTCATTTGTCTATCTTAAAAGAGAAGAAACATGCAAGTATCAAAACAGTCTGCAGGGAATTACACAACAGCTGAGGCAAACTTGCATGTTCCCAGTAAATTCAGGTGTATTTAGGCTTTTGCAGAGGGAAGATGCTACCATTAAGCTACAAATGGACTCTTCTATAAATATGTAGCAAGCTTCAACAATGTTAAGGGAGAAGAACACCCAACCTTTGTGGTAAAAGAACCTTTCTGTGGTCAGGCTGATGCATGCTGTGAATATGTAATAGCCTGACAACAAACAACCAATGAAAAAAATCCATAGAAAGGAGAAGGGGGGGAATTAAATACATGCAGACAAAGTTCTAATTATACTGAAGATTGCTGAAATTTCAGGAGAATATTTTCAAAGTTGAATCTCCAAGGCTTGATTGGCAAAACAGCAGGGCCTTTTAGACTGCCCTGATCTAAAGGTGCTTTGGAAAGGCTTCCAGGGATGCCTCCTAGCAGCAAATCATGCTTGTGATTTGCATACATTTAAATGTTATGCTGAACTGGTGCCACAGACACCCTGTAGAGACCAAAGGTGAACCATTATTTTAGAATACATTGTTACAGTGCAGCTTTTCCCAGTTTACTTTGTTAAGGGACTTTGAAATGTCTTGTGCCTTTCTGGAAGGTCAAGCAGTTACGCTTATATCTGAGTCAGGAAACAAATCATTGAGCTATAACGCAATATTCCAGGGTGCACACATACCAGGAATGCCTCCTTAATACTTAGGTTCTAAAATAGGTGATACCAGATATGTTAAGCTCCTCAGAGTTAGATGCCTTTGTATTTAACTGTCTTTACTCTTCAACAGGGCTGAAAAAGGAAGCTAAATCTTCTATTTTAAGCAACTACAACATATCAGGAACAAATGGAGCTGAGATGACTGATGTTATCTACCTAGACTTCTGTGAGGCCTTCTGCCTGGTCCCTCACAACATCCTTATCTGTATATTGAGGAGATATACATTTGAAGGGTGGACCGTATGGTAGATCAGAAATTGGCTGGATGGACACAGCCAGAGAGTTGTGATCAATGGCTCTGTGTCCAGGTGGAGGTTGGCACAAGTGGTGTCCCTCGGGGCTCTGTTGTGGATCAGTGCTCTTCAAAATCTTCATCAATGGCACAGGCAGTGACATTGAGTACAGCAAGTTTGCAGATGACACCAAGCTGATCAGGGCAAATCAAACACCTGAAGGATGAGATGCCATCCAGGGAACCTGGATGAAGCTCAGAAGCAAGTTTGGAAGAACAGCATGATGTTCAACAAGTTCAAGTGCAAAGTAATGCAGATGGATCAGAGCAATCCCAGATATGAGCACAGACAGGGAGAGCACATTGAGACCAATCCTGCAGAGAAGGAGTTGGGAATGTTGGTGGAAAAAAAGCTTGAGATGAGCAGGCAATGTCTGCTCACAGCCAAGAAGCCCAACAGCATCCTGGGCCGCATCAAAATAAGTGTGACCAGCAGGTTGAGGGAGATTCTCCTTCTCCACTCTGCTCTCAAGAGACACCACCTGGAGTGCTGTATTCACATCTGGAGTCCCCAGCGCAGGAAAGACATGGAGCTGTTGGAGCAGGTCCAGAGGAGGCCACAAAGATCATCCAAGGGCTGCAGCATCTTTCCTAAGAAGGCTGTTGAGAGAGCTGGGACTGTTCAGCTTGGAGAAGAGAAAGCTCCAGAGAAACTTCATTGCATCCTTCAGTAATTAAAGGAAGAAAGATGGAGAGTGACTGTTTACAAGGGCAGGTGGTAGGACAAGGGGGGAATAGTTTTAAAGTCAAAGAGGAGAGATTTGGATTAGAAAAAACTTTGTAACTCAGAGGATGTTGAGGTGTTGCCCAGGGAAGCTGGGGATACTCCATCGCTGGAAGTGTTCAAGGACAGGTTGGATGGGGCTCTGAACAGCCTGGTTTAGTGGAAAGTGCCCCTGTTTATGATAATGGGGTTGGAACTTGATGATCTTTAAAATCTCTTAGAACACAAGCCATTGTAAAATTTTATGAGAAAAAACTTTAAAAACTCCATGGTTTATTTTTTTGCTAAATGACCAATTGTGTGAACTCCATCAGTTCTGGGATATCAGGAATTTTATATATGAGATCCCCCTTGGTCGTTTCATCCTAGAGTTGCATAATGAATAGATCTTATCAGGTTCTTGTAGGGAACAGAGTATTTTAAGAAAATCTCAGTGAATGCATATTTTTTGGGCATCCCTATTCTTAAATATACATGGTTTCCTAGTAATAATGGTGCCAGATTTCAGATGCTATGTGACATTTGAAAGTAATGCCTTCCTAGTGAGTAAAGACCTCAAGCACATCACCTCAGATGAGTTTTTATTTTGGCAGGAGGAGGAAGTAATTACTCTGAATCTTTACATGGCCCTTCACTCAAAGGATATATTAATAGAAGTTTAAAGCAAAAGCAGTTTGACAAAATTCCCTTCAAACTGTCTAGAAAATCTTCAAGGTACATAGACAATTGGAAAGGATGAGGGGCAGAAGAAGGTGTCCCAAACCAGTATTTCAAGTATCCAGGAACATGACCTAAGCATCAAACATGAGATGTGAGGACAGTGCTCCACCATTCCTAGCCATGCTAGACTCTGCACAAAAAGACATAAAAAATTTAGGTTTTTTTTCCCAATTAATACTGGAAGTGATCTCTTAGAAGCCCACAGAAGAGACATTGGACACGGGAGCCATAGATTCTGGGCTCAAGCCCAAGGACTGCTATAAGCCTTACCTCTGTCTAATAGCAAGGATATTTTTTTTGGAAGTGAGGGTTTAATCTCCCTCTGCAAGATACATTTCATATGTGAGTATTCAAACCAAAAGACTATTATAAATGGTTTGCAACCATTGGACAGTACTACCACCATTATATTTTAAAGTATATTAGTTACCCAGTAGGACAACTCAGCATCTTAAATTATATGAAGATTTTAGGCTGTGAATTTCATCCTCACAGGCACAATGAAGAGCATAAAACTCAGGAGAAAAGCGGGTTTCAGAAACACTTTAGTATTCATCACTTGCTGGTTTAGATGCTCAGTCCCATTCAATGCTGACTGTTGTAAATTCCATTCCTTGGCACCTTATTATCCTATATATTGCTCAGGGACTGCAAATAAATTCATAACTGGGGTTATGAATTCAACTCCACGATGTTGGTATGCCAAAATTCAGCTGAATTCTGTTGGCAAGGATGGCTTTTGGTGACTCTTTTCTACATTTCTGTGTACAGATCCTCAGCAAGAAGGGTAGTTTTTTCCAGGTTAGAACTAATTAGGAAATGTCAAGGTTGGTGTAAAATCAGAGATGTGTCTGATGTTCCAGCCTCAGAGATCTCTCTGCCATTTCAACTATAATATTTCATAGAGCAAGTAAAATAGGAAAACACCTTGTTCACTTGCATTTTGACAGAGATGTAAGTGGAAAAAAAACTGATAAGTACAAGCATCCTGTCTGTTAAACCAGTCATTCCGGTATTCAACCAATTCTCATGCTTAATTTCTCTCTGTGACCCTTTCTCCATGATTTTGTTCTTCTGCCTGTCCTTCATTATTAGCTGTCTCGATGTTGTCTTTTTTCCATAATATAGTTAAAATCACACCTTATTTTTCTAGTCTACATCTCCATTCCCAGGCAACTAAACCCTCTCCATCAAACATATGTAATTAATTTATTTTTTAAACAACCTCAGAAATTTCTGATCTTCTTCAATAGAAGATAGTTCTATTAAAACCCCAAATTAATCCTGTTCTTACCCTCCCACAAAAGAAAATTTAAATTCATGCTTTCTGCCAAAGAAGACATTCAACCTACATTGATTGGGTAGTCAGTAGTCCCAGAGCCTCATCACCTCCCCTCCCTTTGCTTGTTCTGGCACTAGGTGGCCAGACAGATTCTTGCTGGGTGACAGATGAGCATCACAAGCCATCATGGGTCAGTGTGTGACTTCACCCAGTGCAGGGACCACACTGTGTTTTGGTGCTTCTTTTCAATTCTGTCTTCTCTGTGTGTTATCTGGAACTTCTTCCTCACGTAAATTTACCCTCTTGGGTTTGTCCTTGTTCAGCAGCAGCTGGACTTGGCTGGTGTTGGCTCTGTGGGACACGGGGGGAGCTTCTGGCAGCCTCTCAGAGAAGCCACCCCTGTAGCCTCCCTCTGCTACCAAAACCCTCCCACAAAAACTGAATACAAGGCATTCAAGGGTAAGGATGTTGCCAAGACATTGATACAGCAGCAGCAATATCACCAATATTTCTGACTTTGTCCTGTGGAGGTCACAGAGCTTCCAAACCTGTGAGATGAATATCTGTAATACATAGAAATATTTTCTTTTTCTCGATCTATTGGCAAAGGGGTAGAAATTTGGCATGTTTTTGAGGCTATGAATGTATCATCTTTTAAATTTCAAGCATCTGGCTTACTGAACCCACTAAATTTTTTTTATTCCAGTTCCTGTATAATACATGTGAATTTCACATATCCTAAATATACTTTAATGTCTTCTGTTATTTTTCTTATGTTGCATTTCATCTGAGATCAAAAGTTGTGAGATCTTAGCACATCCACTTAAAAATATAGAAGATTGGGGGTTAAAAAAATTTTCATTGTATGAAGACTGAATTAGAACCTATTCAACCTATTCAAACTTATGTACTCTAGTTTTGTCTTTTTGGATGTTTGGGGTTTTTTTTAAGAACACTCTCATTAGGTTTTTTGCACTCAGTTATCAGGCTTCAATATCTTGCACTCAAATGGCAAAACAATATGGTCTCAGGTTTAAATGTTGCTAAATTAATTTGTCTGACTCAAAAATTTGGGGTGAAATAGAATTAGTATGAGCTCAGAGTTGTACATATCTGCTCTCAAATTCTATTACTTTATATTTTTAAGAGAAAATTACCAAAGCCGCAGGCTTTAGAACAAGACTTCAAACAAAAAGGTAGTAAGCAAGTTTACAAATCTATTCAAGCAGTAATTTTCTTTTCTTTTTCTTTTTTTTTTTTGAATGCATATAATAGCTTATTAATATAAAATAATCCCATTTTCAGAGGTTTCATGCTGGTAAAATTAAGCTAGTTTCCATTAGTTTTAATAGTACCTATGCACAGTGCAATTGATTGGTTTGGAGCACAATGCTGCAAGGTGCACTAACTGTCCTGAATACTGAAATGCAAAAATTTTGATAATAACGTAGCAAGACAGAATAGGTTTTGTACAAAGGTACAATCATTTAAAAGTAGATTTCTTTTAAAATTAGCATCATTCTACAAATAATATATGTTGTTTTCACATGAATTTTGTTTCCTTCTACTTGTTCTGCTTAATGAAAACATATAGAAAGCATTATTTTATCCTAAAGGAAAAGAACCTGAGCTCAGCAGAAATAACTTTCTGCAAAGTACCATTTGAGTGATTTTTAAAAATGATTTTTTTTTTTTAGTTCAAAGGCTTTCTCTTTTTTTCTGTTATATATGTATATATGTATTTATATGTAAATTTAAATTCCAGAGATTTTCACTGAAGATCTCATCATGCAACAACTTAGTACAAATTGATTTTTACACTGTTAACCATAGCTATAAATAAAAAACCCAAACTCTTCAGTGTGAAAGAAATGAGTCTGAAAGAAAAATTAGTCAAACTGTAATGCATCACAAGGAAACCCAACTTAAGATCTGCACAATATAATTTCTTTCACTTTAAAAGCCATGAAAGACCTTTTAGGTTTAAAAACATAGTTCTCCAGACTTCTGGTTTTCCATTTCTGAATAGTAGCTTGGGGTTTTTTCACTTTTTGTAGTTACAGCTCTAAAACTGATCAAACATACTGTTTCTGGTAATAATGCTTTCCTTTCCTCTCAAGGGAATGAAAGACATCTTCAAGGTGTCTCCAGGGTCCTAAAAAGGATCAAGAGAAATCCAAGCAACTGAAACAGTCATTTTTGAGCACTCTCTTATTTGTTCCTACTGAAAAGTCTATATATTTTTCCTATGGTAAACCTCTTACTTTCTCTGTATCACTGGAGGTTATTGTGATAATAATGTAGTTTGCTGTTGGTGTTGCTCTGATACTATCTCACTATGCCACATGAAAAGAGCTTTTAGTGATACAGCTGTGCCATATTTGCCCCCAAATTCACCTTTTCAAAATGGTTTGACTGCAAAGAATTCAGCTGTTGAAGATGGATCTCCCCAAAGGCAGGCCCACAGCTGTTTGTGCCACCGCAGTTACCAGGGGGCTGGGTGGCTCCTTTCTCAGCCCCACAATTTAAGAAAGGCTCAGCAGAATAGTGGTGGTGCCAAGAAAAGGCTGCAGGGTCATCAGAGCAGGAAGGAAGACAACAGAGTCAAAGAACATCTGTGTCCATCAGAAGCAGAGATTTTGTGAAATTCTGGTGGCTGGGAGGGAGACAAGGGGCTGCAAGATGCCGCTGGCCAGCAGAAATGAGATGGGTACCGAAACAGTAAAAGTTCCCATTCCAAGAGTGGAAAAACGACTCTGGTGAAAAACTGAACACCCAGTGAAGGCTTCAGTACATACTCCAGAACATGTATCCTGCCTCCAATGACAGACACTTTGTTGTTAATATATTCATCACATCAATTTTACTGATTCAAGAATGAATTTGGGCCACTGGTGGTGAGATCCAAACATTTTTCTGTGCCAAGACTTATGCATAGGTATAAAACCCTCAACAAACTTTGTTGCAGTAATAGTTCTTTTACTCTATGATGTAATCTTTGCTATTCTTGCTAGCCCTTGCCCCTAGATCATAAATCAGCAAACTCAGTTTTACATCTCCTCACTGGAATTTGTTACAAGTTGAAAAAAATTTTTTACAGTCTGTTTCAACTACCAAAGGTCCATAAATAGAAAGAAAAGTTAATAATTTACTGAAAACAATAGCCTTCCATCTCTGCAGCTCCACTAAAAACCCGATTTAAAAATTAGAAATTCTAGGATTATACTTGCATAAAAAAATTCTACTTACAATACATTTTTCTTACTATGCCTCTGGCAAAGTAAAACCAAAAAATATTAAAGAACATATCTATATATAGTAATGTGATTAATTTTTTAATGATGTCATTATTTTCAAAAAATAATTTGTCATAATTCTGAAGAAATATGTATTTATAAATGTAGTAGATTTCACAAGAATCCTGCATTTTCCAGAAAGAAAAAATACTTTTTTTTTACCACATATCTCTCTCTCTCTGTAAATCTGAGGATTTAACATAATTTACTGTCTTACTTTCTCTCTGAGCAAAAAGAATGTTAACCAGAGATTCTTAACTCTAAGGCAGAAACTCAGTAAGACTTTCACCACAGAACTACACTGTGAATTGCATTTTGTGCACTTTGTCTATTAAGAACTTCAGAAATGGCATGGAGTGAAATCAAAGTTCTGTTTTGAACACAATCTCCTTTTTTAATTTCTCGCCACATCTTCAACATGACCCATATATATTTAGAAAAATAGTTTAAGTGGGCATTACTTTAACGCTAGAGGTTCTTGATTAAAGATCAAATTAAAGCTGAAGCTACAGTTTGGTAATATCAAAACCTCACCACTTGTTCATGAGAGTTGTGCGAACCCTATTTTAAATGCCATAACATTTACACCATTCGATTTCTATCATCCTGACATTTGAGATAAGTTCTCCAGATGAACCTTTCACTGATGTGAGCTGCAACATTATTTGATTCAGAAAATACATTCCTCTGGTATTATATCTGATCTGAAATAAATCCGCAATGGACTAGCAGGATGAAAATGTGAAGATATCATTCATATAGAAGTCTCTAAAAATAAAATTTGATGAAAGCCGTGCAAAGTATGAGGAAGGAAAGCAGCAATTACTGGTGTTTTCATGTATATGTGTGATCAAGGTCACACATTAAGAGTAGACTACCCATTCAAATGCACACACGCCACAATTTCAAAGGAAGTCAGGAATGCATAGCAGTATTTGAGACCTAAAATGACTTACTCCCTCTTACTCGTTTTCTATATAACCCCACCACTCTTGGGATAATAATTGTTTCAAGGTGTGAAAACATGTATAAATGAGTATTTTTCCAGAACAAATATAAAATAAATCATATTATGCACACTCTGCCTTTAAACTTAGGCAGATAAAAACCCCAATTGAGTTTTTGAGGCCAAGGAAGAATGAGAGAACTGTAAGTCTGGATTTCAATTGAGAACAGAAATAATTTGCTTACAGAGATGTCGATTCATATTCTTTCCTGGAGTGTTGCCTATTCTGGGATTTTCACACTTCTCTAGCCCCCACAGAGGATAAGCCAGATGTTCAACAGCCCATGTGTAACACACCTGCTTCACACTGAAGGATTTTGCTTTGTTAATACCAAAGAATGGGAGGAGATGGTGAGGAACGGTGGGAAGGAAATTATGATTTTAGGCACCCTCATGGAAAACCCAGATGCATCCAGAAGCTGGAGACAATGGTTACTGGATGGAAAACTTACTATCTACTGGCACTGCACAGTCAACTCAGAGGAACAGTAGTTCTTCAGGACTGGGAAACTCATACAAGGAGGACCTGTGGGTTCCACTGCCTCATTTGGGACGTATTTTTGTGCTTTAACAGCACAAAATCAACAGCTGAGTGAGGGGCTGAAATTCTATTGTGTGCGGTGATCCCCAGACTCTTTCTTGAGTGGAAGAAAAAGTGCTGTTATTTGTCAGTGATGGAGGGTTGGGGTAGAGCATGCTACTTATAACAGCCATGATACAGAAACTGGGAACTCAGCCTTAACAAAGACTGGAAAACATATATATATATAAACTTACATATTTATATATTCTTTATTTATTTATTTCTTTATTTGTTTGCTGAAGTTTGAAAGTGTAAAGTAGAATGTTTAATTAAATATGCATACTAGCAGAGGGAAAGTCTGAATATAAACCAGAAGTGAATCTGTTGCAGCATCGTTTAGGAAAAAAAAAATAACATTCAAATATTTAAAATTTAAATATCTGCTAAATATCTGCAGTATTTCCCACCCAAAATAAGCAATTATTTTACAAAAAAACTGAAAAACTGAATACCGAATACTGTGATCATTTCTAATTATGCAAGATTCCTGTGCAGAGCCCTCCTTCCCTCCAGCAAATCAACACTCTCACCCAACTTGGTGTTGTCAGCAGACTGACTGAAGGTGCACTTGATCCTCTCATCCAGATCATCAATAGATATTAAACAGAACTGGCCAGTGCTGAGCCTTGGGGATCCCCACTAGTGAGCAGCCCCCAACTGCTGTGGCACCATTCACCAGCACTCTCTGGGCCTGGCCAGCCAGCCAGCTTTAATCCAGCAAAGGGAGCACCTGTGCAAGCCATGGGCAGCCGGATTCTCGGGAGAATGCTGTGGGAGGCAGTAACAAAGATTTACTGAAGTAAATTCAGATAGACAACACCCACAGCCTTGTCCTTATCCACTAGTTAGGTCACCTGGTACTCAATGAAGATCATGCTGGTCAAGCAGGACCTGCCTTTCCTAAACCTTTCCTGGGCCTGATCCTCTGGTTGTCCTGTCCATGTTGCATAATGGCACTCAAGATGATATGCTCCATGACCTTCAAGGTCACCCTGAAGCTCCCTGGATCCACTTTCTGACCCTTCCTTTTGATGGGTGCCACACTGGCTTAACTCCAGTGTTCTGGAACCTCCCTAATTAACCAGGACTGATGATAAATGGTGGAAGGTGGCTTAGCAAGCTCCTCTGCCAGCTCCCTCCAAACCCTTGGATGAATCCCATCTGGCCCAATAGACTCGTGTGTGTCTCACTGACTCAGCAGGTCACTAACTGCTTCCTCCTGGACTGCAGGTGGTACAGCTGCTCCCCATCCCAGTCTACTAGCTCAGGGGGCAGACTGCCCTGAGGATAATCAGCCTTTCTGTCAAAGACTGAGGCAAAGATGTCATTAAGTACCTCAGCCTTTTCCTCATCCTTAGTCACAGTGTTCTCTCCCACACCCAAAAAAGGGTGGACATTTTCCTGGGCTGTGCTTTTCTTGTTAACTTCTTTAGATAAACACTTTTTATTTTCTTTCACAGCAGGTTCAGTTGCAGCTGAGGTTTTGCTTTCCTAATTTTCTCTCTACATGGCCTAACAACATCCTTGGATTCTTGCCTGCCCCTTCTTCCAGACAACTTAAGTTCCTTTTTTACCTGACTTCTAGCAACAGCTCCCTGCTCAGCCAGGAAGGTCTTCATCCCCAACAGCTCATCTTTTGGTGCATAAGGATACTTGCTCCTGTGCCTTTAGATTTCCTTCTTCAGTTGTGTCCAGCCTTCCTGGACCCCTTTGTTATTAAGAACACTTTTGTGAGGACTCTCTGAACCAACATCCTAAATAGTTCAAAGTATGTCCTCCAGATGAGGTAGAGGTTTTGTTGACCTCTTCCTTACCACAGGAAAAATTGAAAACTCTGGCATTTATGGCAGATATGCCCAAGACAGCCTCTGAGCAGCACAGTTTCCACCAGCCCTTCTCCATTTGTAAAGAGTCAGACCAATTTGCTCCTACCTTTGCAGGAAGAAAGCATCTCTTCAGTGGCACTTTGGGTGGTCTGTGATTCCCAGTGCACTGCCTGCCTGGCACCCCACAGTGCTACCACTCAGGTTCCTGAACCAAATATGCTACTCAGAAATACATTTGCATTTTTTATGCCTTTGCTGAGCAAGTACAGGGCACGACTTATAAACACAAGTTATAGACAAAAATTACTCTGATCAAAGAAGGTTCACTTTTTCACAAAAATTACTCTGATCAAAGAAGGTTATGGACACTCAGAACAGGAATCACAAGGTTACCAGGCTGAGATATTAGCCAGGATATTGGTGCCA
Organism: Melospiza melodia melodia; assembly: GCF_035770615.1. Taxonomy (NCBI): domain Eukaryota; kingdom Metazoa; phylum Chordata; class Aves; order Passeriformes; family Passerellidae; genus Melospiza; species Melospiza melodia. Next base: position 10,191,023 of record NC_086196.1, on the reverse strand, counting down.
GATTCCTTTTCTAACGGTGAACAACCAAGTGCCTCATCAATGCCAGAAGTTAGTATTGCAGGATGTTCCATGTGAAAGGGATATGGAAAATCTTTTAACCAAAAGGAAAAAAAATGCAGACTTTGAAACAGAGGCTCTATTTGGCTTTTTATTGATGCACTTAGTCAACCACATATATATATATATGTATTAAATATTTTGTTTATAGTCTTTAACAGTAATCCTGTCAGGGGCAAGGGATTAGAAGGGCAGCTGAGCAAAATTGGGACTAGCAGCTATTAGTAAGGCAATGTGTAAAACTGTGTTTTTTCAGATTTTATCTGGGTTGTTTCACGTGAAAGGAAGCAAGGGGAAATGGATTGATACTTTCAGCAGCAAGGAAACTTCTTTAAATTTTGCTTTGAAGAAAGACAAATGCTGCTCCTTTGTGGAAAAAAAACAAAACATAATGTTTTAAATAAAATAGTACCACTGCTCATGACAGTTTGATGACAGAAATGCAGATATTAAGTAACAAACGGAGACAATCTGGTAGTATTAATGTTTTTGCTAAAAGCAAACTGTAGGGTGTAGAGAAATGCTGCCACATTAGTCTCCCCTAGGTGACATATAGACTTGACAATTTAATTCCCAAAACTGCTAGAGAAAGGTAGGAGAAAAGACTGAAACATTCTAATACTTCAAAAAAATTTATATCTGGTGTACCTCCAACTTCACCAATGATCTTGTAAAGGACACAAGAATGAAGAGATCATTTAGATATTTAAAATAGAAGACCTTATTGTATGATTGCCTTGAAGAATAGTCCTTAGCCTTTGGGAAACGTGCCCATAGGTGCACATGGATGATTTGCTCATTTTTTTTATACATATCTATATTCTTTCCAGACTTTACAGAGCCTCAGTAGTACTTTCGCACTAGGAATATTTTGAATAGTGCATAATCATTTAAACAATTCGTACACCAAATTCACCAGGGTCAGGATAAACCAAACATGCCTAAGCAATGTAAGGAGAATGTTGCATGTAAGTGAGACATAGAACATTGAATTCTAAAGATTGCTAGTAGTAAATAATAAATCTGTAACTAACAACCAGTAAATCTATTTGCAGACAGTACCACAAAGCTTGAGCAATATAAAGCAATTGAAAGTAATTGGCAATTAAATATCTAATTCCAAATAGATAACTCGTGCTTCCATTGTACGAGTAGATCCACAACTTTCTCACGGAAGACAAAATTATGCTTTTAAATATTTTCTAAAAAAGTAAGGTTGATTTTAGGGACACTTACTAGTTAGTAACTGAACAGTTAAGAAGTCAAATGAAAAGCATGCAGGAAAGACCTTAATGCTGAAGGCCATCAGCTGAAGCAGGGAAAACAGAATTTATAATTAGCAATATTTTTCTTTAGTTCATTTTTATTTATTAGAAACTTTTGTACTACATAAGAAAATATAAGGACTGTCTTATATGGTTGCATTAGTGGTTTTAATAATGAGACAACAAGGTATGAACCATCTAAGAATCCAAAAGAATGAAGATCTTACTGAAGTAAAAATATGAAAAACTTCACTAAAACTAAAGACTAATGAGTAGCAGAAGTATATGGGAAAAAAGAAAGAAAATATAACATGGAATATATATTACAATTATAAAATGCATGGGGGAAAGTTGTGTAAAACATTAGATAAATGTGACAAATAGAAACAAATATAATGAGAAAACTGAGCAGCTAATGGACTTTTAAAGGAAGAAAGAAATGTTTAGAATTTTCTTTGGTTCAGTCTTCACAAAAAAAGCTGTGTCCAGAGGCTTAACTTAGTGATAATTAATGAGGATATAGCAACACCAGCCTGAAAATGTAACAATCAATTAAATAAGTTGAATATATTCAAGTCGTTATGTCTTGACAAGAATCACCCCAAAGTACATACAGAGTTAGTCAAAATCTTTCTTTATGGATGCAGGAGAAATGAGAGAGGTCTGTGTAAGGTGAACAAGTTCTAGAAAGTCAGAGAACAAGCATGGGAAGTTAAAAAAGGACACAGGGAACTACAGAAGAGTCAGCTTTTCTTTGATGGAAAGATAACTGAACCAAATTATTAAACAATCAATTTGTATTCAACTAAGGACAAAATGCACCAACATGAATTTGTCAAGAATAACTCATGTCAATGTAATTCAATTTCTTTGACAGGATAACAAGATATGAGAAAGTAATAGATGTCAGACTCACATGCTGCTGTAGAATCTTGCCCAGAAATCTTGATAATGGCTTGTTGGAGAATGGATAGAATATATTACATAATGCCCTTCACAAGACTGACCTGATATTATTCAATGTTTTAACTAATAATGTAGGTGTATGTAGAAAGTTCATGAATGACAACAACTTGTGAAGGATTTAATTTCAAAAGGCAGAATTAGAATTCAAGCTGATTTGAAAAAATAGAGATGCCTCAAAGATCTGAATATAGAAATACACATAGTACTAAACATGGAAAGGACAAATCAAATGGACAAGGAAAGGACGAAAAATTGGTTGGGCAGAGAGATTTCAGAAAGGTGGAATGTTGTATCAGAAAGGGGGAAATAATACTTTTATGGACATTAATGATACATATGGTCATCTGGGAGGCTTGACTGTCACTGTTAGGGCATATTGAAAGGGAGTTCACATCTGGTATTGGTGAAGTCAGTATAAGATGGATTGAACGTTATGGGATGCAGAAGAGAACTCCAGACAAAGACAAAAATAAAGGTCAAAAAACATTCTGAAGTTTATGAATAATGATTGAATAAAAAGGGTCCATAAAAGAGAGAACTGAGGAAAAAATTTAATTTTAAAGTGGTAAATAATGAGTCTTATTGACATATAGTGAATCTGGGACAAGAAATGATTGCTTTCCTTACAAGCAAGGAAAATTGAAATTTCAAGTATAAAAAATTCTATTATAGCAGTTATGTAATGGATGAAGCTACATTTGAAGGTGCTGAAACCAACATCACAGGAGGCATTTAAAAGATGTGCATATCAAGCACAATTACTAAAAAAGTTGATTTCCTTGCTCTGAGACAGAATGATTGCTAGATGACACTTCACCTCCATATTCCTTGGATTTCTTTAACCATATGAGATGCTGCCTAGAGTCTACATTTCTCACCTTTTCAGTACTTATTTGTGATTTTTTCAGACAAACAGTGTAGCCTGTTGGCCAACTATTGACCTCTGCAACTGGAGGTTATGAATACCATTTAATAAACCTTGTCTACTTTTCAGACAATAATCTGTTAATATATATAGATAAAAATTGCTTACCTACACACTAGGGAATGCTTTGTTTTAGGATTTATGAAGTGACATAGATGTAGAAGTGACATTGCATTTCTGACAAGACTGCAATTTAATCACTCAATTGTACAGACAGCAAACAGTGTCTGGAGCCTGATTAAAGTGTATCCTTTGTCTTGAGTTCATCAAGAATTTCCCATTATATGCATGGAACAGGTCTGCAGTTCACTTATAACTACACAAATTTTTAGGGAAAAGTTAAAAACTTAAATTTAGCAAAATAAAACAAAAATCCTAATGAATGACAATAAACCAGGAAATTAAAATGTCGAAAGCCATTAAAAAAAAGTACAACCAAGATCAGCCAAAGCCAGTATATATAAAGTTAATGGTGAAACACCTTCCAATGGAGTAACACCTAATAATATTTTAAAAACATGTTTTTAAAACATTTGTGTGTGGTTTAATATATTTCAGGTTTTCATCAGATTTATGTGATCCAAAATGCTTTAGTTTAGGGTGGTCTATGGATTTCTAGAAAATCAGCGTAGAAATAAACATTACTCTTATATTTTTCCAAATATGGATTGAGCTGCTGTTGCTCCCCAAATGCCACTGGTCACTAATCAGGTAAAGGAAAAACATCTCAAATAGGTAAATGTAACCTTTCAGAAAGTTTTTGTCCTAGATCAATATCAACTGCATGAGTCACATCTATCATGTCTGTAATTCATCTTTACACTGAAGTCAGTCAGAGCTTAAGTCAGAGAGAAACCCTCCAATTTAGGATTATGTGGACTTTGCTCTACAGGTCCTGGAATGCACTTGTGAAAAAACAGAATAATTTAAAACCAGATGAATTCTTGGTGAACAGATTAATTTCACCTGAAAGCCTATAAAATGCATAACCCATCTAAAAATATTTCTTTCCCTCCTCTTTACCAGGGCACAGACTGCTCCTCCCAGAAGTGTGCAGAGGTGCCATGCAAAATGATGCTGATCCAGTGCCATACACAGCATACAAACAGGCCTGAAAAAATTTGAGTACTTCTGACTGGTAAGGAACATTTTATGTGAGTGTATATGAGATTTACATTTTCACCATTTGTGTGAGATTACAAGGAATGCTGCAGGGAATAGTAAGTCAAATCCTACTTTTGTAACAGGCAGAATCTATTTATTTTACCAGCCTTCACAAGCAAGACTGCACCCTACAAATTAGTGATTTCAGTGACCTGTGTAAATTTAAGAGTGCCTTCAGGTCAGTAACCCTGCATGTAGTAGACATATGTAAAGCACTGTTCATTCATGCCTAAAACTTGCAGTCTAAACCCGGATCCAATTAGTAATAGCTAAAAGGATTTACTTCTCCAGCTTTTAAAGAAAACGGAACTGAATTTAAAAAATTAGACTAACAGGAGTAGTAAAAACAAAAAATAAAATCTTTAGTTAATACTGTTCTTCAGGGTTCAAATCAAATAGAAAATAAAACAGGAAATTAGAAACATTTGGTGCAAATTCAGTTCAGCCCCCTTTTACACAAATCATGAATTATATACCAAGAGATTACTTTACTCAAGGGATCATGGCCTCAAATAGCAAACTGGACTGGAAATTTTCACTTAACAAGCACACATGTAATGTTTGGTTTTACTCCAAGGCTGACTTGTAGTCTCTTCTTCCTTTGTCTCATTCCAAATTTAAAACTATTGAAGCAGTTAACTATCCGTTAGCAAGTAGCAATCTCTCAAAAAAAAGCCAGGAATAGAATGGATTATCTTTTACAACTATATGCATAAAGCACAAGAATGTTACTGTGTTCTAGTAGTACTTTGTACTGCTGATACTAGGGTATCAGCATAATCACAAAATCTGACATGCAGCCCCTTGTTGACATTCAGGTTGACCCCCAAGAAGCTGGAAAACTTGAAGTCTACAATAGCACATTTCTACACCTTAATTTAGCTCTTGAATATGCTGGGAAATTCACTATAAAAGATTCCTCATATTTTTCTGTTTGTAAAATGTGCACTTAGTGTTCACAGAGAAGAGGGCTTGGTAATTTCATGTCCTTTTACAAATTTCTCAATATCTTGACCTCCTGTTTTCTACAAAGGACCACCAGTGACACAGTCCCTTTGTTCTTGGGAGATTTTTGTAATCAAAATGGGCCAGACTTCACTCCGTAGGAATCTGCCCAACTCTTTCATCTGGATTTGTTGCTAGTGCTGCAATAAAAAGGAAGATTAGCCTGAGGCAGACACCTGGTGTGGAAAATTCTAGTCCACATTCCAGTATGAACAAAAAAATTATAAGCTATGAAAACCAGAATTTTATTGTAGGGAACATCAGACTCTCTTAATAATTCTACTTTTTAAATATAACTAATGGAAAATAAGGTATTCAGAGTCCAATTATTAACAGACAAAATTTGGCCCAGTTATAAAAAAATCCCAGCTGAGTTTTCATGTCTTTCTGCACCAAAGGTTTTTAATGAAAGGAGAGTGGATTCTATTTTAAATGAGAATGGGTGAAGTAATTAGGTAAATATCTTTATCCCATGGAATCGCAAACTGATTCAGTTTCAGTTGAAGGATAAATACAACTAATTCTACAAGAAGTTGCACAATGTGTCAAGCAATTGTTCTTAATAGGACCTCACTAAGAAGGTATGAACTTTGTTGGTGAAGTTAGCTAAATATATTGGAAGGAGACACTGTTGTCTCTTGTTAACCTAGGGTACAAATTATCTCAAAATCATGGTTTATTTGATGATGAAAGTTTGGCTGAAGGGATCCACGTGTGCATGGAATTATTTCTGTTCCCATCATGTTTTGATTTAGAGAGAAATTCTTGGAAAAATTATAAAAAAGAGTTAACTTGCAAAGAAAACTACATCTTGGGAGGCCAGAAAGTGAAGGGATAAAGTGAGAATTTCCAGCAGTCAAGCTGAGTTAGACCTTGCAAAGGAAATGAAAACAAGCAGTAAAAGGTTATTTAGTAACATAAATCAAACAAGAGAAGCTGGGCTAGTAAGCGGTGCCAGTGGATTTGAGATTAAGACTTTATAGGTACAGACCAGAAGCTAAGTGAATATTTGACTTCAAGCTTCAGGATGATAGCTATGACAAAATCAACATGGATAACAAGTATTAGAATTGGAAAAAGAAATTATCACCATGAAATTGAAAATAAAAATCAAATCATAACAACAGATTATTTCTGTCACTGAATATAAATTACTGAAAAAACTCAAATCCAAAAAATGCAAATATGATAGCAAAACTACATGTTCAGAGGGAACAGAGATTTTACTTTGCCCTGTAAGAATTGAATTGCAGCATCAATTTTCAATTGATTTTGTTCAGGTCTCCAAATAGCTGTTAAATCATAAGACCTTTCCTTCTAAGAAAAGCCAAAAGAGTCAGTAAAATAGAATGATATATTACAAATGTAGATTAGAAATTCTTTCCTTTTTTGTGCTTTACTGCACTGCATTATTCTTGAAATATAGCTTTAAATTGTGTTGAATTTAAATAAAATCAGAATTGTGTCTTGCTTCTTATTCTTGGGAGTTCTATTTGAATGTCTGTTTCACTAATAGTACATGAAAAGAATTATAACAAGGAATTGTATCTATATAATATCAGTGTGAAATGTTTTATTTTTGAAACAAGTTGCATTTTCAAGGGATATGAATTTAAAAAGAAGTCATAATGTTTTGCTGTGACCTTGGTACCATGGGAATATTAATTAACCTAAGAATTTTTTTTTTTTAATTACAGCTAATGATCACTAACGGGTTTCTTATTTGGAAGTAAACAGAAGAATTGTCATATTTCAATTCCTGTTGGTGTTCCAATGAATTTTGAAAGTGGAAATGAAATGTTATCAAATAGATGGGAGAGACTGATCTGTATTTCATGACAAAGTGGTGGATCATCAATATTGCCAAGTATAAAAACTAAAACTAGAGCTCACTGTGCAGGCATACAAACAAGCAAACATTAGCTGCTCTTACAAGAGTAATTTGCTTGATAAATTTTCTCAGTTACTTTTTTCCAAATGTGTTTTCTGCAACCCCTTCTCTACAGAAAAAGATATTAAGCAAATTTTATAGCAAAAGAAAAAAAAAGCTTCAGAAACCACTATTCTAATGTTTAAGTGTAAAAAAAATTAAAGCTACCTGTAAAATTGCAGCTACAGGGAGTGGTCTTGTTGTGCAAAATGACATCTTTGAAAGCCAGTGAAAGTCAAATTAAGTATATGATGATGGACAGACTAGAAAAGCCAATCTATTTCTCGATGGAGACTTAATTGCATGAAAGATACAGTTAATTCACTGATTTACAACATCACAGATGATAAATGCTCCCTGCTGTGAAATATACTTACTTTCTGAGAAAAAAAATACAGTAGATATCATCTACGAAGAGGGAGGAGTTTTTACCAGTCTTCATTTATTAAATATCTCAAGTTCTTACAATGAACTATAAGAAAGATAACAGAACACACTTCTGTTTATACTGCTATAAACAGAATGAAGTTACCACTAGAGTTGGAATAAGACTAAATCTGTCCAGGAGTACATCTCAGCCTTACTCCAGCCATCCACCTCACAAATTCAAAAACTATGTGTGAACAGCAGTACACACGCATAATTAAAAGTGTTCAAATCATAAAACCCAATAAAACAGTTAAAAACTTCAGTATTGTTCTAGAATTATTTCCAGTCTGGCACCTCCTAGAATCAATAAATTTATTTTTATCTCAAACAAATCAGATATAACTATATAAAACAGAACACTGAATTTGCTGCTGCTTCAGAAAAGATGCAGATATAAATTATGCTGAATGGGAATTATTGTTGATTTTAGATTTCCATGGGTCTTAGCTCTGAGATGCATAAAAGTTCATAAGATCAGTATCTGAGGTGAAAGGTGAAAGATGTACAGCCAAGACATCTGCAAATGTTCCAGCAACATGAAGCCAGGGGTAAACAGGCTGGTGTGCTCCTCATTCACACAGCATACAAACTAGCTGTTGAGAATGCAGTTCTTTCAGAAATTGGGATCTAACCTCAGTAAAACTGGCTGATTTGTTTGTTTGTTTGTTTGGGCTGTTTTTGTTAAATACAGACCTGTTGAACAATACATTCAGTGGAGAAGCAGAACCTCACAAGTATCTCACTTACCTAAGAAAGGAGGAAATGGACCTAGATTGGCACAACTGTTGCCTGTCAAGGCCATCTTTACTGCTGTGCCTAGGGTGAAAACCCCATCTACAGTCCCATATTTTGGCTGTCTTAAAACTTATCAGTATGGTGTGGATTCTGGAGAGAAACAAACAGGCAGTGTTGTGGAGACTCCCCAGAGGGGACAAGTTTTCAAAGGAAAATCCTAAGGCAAAACTTTTAGGGTAATATTATGTAAATAAGCAATAAGATTGACTGAGGTCTCAGCAGTAGTGCTCTGTGATTTTGCTTTGAAAGTTTTTGCTTTTTGGAGTTCACTGTAACCTCATTATGCTTTGCTGGCACTTTCTCCAGGAAAAGCAACAGCTGCATACTACTGATAAACCTTAGGAAGGCCAACGTGCATGATTGTGGTTTGTGCTCCAGTCTAAGTCAACCATATGTAAAAGCTCTAACCTGGCACCGCTTGCTGTCATTAAATCTCAAATTCTATCTTGCAATGTAAAATGTAGTTAAATAAGAATAATCATCCATAAGAGCAAATCTCTAAAGAAAAAATAGTTAAAAATATTATTCCTTAATTAGCCACACCACTATTATTATAATATACTTCTATCAATATTGACTGAATGTGAAATCATTGTAAGGGAGTTGACAATGAAGAAAAAACTTCATCCATTCATTGCTTTTTAGTAACCACAGAAATGAATAGATGACACTTCTAAAACCCTTCCGAATATATGCCAATATATTAAAAAATGTATTGTGACAAAATCATTGATAATCCTAGTAATATTCAATGTTGAAAAAAAGAAAAGAGATGCTTTTGCTGAATATATTATTCCAGGGCACAATCGTCTTCTTTAACTTGAATGATTTAAATGAAAACAACAAGTAATTTTTTATTCCTTGCTGAATCAGCAAGTTAGAAAATTCAAATTGTCCTATTTTTTATCTTCCTTTCTATGTATAGAGAAGAAAGAAGTCAAAAAGTACAGTCATTTACTAGCATTGTCTTATTAAAAATGCTGGGATAGGTCCAGAATTTCTCCCATTATCAAGATAGAAGAAAAATTAAGGGTGTGAGGAGGACACAGATAAAGTACCAAGTTTTCTCCATATGTCATTCGCCTGTGGAATTATTAAACCATACAATTCATTGGTTCTAAGAGTTCAACACATATGAAAAGGGATTTTTCACATTTAATTATCATGGACAATTATGACTAAAGAAATCAAAAATATAGGAAAGGACAAGAAGTCCTTTGTTTCCAAATACAAACCATTCTCTAATTGAAGAATGCCTCTTGCCTGTAGTTACAGTACTGATTGTATTTGTGACCCACTGTGAGAAATATCTTTGTGTATAATATCAGTAAGATATTGATATTTTTCCATACTGATTTAGAATAAGGTCCCCACCATTTGAGATCTTTGAACCTTTGCAAGATAGATCCTAACTGCACAAGGCTTTGTGCAAAAAGACTGGTGGTGTCTGTTGTCACAGACATCTTTTGTGAAAAATCCTTTCTTGGGATTTTTCTCCCTTCTGAGAAGCTGTGGCCTCAGCAACAAATGTAAACCGTGGTTATCTGCTGCTGTGGAATGCATCAGGTGGATCCGTGATTGGTCTCGGGTGGATGTTTGGATTTACTGACCACCCACGGCAGAGCTGGGTCTCGCTCTCTGCTGGGACACAGACCTTTGTTATTCATTCTTCTCTATTCTTAGCTTAGCTAGCCTTCTGAGAACTCTCCCTTCTATTCCTTTTAGTATAGTTATAATGTAGGATATATATAATAAAATAATAAATCAAGCCTTCTGATTATGGAATCAACATTCTCATCTCTCTCTCATCCTGAAAACCCTTGTGACCACAGTCACAGTCTGTGTCATTTTGAGTCAGCAGGAATGCCAGTTTTCAGACATGAGTGCTAAAGTTTTGTATCTGGATCATAAGACATCCATGAAGTCTTCCATTTGAGTTTAGAGATATAGTTACAATTCTTAAAAAAAAATCTTCTGATAAAACCAGAACAATCATAAAAATCTCAAGGGTAGCTTCAAATATCCTGAAGGCAGAGAAAAGGTTCTTGACCTATTGAAAACATTTTTTTTTTTTTAGTAGAACTCAATAGGTCTTTTGTACAAGGCAATTAATTTTTCAGGGTTGCTGTCAAGTATTTCAGCTTTGCTGAATGTTTAAACCTAATCTCTCCACTAAAAGGAGAATTCCTGTGTCTTCAAGGGTTTGCTCTCTAGCAGACAAGTATGATTCGTCCCATGCTTGGATTTCTTTTCTTGTTGTGTGAATCTTTTTACTTTGTATTTATACGCTGGCCTGATGAAATGTAGTCACATAATGCAGCATCCCAACACAAATGATCAAGTACAAATACTCCAGAGAAGTCTTACTTGAGAGATGCAGAAAGGCTCTAAAATGATTTACTTTCAATTTCTCTGCAGATTAGTCATCAATCTGGAGACTGGAAAAAAACTCCAAAATTTAATAAATCATACAAAATGTTGATCAGACTCATGATCAATTTGGAAAGTCCTGAAAACCTTGCTAATAAACTTTCCATTGCAGGGAATTCACCACTTAATTACATGTTTATACCAAAAAATAGACACTCCATTTATCAACCTTAAATTTTCTACCTCTTTAGACTTAGTAAATGTCCCATTGCTGTTATTTTTCAGGAAAAAAAAAAGTTGCTATATTTTGGTTTTATGCTACTAATTACTGAATTTCTTTCTAAAGTGTATTATTACAACTGCTTTATTTACTTCCTTGTTCTTTGCAACCTGTTCATATTGCATACACACTTTTTAGGAGAGCTGCATTTCCAGTCTTTCCTTCAGTCTTGGAAGTCCAATGCAGTGTGAATTAACAGTAGATCTATTTTTGTAGAAAATAGATATGTGCTCTAATTTTGATAAAAAAATAGAATTAAGATATGAACTATATGGCCATCCATGGGATTAAAATTCATAAAATAAATAGGAGATAGGAGGCTGGAAACTCTGAATCACGTTTCTTGCTAAGAAAATGTCTAAGAGACTCATGTCTTTCCCTCAATGTCCTATGCTAGGCACAAATGTGGCCTCCTGCATATTTCTGCTGCTTTTGAGACCCTGAGATCACATATATTACAGATACTTAATGGTGCTGAAGTGCTCTGAAGACATAATTCTTTCACTAATAGCTAACTCTGAACTTGAAAGAGACTTGTCCTAACCATTTCTATGCACAATGCACAATGAGATATCTACATAGACAATGATCTTCAAAACATAATCACTCTCAAGATAAATGTGATTGAGGGGTTTTGAGGATAAATAAAGTACATGAGGTTAATAAAGTATGCAGGCTTTCAAGTGGATTTGATTCAACAAAAAACTTTTTCAGCACTACTAGCATTCTTGGATGTAAATCTCCATAAAGAGACTGTAATTTTGGGAACAGACAAAGTTCATATTTGCTACATTTCTGATTCATTTTTGAGCTGGTTTTGCTAGACAAGTGCACTCTTACAAAGTCTGAGGGAGGTTGTGTACTGAAATTTAGTTTTGTGCAGGTGTTAGTGCTGGCTATGTCTGCTGCCTATGGAACTGGAAAGAGCTTTTTGCTGATTCCTGGCCAGCTCTTAACTCCCTACATGCCACTGCAGTGTGTCATACAGACAGAGCTAATACAATTAATGATCCTTTTTTTCCTATTTTTCCAAGCCATCCACTGGACCAGGTTGGTCAGGACCCCATTCAACCTGTACCTTGAATACATAGAGGGATGGAGCATCCACAGCTTCTCTGGACAGCCTTTCCCAGTGCCTCACCACCCTCTGAGTAAAATCTTCTTCATCTGCTACAAATTTCCCCTCTTTAGGTTTAAAATTGTTCCCCCTTGTCCTATCACTAACTGCCCATGTAAGCAGTCACTCTCCGTCTTTTTTTATAATCTCCATTTAAGTACTGAAAGGCCACAATTAGGTGTCCCCAGAGCCTTCTCTGGCTCTTCTCCAGATTTGTTTGGTATGACCCTCTAGAAATCATAATTTGATGCCATAATAGAATGACTCTGAGGAACCAGATTGAATTACAGGATCTTTTAAAGTTCTTTAACAGTGCTGCTATGATTGAAGGTGGTCTTAGGGGATTTAAATGGAAGTGGCTGTAGCTACATGAAGCTGTAACCTTCTCTCACTCAAGCCTTCTCTGTATCCAAGATAATACCACATTAAGTAATTTTGAGGCCAGTTTATTTAAACCACAGCAGTCAAAACAGCCAAAGCTAAATCAACATACACCCCCTTCTCCATCTGCTATAAGAATGTCTACACAAAAGATTAGAATGTCTGCACAAAAAGACTACTTATGTGCCTGAGACATGTTCAGTTTTTACAACTGTATCAGCTAGCCTAATAAGAGATTTTAGTTCTCTCTAAAAACCTTGCAGGTTACTCAGCAGCAGCTTATGTGTAAGTTGTTCTGTGACCAATGTAATTAGTGAAGTATGTGTTCAGTACAGTTTAAATTTCACAGTGATCTCAGATGCGGATTTTCTGATAAACAGTGAAGGATGAATTCAAGCCCTGTTTCTTTTACAGAAGCCCCCCTTTCCCAACATTGCTGGAATTTACTGTTTTTAGGACCTCTACCTCCATCTTTAAATTCAGCTTCAATCTATAACCAAGGACAAAAGATGGTGGCATAAAGACATAGATAAATGCGGCAAAAATGCTCCTGAAATTATGTATGTATGAAACATGTCTGGTTTTAGTCTGAGGACTTTGGCATGACAAACAGAAGAGAACAGAATCCACTGTCAAGCTTGTGGTCAATTTAATCAGTGTTTTCTGTGTGCACTTCTGTGGTGTGTTGACCCTGGCTGGGTGCCAGCTGCCCACCAAAACCTTTCTGTCACTCCTCAGCTGGGCAGAGAAGAGGAAATACAACAAAACCCTGGTAGGCTGAGATTAGGGCAGGGGGAGATCACTCACCAGTGACCATCATGTGCAAAATAGACTTGAGTCAGGGAAATTAGTTTCATTTATAACCAATGAAATCAAAGTAGGACAATGGGAAATAAAACTAAAACTCGAAAGGACTTCCCCATCCCTCACTTCTTTCTGGATTGAACTATTTTCTCTACCTTCCTCACACAATGCCTCTGCTGCTCTTTCCTCCTCATGAGGAGAAGGACTCCTCATTCCCTACTCTGGGATGCATCCCTCAAATGGAGCTTCAGGAGCAGCTGCTCCAGCATGGATCCCCACAAACTCACAAATCCTGTCAGCAAACTGCTCCAGCACAGGCTTCTTTCTCCTTGGGGCCACAGATCCTACCAGAATCCTACTCCACAACAGGCTTCCCACAGAGTCACAGCCTCCTTTGGGCATCCACCTGCTCTGGTGTAGGGTGCTCCTACAGGTGGGCTGCAGGCGGATCTCTGCTCCCCCATGGACCTCTGTGGGCTGCAGGAGAATCTCTGCTCCAGTGTCTGGAGCGCCTCCTCGTTCTGCACTCAACTTGGAGTCCACAGGACTGTTTCTCTCACACATTTTCACTTCTCTCTCAGCTGCTGTTCACAGGGGTCTTTAACTATATTATCCCAGATGTGCAACTGCTGTTGCTGATAGGCTCGGTGTTTGCTTGGCTTGGAGCCAGCCAGGGTTAGTTCTATCAGGCGTGGGGGAAACTTCTGGAAGCTTCTAACAGAGGCCACCCCTGTAGCCACCATGCTACCAAAACCTTCCCATGAAAACCCAATGCAATTTACCAAAGAGGAAGAAGCTCTTTGTGTTCATGAGCTAGAATAAAGGAAAATAGAAGAAAATTCAAAGAAAGAAGCAAGGATGGAATATCTGGGATGGGAAGGATTCATGCTTGCATCTTTCTGCATGTTTGGTGTTGTGATTTAACCCCAGCTGGCAACCAAGCTCCACACAGCCCTTACTCACCCCAACAGCTGGATGGGGAAAAAGAATCAAAATGGTAAAAGTGAAAAAACCTCATGGGTTGAAATAAAAAAGTCAAACAAATAAAAAATATACTGCTGATAATAATAATAATAACTACAATAATAGTATTAATAAATATCATAGTAATAGCAATTATAACAAATTAAAGTGAAATAAAATAGCAGAGAAAATGAAACCTAAGAAAGATAAGACCATGTAAATGGAAACAGTTGCTCACTACCAACCAACTCATGTCCAGTCAGTACCTGAGCAGTGGTTCCCCACATTCCAGGCCCTCCCCCAGTTTTTTATGCTGAGCATAATTCTAGGTGGTTTGGGTATCCCATGGGTCAGTTGGGGACAGCTGTCCTGGCTTTGTCCCCTCTAACATTTTGGGAACCCCCAGACTCCCCAGTGGTGGGGTGGGGAGAGGAGTGGAAAAGTCCTTGACTCTGTGTTAGTACTGCTCAGCAATAAACAAAACGTCTTTTTATTACCAGCATGGTTTCCATCACAAATCCAAAACACAGACTGATACTAGTGACTGAGGAAAATGCACTGTTTTTCAGCAGTGTATTTCAAACAATATTTACTCTATATGGTCAAAATGTTAGAAACAACGTTAACTGAGAGCAACCTGGACAGAAGGTACAAATGAGCCCACATAAATTTGAACTCTGAATGCCACAGTTCATGCCTACAGAGCACGCTATGCTGCGGTTCGGCCCTGGTCTTTTGCCTGTACATCTGTAACTCTACACTCACCCATTACTGTCATATCTGCTGCTAAATTTAGATCTTAGCTGGAATTAGTAGCATCCTCACGTTGTTAAATCAAACCACAAAACTGTGCTTATTTTTCTCTTCTTTTATTGTGAGGTAGGTTTCTCTAGTCAGTGGAGACAAATGTGCCTTCAGGGGACAGTAGATGCTTCACCTCAAGTCATCCAAGAGGAGGCAGAAGCTCTGGTCAATTCTGCTGCTGGCTGAAAAGGTCACGTCAGACTGTGGGTGCACTTTTTCACCTTATCAGAGAGGAAGCCAGTGGCTATTTCATGTGTGAAGTGTTGCTCTTGATTTTAACTTCTGCTGTTGAATGACAAGAAACACTTGAGCAGATTTTAGGGGGACCTTCAAAGCATCTCCTTCTAGCAGTGACACACTGCACAGTATGGAGAAGAACCCCTATGCACAGCCCAGGGTAGGAGATGGTTTAATGCAGCATGAGCATGTAGCCAGTTTGAGTCTCATGTGTGTAATGACACAATCCTACCCTCACTACAGCTTGACATGGTAGATAGACTTAAAAGAAAAATAGGCTGGCTATTTTTCTGCTTCACCATTTCCTCAATAGATCCTATAACTGGTATAAATAGCCTCAGAAATCTTTATAGGACTGACTCAAAAAGAAGAATACCTACAGCTACTTCTGATGTTATTCAGCAGTTATTGGATCAAAAAACAGAATAGACACAAAGAAGTAGCACTGTAACAGTAGCTTTTAAACCTTACAAGTGAACCTATGAAACATTTTGAACCTATGTTTTCCACTTTTTATATTATCTTTCCACATCTAACTCCTTACTCTATAGAGGAGATTTTTCCTCACACAGCTTTTCCTTTCAGGTTACTTTGATTCCTTGTGGAAGCATCTGCCTGTTGACTATATGAAGTCTGGGAAAACTACTTGGTAGTCTGAGTTAAACCTGATGGAGCAGACATCACATTTTCAAAAGGGCAAGGAAAGTATTTGAGGCACTGAGACTGTAAGTTTCAGTAGCTTGAAAATGCCTACATAAGTCAAAATCAATCAGCCAGCACAAATGATAGCATTAATCACTGCATGGCTCCCAGAAATAAAACTGTATCTACTTCTCTCATAGAATTACTCAGTTTCAAGTTTATTTATTAGAATACTTTTTCACTAGTCCCAATGACATTTGCATAAGTACACTACTGCAATTGTCCAGTAGGGAAGGTTTTCAGGTGGCTTTCTTGTTATTTATTTTTACTCTGTCAATTCTGCTAAAAACTTCACAAAAAATGTTTGTACATGTCTTGAAAATATTCTGAGTGAACACTGGTTCTCCTGCAAGTTGCATCTCAACATAACATAAATCAAAAACTGTTCTTTGTGTCTGTACCCTCTAATTAGAAAAAGATTCAAGAGAGAATTTATGGACCTGTGCCATCATTAAATATACAAAAGTAAGTTATAGTGGCACTGATGAATAACCTCTACTCCTTCCTATAGCAAAGTTGTGCCAATTTCATTTTAAAAAGATAACAACAGAGAAAGTGGAAGAATAACACTTTGAAACAGCTACTGACAGGTGACTTTTCTGCACTGCAAATCTCTCAGCATCATATTTTCCCTTGTTTCACTGATTTTGCAATGATAAGTGCAATAAGACTGATAAGGAAGCCAGCTTGTTTTAGAACTCTGAATTTCACTGTTTTGATTCTGTTGAAATCTTCAAGGAAGTCCTTTAGGTACTCCTCAAATCAAGGACAATTCAACCTGAATGAACTAGACTTTAAGTCATGATTTTTGTTTTATTGGGTACTACTTTAGTACATCCATCTATCTATCTATCTATCTATCTATCTATCTATCTATCTATCTATCTATCTATCTATCTATCTATCTATCTATCTATCTATCTCCATAAATATATATATATATATGTACACAATAGGCATATACAGAAATGCATATGTGTGCTTTTATGTATGCATATACAAATATATTTCTGTATATGAAATGGAAATAACTTATGAGTATTAAAAATTAGGAAAACAAAATTTGGTAAAATAATAATTTATTGTATTCTCAGAAACTGTGAAGTAGCAGATCACAATGCAGTAATTAATACTCCTGATGGGCATTAAAAATATTTCAGGATGAATGAAAATTTTCAGAGATAATATCAGTGAACCATTTCTCTAAGATCATTGCAATTACAGGGAATTATGAGTTCCATGCCAAAGTAATATGGAGGGAAATGCTGATATAAGAAAAGATCAGCTGATAGCCCAATAACAAATTTAAAAATCAAGATGACTGTCCACCGTCCACTGAATATTACCTTCTGGAAAATCCTATTCTCAACAGTTTGAAAGTACCATTAAATTCTTCTATAATTAGGTAGTCACCTAAATTCAGGAAAATTTGCTTTTCTCAGATTAAGGCTTATATAGACAAAGCTTCTTCACAAATCACAATGAGAACAGTGTCAGACAAACTAATTGTATGTGATAGCCACATGATGAGCACTGTGGGCAGAAATAGAATTTGTCACAGTGAGTTTAGCATTTTAGCTAAAAACTTTTTTTTCTAAAAAAATGTAATATTAATAAAATTAATTTTGGTTGTGCCATGGGAAATGTAAACCATAATTACTCTAACAACGAGAAATCTACAAAAATTAGAAATACTATATCATATATATCTTTGACATATTTATTTAGAAACATAGTATTTCAAAGATCTGATGTAACAGAAGACCAGAAAAAATGAGTCTTTGTTTTCCAGTGTTGATTTACTGCAGTAATCTGGTAGTTGTGTTCTTCATCAGAATAGAACAGCTTCTGCACAATTAACTAACCTGGACCTGGATAATTATTAGTGAGCTTTTATTATGTATATTGTACTTCAGAGTGTCTCTTACTGCCCCATTAAGCAAATTGCTACTTCTGAGTACAACATCAAAATTAAATAGGGTTCCTGTCAAAAGTCATTTATCTGTCACACATGCTTCATAAACAGTTTTGCCATGCCACAGCCATGAAGTTAAATATGGTGCATAGCCTTGGTGCTGCTGTAATTAGAGCATTGATTTTACACCATCGAGGAATGTACTACCGTTCTTATTGATTTCAATGAGTAAATCAAAAAGACATTTCTTTTTGTAGCAGGTCTCTCAAATACCTAAAAATACTAAAATTGAAATGCCTAAAAAAAAATAGAAAATTTCTTGGTAAAGAAACTTTATGGTAGTTATAAACAGTTAAAAAATCAGTCTACTGTACTAACTATTCATTTAAAGAGGTTGAACAGTTACCTTAGTAGTGGCAAATAACTATCTTTTCTCCCTCCCTTTTCCTTTCCTTCTAAAGCAGGTTTCTTTTTTCTTTTAAATACAGATGAACACACATAGAAAAGGTGCAATCTCAAGGGGAAAAAAAAGTAAGACCAAAAATATCCCTTACTTTCTCTCTCTATAATTCACATTTTAAAAATGCAGCACTCTGGTAGAAAAGCAAAGAGACATTAGCATTAGAAATAGTGTGCACTAAAGGTTTCTGAACTACAGTTATCCCCTAGTAAGTCTCACAATGCCCACAAAATACGCACAGACCTTTAAATCAATGCAGGTGCTCAGGCTTTTTCCTCTGTGAGAAGTCACACCGGCTATTGATAGAAATAAGGACTTACTGACCTCTGGGTCTAAAACAGAAAAAAGATATAATGAAACTAAACCAACACTAAACAGCAGACCTCATGAAAACTCTCAGGTAGTAAAAACCAGGTCTAAATGGACCTGGAACTATTAAAGTTGAGGAAAATTATTTTTTCTTATCTTAAGGGCCTTTCTCAAATATTTTCTGCACTAAAGGTTTCATATGGTACAAAAATGTTTGTAATAATAATACAACGATGTTTGATTTTTAAATATATTCAGCATGATCAAGTTGAAGAGGGCACATTCAAGCTCAATTTTTTTTTCTGTGTAATAGTTGGTACTAGTAGTTCAGTACAGAGATTGTGTGTTTTAATGGTTGAACAGTGTACAGTGAATGCTGGAGAGAAACCTTTTCATTCAAGAACCAGGCCTAAGACCAGACACTTCACAAACAGGAACTCTGTATTCAGGAATCCAAATGAATTCAGGAATCCTAATAAACTCAGGAGTCATTCTTTATTCAGGATCCCTGTTCAGGAACCCTATTGAAATGAATGAAGCTCTGTGTCTGTGTGCAAGAGTCAAGGGAGCGGCTTATGTGGACGTCTTTATTCTTTCATTCACGACATCTGTGTACACATCAAACAGTTCCAAAACAATTTATATTATTTCCCATAACAGTCCTACAATTATTCCAGGTAAAATCGTCTTCACAGCCAGTTCATCACTAAAGTGATCTGTGTGTTCCTCATAAACAAACCTCACAAGAATAAATTTATTCCGAATTTTAATTTATACCCTTCAAAATGTTAAGATATTCTAGTTTGGAAAACAAATATAATGTGGCCTCTTTAGGAAAAAGACTACTGCAGACCTTTATCTCCTTAGGGTGAAGAACTCAAGAACAAGTATTGCTAATGAAGGCAATAGCATGAGTTCTCATAGGAGTAAGAAGTAATTTAGGTGTGGATTTCACTAATGTCACAGAATTTCCACTTTAATAACAGGAAAAATTCAGTTTCAGAATGCCCTGCGGGTAGAGTTGAGGGAAAAGCATACCATATAGACACAAAAGCTCTCTCTCTCTCTAAATACATATGTGTGTGTGTGTTTGTGTCTGTGTGTGTGTGTCTGTGTGTGTGTGTGTGTGTGTGTGTTTGTGTGTGTGTGTGTGTGTGCATGACTGAGTTCTGACATCAGAATTTGATTTGGTTTTGAACCTTGTTTGTTAAAGAACAGCATTTAGTCATGGAATGTGTCATGTGCCACTAGTAAATGAAACATTTTAAAAATGTCTCATGCATCTTTTGCTATTACTTGTACATTTACAGAAATATTGGCCTTTTCCCCTTCTCCCTATACGTCTTCCAACTCTTCTCAGTATTTCACCTTCTTGACATGTTAGGAGTTAAACATCCTTTATTTATTTGTGTACATTTTAGTGGAGAATGTAATGACTGACAGATTGCCTTAGTAGACTGGAAGACTTTGCTGGGTTGCTGCCTTGAACAATGATTCTCAATCTCACTTTTCCTTTTTCTTTCTAATTATACATTACTGGATTCATGTTACTATTAAAAGGTTTGTATCTCATGTTAATGGTTAGAAATAAAAAAGCTTGTGATTTCTTCCCTCCAGAACAAATTGATATAATTATAGGCTTACAATTCATGGCTATTGATATAATATCTTTGCATTTTCATGTTGTCTTCACACATGCAGATTTGTATTTGGGAAGCATGTACTCACAGCTTTAATAGGCAGAGTGAATACTCTTCACATTATGTATTAAAAGAAATTTCCAGCTGTTAGCATTATGTGAGTTCTTGGGCTCTCTCATGTGATTGTATCATGCTGAATTTAATTTTGGAGGAATTTCTACTTTAGGGCCTTCTTGGCATAAAAAAAAAGACTAAGTGGTGATGTTACCTGAAATTTTGCTGTAGTAAAATATTTCCCTGAGCTTCAAGTAAAGGGTAGCATGTAATTTGTAATTATAAGCACAGCAATGAGTGCAAATAGTAGTCAGCTATTAGCAGCCATAATTGGTGCACCTTTCATCTCCTGTCAAGCAGAGTGGCACCGATTAGGACCAAAAGACAGTTATCAGGTCTCTCATTTCCAGACTCAAACAAAAGGAAAAGAGGTGCCTGTCTGAGCTGATAGCTTTTGGCCCTTTGATCAGATCCTACCAGAAGTCATCCAGTCTCAGTAACCTGGTTTCTCATCAATGGGCTACCGTTTTTGATGTAGGTAAAGTCCTACTGCAAATTGCATTTATGAAGGGAAAACAGCAGGACATAATCAAGGAGTATAGCTACCAATTCACATGGAAAGGTTGTTTTGGCATCCTACTTTCTTTCAGGGAGGTAGTAAATAAGTTCTACTAATATTATGGAAAAGATATTTCCATAAACAACTAGCAACACAGCCCTTCAGAAAGTTGTGTTTGCCCTCCCCAGTGTAACAGGAACTTAGGCGTGGTTTAGTGTTTATGAAAAGTCCAAGCAAAATAATAGAAAATTGAATTTACTATTGACGGATGGGGAAAAATTTCCCTGCTTGGAAGGAAAACATATGTGGAAAATTCTGCTTCTAAATAGTTAGACAAAGAAAGTACATTTCAGAGAAAGACTTTTCATGATTTACTTTCTTTCACTGTAAATCTGCAATATCAAGTCTAGATATGTAAAAGGTATATCAATCCTCTTTTATTTTATTAAGAGTCTTTCCAGGAATTATTCTTTACTGTTGATATCACTGTTAGTGGGCTACAGAAAAAACTTCATTACATATTCAAGAAGATGCTAAACAAGGTTCTACATGATGTAACTAACAGTTGGAATACATACTCTGAAATCACCCATATTCCATCATTACATGAAGAATTTTGGTATAAAAATGTGAAGTCTTCTTCTCAATTTCACATACAAATACTATCAATTTAATGTAACAGCTGTTACTCTCCTCCTGATGAACAGATACTCAGTATTTTGTGGGGAAAAAAAATCTGCTTCAGAGTGGAAGAGTACTGCACTGTATTTCACCAGAGCTTTTTTATTTTTAATCTGACCTCAAAAGACCTTGGTCTGTGACATCATGAAATAACCAACTTTTTGAAGTCTCTAACTAGTTAGAGAGGTAAATAATCTTCTGCTTGATCTAAACTGTTGAATTAAACATCTATCACAGTTGACAAAATGTGACAGTGGTACTTTTGTAGTCTAGCATCCTAAATTTAATCTTTTTTTCCCAGTTAAATTAGAGCGTGATGTCTGGCAAGTTGCATAGAGCAGAATAGCTTTTGTAGCATTAAGAAAATACTTCTCTGCTAGGAAAAATGTTAGCCTGCACAAAATTCCTAAACTTTAAATAATATATAACCATTTAAACACAAACAAGATAAAACAAACAAAAAACAAAAAGCAGAACTCCAACTCTATCAAAGGAGAATAAAATTTTGAAGAAGTTAGGATTTCAGTCATTTTTATAAAAATTAAATTCACTTTTGGATTACCTTTTAAATGTATTAAAACTTAATCTAAATCAGTTAACTTATTGTATGTGCTAAGGCTTAGAAAGAGAGCAGTTTACAGCTGAATGCCGCCCTGAGTATTTTTCTCTAATTTGTTCTCAATAAAGAAAATTGAAAGTATGCGGATATAAATAATGGATGCTGAGGATCCAACTGACAGTGGCAAAAAGTAATTATATTTAAGGTAAAGTAGAGGATAATTCTGACAATGTTTGAAATTTATTTTAAAGTCATTCATGTATGTATTTGGGCATTTATAAAAGTATTTAAAGATATACAAGGAAAAAAGACTGGCATCCTCTTCCAAAAACCTAGTCCTCTTACCTGAATACAAGTCAAATATTTAAATTGATCTATTAAGATAGGAGACATCTATTTTCTAAAAGACAATAAAACACAGTTAACCTAATTTCCAATAAATTGAATGGCAGACACTCAGGCAGGGTTGTTTCCCTCTGTCTGCAGCTCTCCAAAAGTGTGCCAGCAGGCTTTGCACCAGTTCACATCCAGACATGTAATTCATACATTCAGCTTCATGCTACAGAGACATGTGCTCTGCAACATCAATTTCATGTTATTTGAGATGAACTAAACTTAAAAATACTGCAGTGTCATATTTTGAGGGCCAACGTGCCCCCAATACGCCGTAGAGCCCAGAAGGAACTTACAGACAGGTGCTGTGGTCTGTGGTGTCTGCTTCAGGACAGACTTCCTGAGCAATGTGGATGTGTGTCAGTGGATGAATGCTGACTGTGTTAGAAGTGGTCTTCCTTCCATTCAGAGGAATTTTTGAACCACAGAATAATTGTAAGAAATACCCAAGACATCGAGCAGTTGAATTTTGAAAAGATGCAGTCCAATTCTTTTCCAGAAATGAAGAACCTCAGCATGGTGACAGCGTGGGTCTGAGCAAACCTGTGTGTTATATACTATCACAGCTCAATAAATTGTATGGACACCTTGGAATGACAGGGACAATTTAGTTACACTTCTGGAAGATCCCAAACCATCTACATTCCTATACAACAAGTGGCATGTGGAATATTTTGTCATACAGAGTATCAAGACTGGTTTGTTGTTTTGGAGCGTTGTTTAACAGAATTATTTTTCATATGGAACAGACCAGAGATACTCACCAGCTCTTCTCTGGCTTGCCCAGATCCCATTAGGAAATACAGGACTAGAGAATTAGAACAGCACACTTGCTTACAGTCCTGGCATTTTGGGTCTTTAAAATTTGACTTACATGCTTTAATTGCTGTTTTAAGGATGTTGGGCTACCATTGAAAACCTTGCATTTAATTTCAATAGATATTTTTAAATATTAACAATTCTTTTTGATTTCTAATTTTAGAAGAATGCTAGTTCATGTCTACAGTCTGATTAATGTAATGAATTATATCAAGTAATGCTGATTGTCTTATGGGATTAGACATGCATTAGATACACATTTAATTGAAAAATCTCAGTCTCTACTACAACATATTCAAAGGTTGTTGTGTTTTGTTGATCTAGATTGCTTGGTGACTTTTCTTAAATACTTAAATAAAAACTTTAGATGCAGTTCCAGCTTCTCATTTCTTTGAATTTGCTGCAATTTCATCTTCCCAAAAAGCTAACCAAGGACATTGAGAACGACAGAAAAACAAGTTAAAGGATGGGATAAGCTCTCACTTTCTGATTGGTTCTAGGCAGAGATGGAAAGGTCTTTTCCTTTTCATTTGCCTCCTACTATCTAGTTGTTCTGAAAGAGAAGGAAATGGATGAAGGATTTGAAGAAATTGCATTATTTCTGTATAGAGATGCCAGGTAGCTGGAGATTTTTCTAAGCTTCCAGCTTGCAATTTTTGTTTGAGATATCAGCATTGCAGCTGTATCCTGTTCTCTTTCCAGCTAAGTAAGATGATATTAAAATTCATTCCTGATAAAATCACAGGAGTGGTGTATGTACTTAATTGAGCAAGACTATCCTGTTGTAAATGTCTAGAGCATAATTTCAGGATTTGAACAAAATAAGGACTAACTAAAGAAAAATACCCTACAAAATATCAAAAAAGGAGTTATAGCTATTACCAGATATAGAAAATTGTAGAGGGAAAAAGGATTGGCATACTGGAGCAGTGCTAATGCAGTTGACTTTTTATGGCACGAGCTGGCACACAAATTGCAAACAGAGGCGATGGACACCAACAGAGGAGGGGGCATAACTTACACATGGGCTCTGCTCTGCTTATGTTGTGGTGCCCTTGGGAAACAGTGCTGTGGCTTTCAGGGATAGGAAATAGCTAGAGTGGAGTCTCCTTGGATTATAACTATCAACTGCAGTGAGCCAAGCATATATAAGCAAGATAATTCTGTGGTAAAGCCCCATGTTAAATTCTAGACCTCAAAGAAACCATTTATTGTGCAGATCTCATAAATTATCTTCAAAACTAGCACCAGTCTTCTCATAGGTTTCTGCTAGGGCTAGATGACTGTGTCATCCCATCCTTCTCTGTTTTTCTTGTCGAAAATCAGGTTGTCAGTAGAGCACAAACAAATCTCAGCTTTAAAACTAGAAAAGAAACACAGTAAGGATATGACTAATACCCAAATGCCCTACCAAATTTCTGGGATTTATTGTTTTGGGATTTTTCCTAGTAAGATCTGTTTTAAAGATCTTTATTTCTGCAGTTACCCAAAGATGAGCAGCTTAAAAGGAGGACCAGTGGCTATCCTGTTAAATACTGATTCTATCTAGAGTATTCGCAGACTCTCTAAGGGAGCAGACTGACAGTTTGTTGGTTTTTGGTTTGGTTTTGTTTTTTAAGTAATTAAAAATAGGTTTCTCTAAGTAATAGCCATCTCAGGTACTGCTTGAAACCCCATTAGATTTCAAGAAAAACATTTTGTCACTTGTGATTTTGACAGGAAACATTTAGCTCTAGCAGAACCCTTGAGGCCCTAATCCCAAATATGTATGTAAAAACTATTAAGAGACTATGAAAGGCCAGAGGAAGTAAAGAGCCTTCTTCTTTTCTCAATTAACACCACTTGTATTCTATATAACTGTTAAATTTAGTGGAATTGTTCCCAGCTGGCAACTGCACAAAACAGCAGTACAATCAGACTCCTTATATCCAGGCTTTGCAGAAATATACTATGTATGTTTTATCACTCCTCTATTAACTCTCCTGTGTTAGTTAGGCAATATCTTTCCAGGACTATGCCAGTTTCATTGATGATATTGGTGCATAAACAAAGCAGATGTTTGGGCAGAAAATCTTAAAAACTGGCACAAGAAAATTTTGAGTCCTATCCAGCTAAAAACATCTGTGGTCTTAAAGGTTATGCAAGGCCCTGGCTACAGATGCTGGCTGTTCAACAAGTCCAAATATTCAGACACAGGTTGGCCTCCAGTGTAAGGTCAAATAAAAGTGTCTCTGTGTGTAGTGGAGAAAGTTTAGCAAATGTGAAGGAAAGCAATATCAGAAAACTTCTATTTTATCCTGGTGATCCAGATAAAATTAGAGACACTTTGTACTGGTACCTGTAAGGCAGAGTATCACCATGTATTGGATCGCTTTATAGTTAAGATATATAATGTCATAGCCAAGAACTTTTAAAAGTATTTATTCTCACAGCATTCTCATTAGGTATAGAAACCCAAAAGAATTCTCCAAAGTCCAAGCACATCACATCCACCTTGAGACAGTTGTCTCAGGTGCAGAAGACAGGAATCTTTACACCCAATAAATAGTCAGTGGTTCAGCCCATCTGAATATCCCTGACCCAGTGGAAGTGTTTGCATTTTTTCTCCATTGACAATCTAATCTTACATTAGTGCCTAAATTTGATGTGAGGAATCGAGACTTTAGTGATTTTTCCATGACTTCACCAGCCATGGGAGAGACTAGAGGCAAACAGAACAGTCAAATCTCCAAGGTCTCAGGC
Source organism: Melospiza melodia melodia (assembly GCF_035770615.1). NCBI lineage: Eukaryota > Metazoa > Chordata > Aves > Passeriformes > Passerellidae > Melospiza > Melospiza melodia. The sequence continues at coordinate 10,164,698 of NC_086196.1, read as the reverse complement.
TGTAATTACTGAAATGCTCTGACACAATGGGTGGGGAGAGTCAAATAAGAATAGAATTGTTGTGACCATCCTAAGATGACCCACATCCTATCTGTCACAAATATGTATTCTGCTGGTTTTCTTCTTTCCCAGAATTATTCCACACATTAATAGGTATTTCTTATATTTTATTCAATGTTGGAAGCTTATTTGCTCTTTTCCCTTCTTACTGACCAATTAAGGTGACATAGTCTGTTTGGGGCCACGGGATCTCTGTGAGGGATTTTCTGGAATCTTCTTTCACATCCAGTAATTTCTGTCCAGAGTTTTCTTTAGGTTCTGTCTGGTTTTTTGAAGCAGTAACACAAATGTGAAATATTCCCATGACTATCTCTCTGGGATGAGAGAGATTGATGAAGAGGCATATGGAAACATAAGCAGACACCACAGATCACTGTTATTTCTGTAATCAACTGAGTTGAACTGTCTTCTCAAGCTACACTAACAACTTAGAGACTATCTCAAGTGTCTTGCTCAACAAAACTGGACAGGAACAATGGCAGCGCAGGACTTATCAGAGTACAACTGACAGATATATCTGGTATTTTGATATTTTGAATATTTTTCCTTGGAAAAATATAATTAAAGCATTGAATGTCACAACTCAACATGGAGGAGCCAGAAAATAAAGGAAGATTTCCAGTCCTTTTACCAGATTCTTGAATGCTGACTTGAACAAAATTAAGATCTGTATTGACTCCTCATACATTTTTAATATGCACATTTCTTTGGAAAGAAAACATGCTGGGCAACTGCTTGTTATGTAAGACACACACATCACAACTGAAGATTTGTTTGTCCTAAAAGCTGGATCTGGATCAGCTGAGAACAGAAAGGTGTTAAAACAGTCAATAGCTTTCTAATTAACATATTTATGTGATTACTGGAGCCCAGAAAACGTACAGGGAATTCGAACAGTACAAATTTGACCTGATTTGAATAGTAGAGATTTTTTATTTTTGAAATAGTTTCCTTTTATGCATGACTGAAGATATTTGAAAAACTTTTTACAAGACATTTCTCTATTTCTTCTCAAGCTGCCCAACCTCATAATATTTCGAACTATTTTCACATCTAGCTGTTTGTTTGATATTGTGCTACTGATTAAACAGGACAGAATTCTTAACTATGCTAAACTGCCAATTAGGGCTCAATAACTTCTTCTAGCACTACTTTTTGTGAAACTGTATTTATTTAAAATAGTTATGTTATAAATACAGTTATGCTTGACAATTATGTATTTACTACTGTCTTTTTCTTATAACTGTTACCAACTTCATACAAATTTTCAACATCATCCAAACTATCTTAAATCAGAAAATTGTAACCACTGCTCTCAATTTATGGCACACTGTAAACTTACATTCACACATACAGCCAAAGCAATAGAGTTGTTAGTTTATTATTCAGCAGAAGAAATACAGACAGGTTGAACAGTTTGGTCATAAGAAGGGAACACACTTCTCTAGAAATCTAACCTGTTCAAAAATATGAGGTACTTCACACAAAACTGAGGAAAAAATTTTTTTTTTTGTCTACATGTGGATCCTTAAAGAGCTCAAATTTTTTCCAAGCAATCATAATGCAGACAGAGTTTCCAAAAAGGATTAGGGTTCTGTATTTTAATTTTGATGCTACAAAACGCAGCACACTGCTTTCACATAAACACAAAAAAGAATGGAACATCAGACTTCTGAATTGACAGATGTTTTAACATCATAACTCACAGGATGGTTATTACTTTAAAAGGGAATAAAATATCATTCTCTTTTAAGTTAACAGTTCCTGTAATGTTCTTATGGAAATTATATAGTATCTGCACTACCCAGATGCTATAAGTCTATGGTGATATCTTCTGCTAGAATGCAACTTTGAAAACCATTGAAGGAAATGGTTCTTTTTCCAAGATGGAGAAAGAGAAATGCTGGATTGTCATCTCTTCTTCTGGAGTCATATTGTACATTTTCTGCTTAGCAGTTTCCAGTTAGACAAATCAGCAGCTTTAGGAACTGGGATAGAGGCCAGAATTCGTCCACCACTTCATTTCAGAGAGCCTTTAACATGGGTGTGGGAGGAGTGTCACCTCAATTTTACAATCTTTTCTGTATAAGGGACAGATTTGGTAAGAATGATGGCAACATTCCAGAGTATGCATTAATCTTTGTTTAGAGAAGCCTTTGGAAGACTGGACATCATCATCTTGTGGGAACTTGGGCACTGCTGGATTGTGTCCAGAGAAGGGCAATGAAACTGATGAAGAGTTAGAGAGGAAGCCACATGAGGCGCAGCTGAGGGGAGCTGGGATTGTTTAGCCTGCAGAAAAGGAGGCTCAAAGGAGACCTTAATGCTCTCTAAAAATGCTTGAAAGAAGCTGTAGCCAGGTGGGGGTCAGTCTCTTCTCCCAGGTAACCTGCAACAGGACAAGAGGAAATGGTCTCAAGCTGCACCAGGGTAGGCTCGTGTTGGAGGGCAAGCAGAATTTCTTCACTGAAAGGGTGGTTCAGCATTGGAACTGGCTGCCCAGGGAAGTGGTGGAGTCACCATCTCTGAAAGTGTTCTAATAAGTGCAGATGTGACACTTAGGGATATGGTTTAGTGGCAGACACAACAGTGCTAGGTTATTGTTTGTACTTCGTGATCTTGGAGGTCTTTTTCAACCTTAATGATTCTATGATTCCATATTCAAGCCACTTTGGGGGAAACAACAAGGAAAGACTTAACCCAATTTTTTTGTTTCTCAAGCATTTTTTTAACTTTTCTTATTTTTACTACCCCTTTTGTTGTTTCTGGAAAAATGAATGTGTATTCTGAAATCTAAGATAATAAATGTTTATTAATCTTAGTTCTATACCTAAGTGTTCTCATTATGTGCATGTTGGGTGTCTGAAAGGAGATAGGAAAGACACATACACTAAGGAAACCCCCATTTGATCTGGGCCCTCTTACTTCAGAAGCACCTGCTAGTGTCCATAAAGATTGATCACATGTCTCAATCTGAGTGGCCAGGACTGGTTAATTATTACTAAACAGAGAAATAAGCTACTAAATACAAATTACCTGAATCCAGCCAAATTACAAGCAGTGAAAGTATGGTTTTAAAGTTTTTTCAGGTCAGAAAACTATTTCTTATGCTAATATCCTTTGCTTTGGTCACTTTGACCCCACAAATTCATCACTTAAAACTCAACTACAGGACCTCTTATGTAGGAATGAAGGCCCATATATAAAAAGATTACAACTAATGCAAAAATAGCAATTTATCAATGCACCATGGACAGTGTAAAAGATTATTTTAACCTTGAAAGCCAGATTCTCATGGCTCACCTTAGATTCAATAGAGAGACAAATACTGCCTGAAAACCCTCTCAATGTGATTTCCAAGTTCTTCACCCATTTTTTAAAACTTGTCTGCCCTTTTACTTCATATTCCTTTTCACAGTTTCCATCATAAAGCCCTGGAACTTGCATAGTATCTGTACCAATATGAGTCTAATCAGATAAATTTCTCCAAAAGTTGGTCAGCTCTTACAGGAAAAAGTGGTTTGCCTGTATGAAATTTCAGAGACATAAAAACTTTTTGAAAGCAAGATTTGAAGGATACATCACCAAACCAATAGTGAGCACTATTGTGACCCTTTCTAGACCATGTTCTGTTACTCAGAGAAGATTTCTCATCAACTCTGAATCTGAGGAGAAATATAGAAAGGGAAATATAGAGAAAGAGATTATATCAAACACAGTGAAGAAATATGCCCTGCTAATTCAAAAAGTACATTAAGTCAGTGAAGGTTCTGATTTATACATCCTATTCAAAAGATAGAGTGAAAAACTGAGCAGCAGTCCCAAACAAATTAAAAGTTCCTGTTTCATAACTAGAACTGTTTAGATTTCAGGTTACTTTTTGTTATCAAGCTGTTCTATGAGGAAAGTTAGTGTAAAACTCTATGTATGATCCTATCACTGTGCACTCCACAAATAAAACATTACAGTAAAGAGCAAAAATAATTCAAATATGGATTTAAAAATGTGAAAACACCAAAAAAAAAAAAGCTTCAATATCTGTTAGATTAAAAAAAAAAATCATCTCTTTCCCCCACAAACCATTTTTACCCCAGAAGTGTAATTTTATGTAAGAATTTACAGTAAGCATGAAAAATGTTTACAATTTCAGATCATTATTTCATCTCATCCCTGGTATTTTTTGTAATTCTGTCTAGAAAGCTAAACTTTATCTACCAGCATTCTAAAAACATATTCAATTAAAACACTTTCTTGTGAAATCACTTTTTTTTATTAGATAGCCCTTTGGATTTTTAAGTGGGAAAAGTTTCTTTTTAAAATACTATTTCAAATTTGATTGTCATTCTTGTGCAGGGTTAACTTTGTGTTGGGCTATTTCATATCAGAAAAGCTGAGTGATTCAATAACCAGCAAGCATGAAAACTGTCCCCTAAAATCATATTCACAGAGCACTGGTACCCAACATTATCTCAGCTTCCCTTTATTCTCATTAGTGATGGGACTTCACTTTTGGTTTTACAGAAAGCTCATTATTCCCAAAGCATCAAAAACCCCTTTAATGTAAACAGTGTATGGCCTTTGACCTGTGTTGGTTTGAGAAATAAGATGGACGACCTGCCCTGTGAGACCTCATACCAATTCTTATTCCACAGCAGAGCAAAGATGTTGCTTCTCACTGCATCTGAGAAATTGAAATTGTGAGAGTTCGCAGCTCCTTTTACCTTTCTGTTAGGCTGGACCGTCCTCTTCCAATTTTTTAGTACAATGTTAAGTTCACAATATGTGTCTTACACTAAAATATTCACTCCTTCGTTGTTCTAGCCCCTAGAAGCTCTTCTCTTTTTCCATACAGTCCTCCTCCCTGATCTTCAGCCAAAATAGTTTCTTTTAAATATGTGCTCCTCTCAACTTTTACCACTGAGAAGACGCCAAAAACTAAGAATTTTTCTTGATTTTTTTCTTCCCTCTGGCACATTTCATTGAAGTCCACTTTCCCAAGTCTATTTGGGAACTACTGGTCCCAAATTCCCTTATTCTGAACTGAAATGAGGAAATACTTTGAGTTGGGACATCTAAATAATTTACTGATGCATAGAAATATATCACTGGTTTCAATGAACAGAAAATGGATGGAAAATTGAAATATCAAATGACATGTTATCGATTTTAATAATTAAATTTTCCTGAAACCATGTATAAACTTTCATTCAAAAATTCAAAAAAGAATTAAGAAAAAAGCAATCCCACAACTAAACTGCTCTGACACTGATCACGAAACCACAACATTTACCAGAAATTTTGCCATTTGTCTGACAATAGTTTTAAATGGTGTGTGTAGTTTATTTAACATAAATATTAATGAGTGATTAAACAGTAGGTCACAATAGTAATTAACAATAATAAATAAACAATAGGCCAAAGCTTAGGGAAATCCTAATAAAAATGTGTTGACAAGAATGAATGTTACAATGATACAGGAAAACATACTGACAGACAATAAAGATGAAGAATATGGGCTCTATTTTGGATAGGGAGCATTTTGAAGAGGATATTCTATTAATTAGAATATTCTATTAATATTCTATTAATTAAAGTTAATAATTTAAATATCCTTCATTGTGAATCTTCACATTGGGGCAACACTGCACTTAATTTCAGGCAGAAAACATATTTTGATTTTGTAGTAAACAGACAAGGTTCTTTGTATTGTTATGTATGCTCATTACACAAGAAATTTCCATTCTACCTCTTCAAAACTACAGTTAACCTGAGATTTCTACATGGATTCTGTCTATCGTAACATGACTTGTGCTCTTTTGCTTTGCTTCACATGGAAGCAGTTTTTAGGGCAGTCAGCTGGTGAGTTTCAGAAAAACAACATAACCTTTGAAGTGCTGAGTATTTGTGCTGAGTGTAAGGCGTATCCCCACCTTCATTTTTCCCAAAAGTAGATCACCTGCTGTGCCTTTCTGCCACAACTCCATTTTCTCTTCATATCTGGATCCAGAATAGTACAGACCCAAAACCATACAGACACTGTAAGGAGAGGAAAAAAAATATCTGAAAGGGTAGGAAATATGGTCTGTAGGAGAATGGGCAATAATTGTTCATCTGAATTAGAACTGAGACATACCTAAAAAAAAATCACTAAAAAATTATTAAGGATAAAATTCCCAAATAAAAATGGAAATTTCTTTACATGATTAATAGTCCAACTGCAATTCATTGTGGTCATTTGCATACTGACAGCATGATTAGCCAAATTCATGGATGAAGAGTCTATTATGGATACCACTGGTGGCCAGGAAATCCCAAAGACACAAATGATGAAACCTGGGACAGTGCACCTGGGAAATAATGAGAAATTCCTACTGCATTTTTATACTTTTCTCTAAGGGCCTTCTTTCAGGCAGTGCTGGTATATAATATGATATACCAGCTGATATATAATATGAGGTGGGTGGAGGCTGGTCATGTCCTAGGGTGCCTATTGAGACTCTCCTGTTCTGATCAGACTTGGCTGAACATGCTCTAGGCCAAAAGAGCTAAGGCACTCTCCCTCCACTATCCTACCACAGTAGTACAAAATTATTAGGGATTTACTGAATGTAATACTGGTATTTCTGCCTCTGCATCTTCTACAGCACATAGACGTCATCTTCTTCATCTTAGCTACTGTAAACAAGTTCTACTCAAAAGTTCAAGCCAAAGAACGTTCATGACCTCTTTGTGATCATAAGCCCCAGCTGGCTCATGGGGTACTTTTCCAAAGAGCAGGGATTTTCCTACATTTCTGGAGTATTAATTGTATGTTATTTCTTTTTATCTCAGTTTATTGTTGGAAGATTCAAAGGTATGATAATTTGTATTCCAGATACAGCTGTAAAGTCAAGACCTTCACTACCATGGACTTGTCCTTAAATTTCCTTTACTATCTAATAGTTCACAAAATAAAAGTTTTAATTTGCAAACGTGTTGTGTTTTTCTAGCCAGATTTTGAGAGAAGAGGGGCTACAGAGATAATTTCTGTGAGAAGATACCAGAAGCTTCCTCTGTGTTCAGCAGAACCAATCCTGCTGGACACAGAGGAAGATAAACTCCAAGATGGACATGCTGCAGGCCAAGGCTGGGCCAATCAGACATGATGGTAATGTCTCTGCAATAACACGTTTGAGAAGAAAAAGAAGTGATTATGCAGATTTAATTGCAGCCAGAGCAAGAGTGGGATGAGAACACGTGTTGAACTGCTGAAAAGCCCTGCAGACAACAGGGTCAGTGCAGAAGGAGGGGCAGGAGGTGCTCCAGGCTCCAGAGCTGAGATTCCCCTGCAGCCCCTGGGGCAGCCCATGGTGAGGCAGCTGTGCCCCTGCAGCCCATGGGGATGCACAGGGATGCAGAGATCCACCTGCAGCCCATGCAGGAGACCCACACTGGAGCAGGGGGTGCCTGAGAGGAGGCTGTGACCCCGTGGGAGGCCCGTGCTGGAGCAGGGTCCTGGCAGGGGCCTGCAGGGCTGTGGAGAGAGGAGCCCATGCTGGAGGAGGTTTGTTAGTGGGACTCTTGACCCCATGGAGGACTGGAACATCCTCTCCTTGAGTGACTCACACTGCAGCAGTTTGTGGAGGACTGTTTCCTGTGGGATGGACTCACACTGGAGAATTTCACAGAGAATTATTGTGTCCACTCAGGGTCTGGCCTGGAAGGACAGACCCCTAGACTGCCCAGGAGATTGGCAAGAAGTCGCCAAACTTGGTGTTTAAATAAATGAGGGACAGGCACAGATTGGTGACCTGAAAAGAAAAAAGGTTTATTAATACGAAAATAGCAAACTGGTCAAAGAGGAATGCAGTACCAAGGGATGCACCAAAAGGGCCAAGATAAGCACAAGTTATTTAAAGTAGGATAGAGGTGGGTGAGAGTCCAATAGGAAAGAGGGGTTACAAATATGTAAAACCTTGCAACACTTTTTAACAAATAATCTAACAGAGAACAAGGAACTTTCTAGAGATAATTACCATATATGTGTAGGGAATGCTGGTAGTGAATCTTTCTCACTGTAAATAGGTGGATCTTCCCAGACCACACTGTTGTAGTTCTTGGTACTTTGCTCAACCCCAACAAAATTTTTCCTGTGGGAGGGATGCCATGCTGGGCCAGGAGTCCTCCCACTGAGCAGCAGCACAAACAACCTATGATAAACAGACCATAACCCCCATTCCCTGTCTCCCTGCACTGCTGGGAGAAGGGTGGGGGGAAGGTGTTTTGTAAGGTCTTATTTTACTTCTCGTTATCCTGCCCTGATTTTGTTAGTAATAAATTCAGTTAATATCTCTAATTTGTGTCTGTTTTGCCCATGAGTATTTAGTTAGTGATCTCTCCTGGTCTTTATCTCAACCCATGAACCCTTGGTTTTATTTTCTCTCTCCTGTCCAGCTGAGGAAGGGAGTGCTAGAGTGACTTTGGTGAGTGCCTGGCATCCAACCAGGATCCACTCACTAGAATTCTACAACAGCTGCATGTCCCATGTGATACTATAAAAAGATGACATTATTTCAGAACCTATTACGCTGAAGCATCCTTCTATGTGTTTAATATTCCTAGCACATAAATGTTGTTATGATATTATACTGGCTGTAAACTTGACCCAGCAAGTCCCAAGATGGCCTATAATTTTATGTACCTCTCAGTGGTGTTGCCTAGGTTAGAAATAAATTGTAAAACTGGGAACGTGATAAAACTATGTAAAATAATGAGTGGGCCATGGAATACAGAAGGGAAGATTATGCTCTCCTTGTTTCAGAATACGTGAAACACAATGCTTTCTGGGCAGATGGAAGAAGAAAAAATCATGACATAGATGAAAAAGAATTTTCTCATAGTAGCAACTAAGATGTGGATTTTTTTACCTCAGAAATACTTCAGAGAGTGCAACTTCATAATGTCCAGACATGTATAAAGGAACATTTTAAAATGGCTACTTAAACATATCTTCCTGGGTTCCAGTCAATTTATTGTTCAGAATATGTTTGTGTAGAACAAGTAGTTATTCTGCTGTCTAATGAAGCATCCCTATGTTAAGTTATAACTCCGGTTCAAGACAGCAACAAGATACAGATGGGACAGATTATTCTCACTATGTAATATAAGAAGACCTACCATAGAATCATAGAATCATTTAAGTTGGAAAAGAACTCTTAAGACTTCCTGCTCACTTCTGCAAGGCTTGAAAACTCAGTCATTTAGAGATTGTTGTGCCCAAGGTGGCCTCTGACCATCATATGACCCATCAGTCCTTCCCTGTTTGTGCCAAAGAGCTCCAGCGAGACATCTCCCCTGGCTGGCTCACCCACCAGGAATGTTAGGAGCTTCCACACACTCCAGGAACTTCCTAGACCGTTTTCTCTTTTCTGTGTTGCATCTGTAGCAGATATCTTGAAATTTGAAGTGTCCCAACAGAACAAGGGCCAATGATCATGAGACTACCCCCAGGTGCTTGTAGCATATTTCATCTGCCTCTTCATCCTGGTTAGGTGGTCTATAACAGACTCCCACTAGGATACCTGCCTTATTGGCCTTTCCCCTGACTCTTACCATAAATATGCAACCCTATCATCACCATCATCAAACTCAAGTCAGAATACTGCCTAACCTACTGGGCTACCCTATCACTTCTCCTTCCTTTTTTATTCCTTCTAAAGAATGTATAGCCATCCATTGCAACACTCTAGTCATGCAAGTCTTTCCATCATGTTTCTGGGATTGCAAATTTGCCTTAGTTTTCCAGTTGTACAATGGCATCCTCCTGTTTGTTGCCCATGCTGTGTGCATTGGTTGATGCACTTCAATAATGTTGTTGATCCCACCAGCTTACAAGGGGAAGAAGCCGTGAGAATTCTCAGGCACTTCCATGATTTCTATCTCATCAATAAGCCTCATGTCTTTGCTGATACATAAATCTCCATCCCCCACCTCTACTGATCTGGCAGATTGAAGGAACTTGCTAGTACACCATCCCTTAAACAGTCACCAGCTGACCCCAGGCTAATTTCTAGTGAGCTTGAGTTTTTCCCTTTCCCCTTCCCAATCTAGTTTAAGGCTCTTTCTATGAGACTTGCCAAGTCTCCTATGCAAAGATTCTTTTAACTTTTTTGAGACTGGTGTACCCTATTGTGGCATTCACATTCTCTGAAAAAAATCCCTTCACCCAGGGTTTTTCTCCTTGGAAGGTGAAAGGAAGAAAGAGAAGCCTCAGAGAAAAGGAAAACAATTTCTCATTTGCTTCTCATGCGTTGTGCTTGTGTGGAATGTGTGTGGAGATTGTTTACCCACAGGTGATTGTTTGATCAATTGTTTGTGATGAGAGTTGTTTTAACTCATTGGCCAACTGGGGCCAAGCTGTGTTGGGACTCTGAAAAGAGTCACGAGTTTTCATTATTATATTTTTAGCATTCTGAAAGTATTTTTTCTGTATTCTTTAGTATAGTATAGTGTTCTTTAATATAATATAGTGTAATAAAGTAATTAATTAGCCTTCTGATAAGATGGAGTCCTCCTCCTGAGCTCTCCCGGACGTTGGGCAAAAATATTTACAATACCCTATCTGTCGTTAGCAGGCCTATCTGTCGTTATCTTTGTAACTGACCCATGTTCAAAAAGCCACTCAAATTTTACCATGCTCAGAGCCAAGATATGCTGTATCTTCCTGATTTTTCACTCATCATTCCCTGCAGCTGGAAGAATAGAGAACTTGTGCTTCTAGCCTCTTGGCTGGTCATCCCAAAGCCCTGAGATCTCTCTTGATTGCCCTTCTTGCGCAACCATCTCTGCTCACCTGAAAAATTCACAATGGATGATAATCCAAGAACTGCATCAGGGTAGGAAGCTCTCTCTTCATGTCTTTGTGTATCTCTCAGTCACATTCCCTGATACTCCTCAGTCAGGTCTCCTCCTCCTGCAGCTCTGTTAGTGAGCAGAAGGGTTCCCGTGCCCTCGCACGGGGCTGCTCTCTCTGCTGGCTGTGCTGACAGCAGGCTGGGCTCACCCTGCAGCGTGGCACTGGGCTAGCAGCGTGTTCCCAGCAGAGCTCTGTCTGAGGAGCTCAGTTTGTTTGTTGTGGCAGGCACAGAGCTTATAGAGGATATGGCCCTCTGCCAGGCAGATACTGCTGCTCTCTGGTCAAGCCAGCAGAGCCCTCTGGGTGCTTGCCCTAGTCATGGTGCTCCCCAGGCATTGCTTTACACATGTGGTGACTTGGTCACGATTGCTCCTGATCCCACTCATGTTCCATCAGCCACTCTCACTTGAGCTGTGGAGCCTTGTCTCACCTTGAGCGTCCCCTGTTGAGGAAATCCCCTTGGGAACCACACTGGAGCTGGAGAGCTCTGCTACTGATTGAGTCAGCACCAGAGCTGCTCACCACAGCATATGAGTGACAGACAAAAACTGTCAAACTTGTTCCAACATCCATAGTACAGATCTAACTGAGTTAGTTTAGCTACTTCTAATTCTAGTCCCTGATTTCAAACCAATCTCTGTTTATATTTTTATACAAGCTAGCCAGTATGTTACAGGGAGAGGTTGAGTGGAATGGTTATATTCCCTGCTACCATCCTTCCCCCAGGAGTATGGACAGTTTGAGTGAGACAATGAGGAACAAACAGAGAAGCAAATCTCCAGTGGATTTGTGGAAATAAAATGCACCTTAGGCATTTTAGTTTTGACTTTGCGAACCACAAGGCATCCCTGCCTGTAGGAACATGCTCTCTTGGCCATGTGAGTAAAAGACAAGGAAATGACATTCAGATATTCTCCAAAACCATGATCCTTGCCAGTGACAAAAGGCCTAAAATTAATGCCTGGCCAGTCCTTCCATTAAAAACATCTTACTGGTGGAACAGTAGGGGAAAAATAAGAAGAAATTTGCAAACCTTGTCTTCCGCTCCTTCCCAGAAGTATCTCATATCCACCCATGTTTGAGAATAGAATTTTAATTACATTCTCAGTAGAAAGTCCAAAACAACGTACGTCTCCTGCACACAAATATGTTGCCAGGCACTCAGTATTGCTAAGTAATTCCTGCTGGGTAATAAAAACTGAAAAAAAATACATTTCTGACAGGATATTAATTAAGTTTTCAGAAAAGGAAAACATAAGAATTTTATTTCTGTGTGCACAGGTGTACTCATGTACAAGAAAATTGAAGTTTAAAGGCAATATTGGAAACTATTTGAGCAGTTTTAAGATGCTGCTAAAGATAAAATAATTGACTACTCAAAAGTGCAAAATTAAATTGGATTAGAGTACTCAAACCAGCAAGAGCAGACCACTAACACATCAAAAGAATAGAAAAAATTAATTATACATATGTATAATTTTATTCTGAAGAATTCTTCATCTATCCTTGCTGTTACATATTATTAGGGTGATCATTTGGTGGCAGTACTAAAAGCTTGTTGGAAATGAGGATGGTTAAAATTCTTTATAAAAATACAAAATGTTGTTGCCTTTCTAAGTCTTTGTTTCACTGAACTGTATAGGTGAGCTGCCTTAGCTGAATATGATTCTTTTTGCATATATTACCTTTATGCATCTGAGTCTAGGCAGACCTTGAGCTTTTTCTCCTCATTGGAGAGGAGAATTGAAATCCTAGGGGTTAGGATAAAATTAAAACTTGAAAAGTCAGCTCCAAAGTTGATACTTGATATAGAGCAGACCATGCCCCGCTTCTAACACTGCAACTTTCATCATCTTTCATCATTGCCTTTCTTCTCAGAGTTCTGGAAAGCAGCTAAACTGGTATCCAGCCAGGAAGGAGAGAGCCTTTGCAGGAAATCAGCACATACTCCAAAGCTAATCTCTTGGAAGGAAAGAATAGTGTTGTTCTTCAGGGACTAGGTATTAGGTTATTCAGCAAGATCTTTTTAATTTAATTTGTCTTTTATGTATTATTCATTAGAAAAAATTCCCATGACATAGCAATAAGAAGGTCACTATGATAGCCAGGCCAAAATAAAGGTAATTTTTTGCTGGGTTATATAGCAAAAAGATGAGTAATCAGTGTGACACAAAAGAAATAGCTGTACAAGGATGAAAGACAGTGAACCAACTATTGTTAACTAGTAGGGACAGAAGTTATAATCATCACTTAAGGATGGTTCTGGTATTCCAATATACAGTCTTATGATACAGTCTAAAACATTAATGGGCATCAAAAAGCAGAATTGCTAGACAACAGAACACATATGTCTTATCCCTTTTAAAATTGATGTTTGCTCATGAAGCTCATGATTATTGAGAGTTTTACAGAATCACAGGGTGGATCAGGTTGGAAGGGACCACAGTGGGTCATCCATTCCAACCTCCCTGCTCAAGGAGGGTAATCCCAGAGCACATGGCTCAGGACTGTGTCCACATGGTTCTTGAATGAAGTGAGGGAGAATCTACAACCTCTCTGGACAATCTGTTCCAGTGCTCAGTAACTTGCACAGTAAAGTTCTTCCTCATGTTCGGGTGGACCTTCCTGTGCATCAATTTCAGTCCATTGCCTCTTGTCCTATTGCTGGGCTCCACCCAGAAGAGCCTGGTCCATCCTCTGACACTCCACTTCAGCTTTTTCTGTACACTGTCTTTCCTCAAGGCTGAACAGGCCTAGCTCCCTCAGCCATTCTGCATAAGAGAAATGCTCCGGTCTCTTAATCACCTTTGTATTCCTCGGCTAGACCCGCTCCAAAAACTTCATTGCACTCCAGGTCTCTCTTGTCCTGAGGAGCCCAGAACTGGACACAGCACTTCAGATGTGCCTCACCAGGGCTGAGTAGAGTGGCAGTTTCTTTCAGAGACAGCTTCATTTTCCTAATATTCATGTATAGATTCTACTATTAATTATATGCAATTTTTTACTATTAATTATATGCAAGTTTCCTACTTTGCAAGTTTTTACATTTCAGATGGTGCTGATGTTAACAGTATGGACATAGGCATTAATTTCTGGTTATATCAGTAGAGTAGTAGGTCTGTAATCTCATCTTCAAACCATCACATTGTCTTATTATTGTACAGCATTTTTCTATTGGTACTTGTATTTGAGAGAGTATAGGTCAGTTCTTTCTCAATTTGCTTAAGAAGTCTACTTTTAAATAAATCAGGGGTTGTATTTCTCAAAAAATGGAAACTCATCAAAAATTAGGAGATAAAGAAATATTTAGATCAAGAAAACAGGATATGCTTATTGTGCTGAAAAGTATATTTGGCTTCCATTTAATTTCAAATATTTTTCCTACTTACTTCAGAAGAAATTATAAGATATTTACATTTTGCTCTTGTTCTTTTTAAAAAAGAGGAATGCATTACCATAAATTATAAGGAGTTGTCTTAATTTGATTTCATTTATTATCAACATAAAATTTAGCTATTCCACAGGATTAATTTTCCTATTAATAAAATGACAGTATTTCTTATCATTCATTATGATCCAGTTAAAGAACTTTTGATTATGTGCAATTTTTTTCTCACCTCCTTTATAGATTATGCTTCCATAGTCTATAAAGTCTCTTTAGAAAAGTCTTTACAGTAAATAAGGATTCTTTATACACATTATTTATTGGCACGGATGATGGATTTTAACTGAACCCCAGTGTGGCTGTTTACTTTCAAAAAAAATCAATCTGCCTAGAGAATATTCTGAAAAAATGACTTGATAAAAATGTACATGTGTTTTCTTGCACTTACATCTTTAAAAAATGCACATAAGAAGAAATGCTGTGTTTTTTCTGTGAGGACAATATTGGGGAAATTTAGCAAATTTAAACATAGCAAAAAATATTAACACATGCTCGGCCAGTCTGTACAGGTTATTGAACAGGACCCATAGATTCTGTCCTTGAAATTGAAACAAATTGGAAACACTGCCTGATTAAGGACGACAGCATCTAAATCCTTGTTTTCCTGTTCAGCATCATTTTGTGCGGGTATCTGGGTATACAGAGAAAACAAACAAAATAAAACTTTTGAATCCTGGTCTCAGGATTCAAGAGGAATACATGTAATTGGAAACAAAATCAAAGGTCTCTGGTCTAAACAAAAATATAACCCTATTTCTCAGCAAAACAGAGTTTCTAAGAAAGTCTACATGGGGCTGGAACAGTGAAGCAAGGAGACAGCAGAGTCTCTGATTTGTATTTCTGCTCAATTTACTTGAGCAGGATCAAATATGCTACTGGCAGACCAAACTGTGAATGCTTTTAGTGCCCACCTAAATCCTGTTTGCAAGACTCAAGTGAGGCATAGGCCTTTACTGGCTGTCAAAACAAAGACAAATTTCATAGTTTATGAGTAAACCAGGAAGAAATGCAGTAGAAGACATAAATAATTTTTCCAAGGTCTAGTTTTAAATGCAGGATTGTTTGTACCGAAGCAGACAGTATTGAGGGAGACAAGAAGTTCAACTGAGCAGATATTTCTTAAAAACTGTTTTTTGCCTTCTCATTCTTCTGTGTGAATATTATCCTCCTATTGTTTCTGCAAGAATTTTGAAAACTGATTTGAGTGGCTTACAAACACAAAATATCTGTAATGTGGAAATGGAATAGTGTTTTTCTTTTCTTGGAATTACCTTTTAGACTACCCAGAATAAGGCTGAATAGTAAGAGCAGTTTCAATACTAATTGTGTTAGCATAGGATTCCAATCTTATAATATTTCATAGGCATCCACAGATCTGTTTGTCATTTAATAGAATCAAGTGGCAATGCATCCTGCCCTAAGTTATAAATTGGCACCCCAATTTTTCAGCAGTAATAAGCAATCTGAACAAACAGCAGACATGTCTCTTTTGCATCCCAATGCTTGCTTTAACATTTCGGCATTAGCAGCCTTGTGCCTGGTGTGTAGCTTGTGAGCTTACACTGCCACTTCCATTTTGTTCTTATTATGTAGCTATTTGCCTAAAAACAAAGAGCAAGAATTGGTATGGTAGGATAGGAAATATTAATTTCTGTGTCATTTTCTGTGTTTATGCAAACACATAGAAAACAAAATAAGTGCATTTCTATAGAGGAGCCCCATAACCACTATGTGTCATAAAAAAAAAAAAAAAAAAAAAAAAGGAAACCAAAGAACACCAAAAATGTCACAAAAATATTAAACTAGGCTGTGGTTTTCTTCTCTTACCTTGAAAACCAATGACCAATGACAATTAAAGATCAGCACCATCCACATCTATGCACCCTCCTCACTCTGCAAAATGGGATTTGGTGACAATCCTGCAGATGATGTCTAGTCATAAAACCAAACCTCAGTCATTCCCATCTCTTTTAATAAAGGCTACAGTGTTCTACAATTTTATAGAAATTAATTCATGATAGTTGTAGCTCATAACTTCATTAAGCCATTAGCTCAGTGGCCTGTGCCTGTCAAGGGCCACTAAAGAGACAGCAGAGCAGATCTAAGAGCTTGTGTTCCTCTTCAGGGCCAAAGGTGCAGACAGAGACTTTGAAGCTGTATTACCAAAGCTGAACACACACCTCGGAGGAGACTGATCCTGGCAACTTCCACACACTGCCACAGACATTCTCACACTGGATGGAGTAAAAATAGAAGGTTGAAAGGCTTGTAGATCTTGATAATGACCATTTGATAATAAAAGAAAAACTGTGCACACAAGCAAAGCAGACAGAGGAATTTGCTCAGTACTTCCCATTAGTCCCTTTCTGGAAAGCAGGCCCTCAGTACACGATACTGATTGCTTCAGGACAGAAATGCAAGAGGAGCAGACTTTCCCTCCTTCTTCTTCTTTCCCACAATATCTTGTCATACAGAATATCCCTTTGGGTCAGTACAGATCAGCTGCCCCCTCACAACTTTTTGCCCACCCCCTCACTAAGAGGAAAGAGGAAGGAGGTAGCAGTCAGGGAATAAGAGAAATCCTTAACTGTGTTCAAGAAATATTTAGCATCAGCCAAAACATTGATAACAGCACTGGTTTAGACACCAGTCCAAAGCAGAGCACCATATGGGCTCTATGAAGAAAATTAACTCCATCCCAGCCAGACTTGGCACATACTCTCTGAAACTAGAGGGTAGTAAGTTCACCTCTGTACCCTAAGATGGAAAAAAACCTGAGTGATCTTGTATAACTGTGTTGCCATGCATGAAACAGCAGAAAGGAAAGAAACAAGGGTAAAGAACTCCCTGCTTCATTGAGTGCTTTGAAAAGTTATTTAAAATTGTGCCTGAAACTATGTTCAAATGTTGTGCTAATGCTCAATGTCTGCTAATTTAGAAAATCATACAGTCTTCTGTCCGAGAAACCTACTGGCAGCTGTTTCTACTGCCCACATTTGTGATAGATCATGAGGCTGTTAAATGTAACGCTGTAAGGCATTTTTCTTCCAAAAGTATGTCAGGTGTGAGATTCTGGTCCTAAAATGAAGTTGAGATGCAGGAAAAAATGTTTTGCTTTGTTTTTAAACAAAGTCCTCCTAACATAACAGCCAGTGGTGTGTGCATGTATTCCCGAGCATTGCTGTCACCTAACTGGGGTGGGCTCACACCACCACAAAAACCTGCTGCTCCTTTCCCCCACACCAACTTCACAGTCCTGCAAACAATTCTTGTATGAACAGTTCTACTTCAAACTGCTGAACAACAGCCTCAATGAATTTGGGAAGCTCAGAGTTATCAGGGCTCTAGTTATCAGGGCAATATTAGGGAGAGCTAATATAAGAAGAAAATTGCACAGGCATAGAAGCAAGGAAAAAGTACTATAAGGGAAAAAAAGCCAAAATATATTTAATTGTTATTTAAGTTGCTCAAAAAATATTCTAGCTAGCACTTAAAGCAGACAAGCTTCCTGAGACAAAAATGCCTGAAATACCAAGTAGATATCCACGTATCTACTTGGTATTTATAAAAAATAAATATTTCAGTAGTTTCACTTATAATTAGCTTTACAGTGAGTGCCATCTTTAAATTAAGCCCTTAATGCTTTATACTTGCAAATTCCATATATTTAAATCATTGTATTTAGATAGGAAAGTGCACTGATTAACCTATGGTCTTTAGTTCATCAGGGTGTCAATGCTTTAGCATTGAGATTTTCTGAAAATGCAGCAATTGCTGTGAAGTTACCCTCTGAAAATTCTTAAAAATAGAAATTACAAAGACATGTTTAAACTAGACTGTCCTCCTCTTTCTCTGTTTATTTTGATTAGAAATGCAGCCTGTGTGCATACTGTTTTGAAATTCAAGCTTTTTATATTTTAACATTCACATCTTTTGCCAATGTCAATGGCAGGTGTCATTCTGGGACTTAGGAGTCATACATTTTTACAGCTAGAATATGCACATACTACAGGCTTCTAAAAGTTATTTAGTTTTAATATAAATAATTGCTTGAGTTGTGTTCTGCTTATAGAAACACCACTCTTTTCTGTGGAGCAGGATATTTTACAAAATGAAAGATTATGTCTTATAATCTTGTAAAGACAAGTAAGTAATCATATTAAGATCACAGTTTTAATCATCATAAATTTTTCCTGTGTCATAAAGAATAAAAAAAATCACCTTGTGGAAATAGACTGATCTAATAGCTACAGTATTTTCCAAAATTTAGTCCTATTTGAATTAAGGCTTATCTTTTAAAAGAACACCTATTTGTAGACTAAAAAAGTATTATTTTTATTAATAATAAAATTCATAAGAATAAGATGAAGAATCCAAGTGCAGAAGCCCTGCTAAATTGTGCCAGAGGGATCCTTCCATCACTATCAGAAAGTCACAACAATTGTTTTCTAATGGGAATTTATTTAATTTCTTCCAAGAGACAGGCATTAATATATATTTGCCTCCTAAATTAAAAGAGAGCCTCTTAAAAATTTCTTTTTACATTATTTACTGGGTGCAACTGGTTCATACTTCAGACATTAAATTGTAGTGAAAACACTGAATTTTGAACTATTTTCTAAAAAAAACTACCCCTCTTGGGTAATATTTTCCTGCAAATAAGCAGTTTGCAAGACCGAAATGGATAAAGTTCTCATAAACCTGGTCTGATACCATAGCTCACTCTGACTTGAACAGAAGGTTAGAGACCTTAAATATTCAATTATCTCATGAATTTTCAACCTCATGACCTTTGCCAGTTTCCACAGTGTCGACACCATACTTCCTTGGGTTCATCTTGGCAGTTAAAGGAGAGAAAGACAACCTTGATTTTATTTTTTTATACACACAAACAGACACACACACACACACACACACACACACACACATATATATAATTGACAACTATTAATTGTCAGTATATATATTTGACAAATCTTTTGAATTAATAGAGAAGAATTAAAAACTTGAATTCCCTGAAATTCATTTCATTAATTAGCACTGATCATCTTACTTCAGTAGTAAGTTTTTAGACACCACAATTTTTCAAATTGCATCCCCAAATTAATGCAGCTTAAAACTCTTCCTTATTTGAAGGAAGGTTAAGCATAAACTACTGATATATCCCAATTAGACTCTCCTGGGATATAATAAATGGGATTTAAATTGTAAACAGAGATCTACACACTTGTGTAGGAGAATTTTTATCCATACATAGTTTTTCACTGACATTGCTCATACCGAAAAGGTCTCTGGTCTTAAGATAATAATGAAGAAAGAGTGAGTACTAGATAATTTAACCTCATGAATACACTGCAAAAGTAAATCCATATATATATCACCCCTGTAACAAGAAGGCTGTTATCTTTTGGCTTTCTGTTTAACATTAAGAGTGCTAGTTGATTAAAAACCACAACCTTTTGAGAATAAAAACTGAAAACAGAAAGCTAGACATGATAATAATTGTACATGGTTGTACTAAAAAAGGGTTTAAATCATCAACAAAACTGTAGTAGAATGACCTGCCTGGGTAAAACTATGTGACCTGCCTGGGCTTTCTAATGGACTGTGACTCTCTATTCAAAATAGAGAATAGAATTCAACCATCTTCATCTCTGTGCTCAAATGTTCCCTATAAGTTTGGTTAAGATGTGACAAATGATGAAAGCAAATTAATTGAATTTCTACATATCAGCTGCTCCATCAGTAAGGAGAAAATCACAAACACAGGCGATTAAATGAGCAGTGTGATTAAAATGCTATCCACGTGCTTGAAAAAATCCTAGCAAATATTAGGAATGTTAGAAATTTCAAGATTGCATCTATCCTCAGACTAAGGTGGTAAATCACAATATCTGTAAAAGCTGAGTGAGCATCCTCAGACTGCTCAGTGCACCGCTAGCAATCTTATAGCACTTGTCACTGAAAGTGCTCCAAGCATTTTAAGCAGGATACCCTGTTTCATTAGCCTTATTTTACAGTTTATGGAACAAACATAGTGAGAAAGTGGCAAAAAAATATGATAGGAACAAGATCCCTACTGAGTTCTTACAACTCCAATTTCAGCTACTCTTTATTATACTATTCTTAGTCTGCCTTTTAGCTGTCCTGAAGATTTATACTGTCCAGAAAAGAGAGACATAAAAATTTATGTGCTTCTCTTATGGCTTTAGGAGCATATGTATGCAGTAGTTTCATTACATATGTGTGCATAGATATGGGAATCCATATCAAAATTGCTGCAGTGATGAGAAGTGGATTCAGTATTAGCTGATCCTCACACCTATTTCCCACTCTGGCCCAGTCCCACACTGAGTGCAGTCAGCATTCTATAGACACAGATTGCATCTGGCTTTGGGATCCCAGGTTGAGGAGGAAATCAGTAAACAGCAGGGAGTTCAGTGGAGGATTAACCAAGGTGGTCAGGGATGAGAGCACTTATCCCATGAGGACAGGCTGAGGTGGCTGTTCTTGTTCAGCTGTCATATTGTAATGGGAAATATTCTGGTTTTAAACAGGAAAATATTACCATATATGCAGGCTTTGTAGAATGGGAAGATCTTGTTAGTATCATGATACCATTGATAAATAACAATATGCATTCCTTTACCTACTCTGCTCATATTGTATAAATTACTATGTCAACAGTTTTAGCTGCTAATGACAGGGGATGTATAAAAAGGAATTTAATGACACTTAGAAAATCAGGACATGGAGCCTGGAATAAGTTTTTTGTTAGCCTGGAAGCAGAGATGTTCATTGTAGGGGAAAAAGAATGAGATTTTTCCCATATAAGTATATTGTTTATAGTCAAAATAACATAACAATCCTATACAAGAATTAAAGTGCAGAATTAATAAATTAATGATTTTTTTTCCATGTTCAACACTGTAAATATTTCAGTGCTATTGAAACTACAAATTTTAAAGCAAAACAAAAAATCTGCTCCTAGACACCTCATCATTACAAATGTATACATGGTAAATATAACATGCAGTAATTGACAGATTGTATTGAAAATTATTTGCTCTATAGAAAAGTGTTTAGAAAGGAATGTATGCAAATCATGTCTACACCTTAACCTTGAAAATACCTAAGCACATGTATACCTGTACCTGTGAAAAATTGCACGAATGAGTCAATCTATTAAGCTTACAACAATGAACTAAAAAAAATGCCAAGAGAAGCATTTATATATAGAGATAAAGCAATGATGTTTTTAGACTGAACAGACTTAGGTACACACTCCATTAATTTTCATGAAATTCTGCGGAACTAGAATACCTGTGCACGGCTTTAGTGTCATCCCTGAAGTCTACACGATTAACAAGTAATAAAAACTTGATATGCCGCATACTTCTGGAGGAAAGTATATCTTCTAAGGGGAAATGGGAACTTAAAATGGGCCTTCAGCATGTAGGGAACTGTGAAAATCCAGTACCAGATACATTGGATTTACTGTGCACAGTGTAGCTGTTCTGAGTACATGCAGCACTGCTGTGTGTGTGTGCAGACACTCCATATTGCACTCTGCCATTCCATTCTTCTGTATCTACATTTGCACCCCAGCCTCTAACTGATTCCCTCAAGATAGCTCTGCTGGTGAAACTGTCAGTCTTGGCTCCTGAGCAACTTAGTGACTTCATTTCTTCACACACAATGGTGTCAGAGAGATAAGTAACACTGCAGTTTAGACCTTAACCATAAACCTATTGGCATACAAGGCCAATGCAAAGAAAAAAACGGTGTACATGCAGTTTTTTACAGTATAAAATGGGATATTGAATGCAAATATTTCTTGGTATTGTTTGGATTATATAGGCTGTTAGAATTTATGATTAGTCATATTCCTTAAAAATAGTAAACTGTTAGGTAGATAATGGAGATCAACACATACACCATATAATTATTACTGCACAGACGATGTAAGAGCTACAGTATCAGAAACTGTATATGCATCAGTTGCAAATGAAATGATCCTTTAATCATTTGGGCACTTATGGTACTGGTTGTCTAGATTTTTTTGTATTCTCTGCTAAAAAAAATCTTTTATTGGATGTTATAATCACATTTATCTAGAATCTAGGATGCTATTTGAAATCCTGATTGGACAAAATAACAAGAAACAACCTAACTTCATGTCCCAATAGAGTAATAGAACAAGTAAGTAGAAGAAAAACATAAAAAAATGTAAAACCACCGAGAAGAATTTATTCAAGAAAAAATAATTTCTTAAGACCAAAACAAAAAACAAGCTGTCTGTGATTATGAAGACTAGACAAGCCAATTGTTTGGGGGTTTTTTTAAGTGTTAGAAAGCTACTGGATGGAGAAAAATATTTGATAGGTGCAGTTGGACAACTTGCGTTGGAAATCTCTTTAGATAAACTATCCAGTTTACCTTGGAAAACTCTTCAGATGATTCAAATTTAATCATTCACACCTTCAAATCAGTGAACAAAAAACATACAAAAAATTTGTAGCATTTCGAAAAAACAGGAGACTTTCTGAATATGGTGGTGTCCTTGTTAAAATAATTATCTTATAAAAGTTCTGCTATCCAACCTGACATGCATGCAGACATAAAGCATACTTGCTGCCTTTATCGCTGTTTGTTCAGGATTTTGAGACTTTTTTTGGAAGAGTTGGGCTTACAGAGTCCACTAGTCAAAGTTTTCACTGTTTTTCTGAACATCTATGCTTACCAAACTCTCTTTAGAGGTGTGTCTGTATATTCTGTTGTGATGAACTAATAGGATCCTACCCTCAAGGATTTCAGCATCAGGAATGATAAACAAAGATGATACACAAAGGTAAATTTTCAACACAATTGGGAATAGGCAGAATCTTTGCCAGTTGAGCATGTATCCCTGATATTTTATGTTAAAAAGATATCTGCAATTCACCCACATATTGTACATTATCAAAAATTCTGTTATGAAAATTTGATTTTCCAATGGTTTTGCAGGTCGTCATCTGACATATGACACAGTGAAGTGATTTTTTTTTGCAAAAAATACTTTGTAAAACACTCTCACTTGGAGTCAGTGGATTGCAAATTATCTGCACAAGCAGAGTTCTCTATTACATGCCTGAAACCAATAAATAGCAAAAAGGATTTCAAACCCTGTCAGGCATTCAGTAATGTGTGACTGATTTTATTCTCAGTGCAAAAATGAATTAATTATAGCTTGAATCTTGTGTTTTGTATGAAGAGAATCATAGAATCATTAATTTGGAAAAGATCTCCAAGATCATGAAATCCAACCGTTGACTGAACCAGCATTCCAACTAAATCATAGCATGAAGTCCCATGTCCAGCTTTTTCTTAAACACTTCCAGGGAGGGTGACTCCATCACCTCCCTGGGCAGCCTGACCCAATGCTTAACCACCCTTTCAGTGAAAAAATTCTTTCTGGCATCCAACATGAACCTACCCTGGTGCAGCTTGAGGCCATTTCCTCTTGTCCTGTTGCAAGTTACCTGGGAGAAGACTCCAACCCCCACCTGGCTAGAGCCTCTTTCAGGCAGTTGTAGAAAGCATTAAGGTCTCCTCTGAGTCTCTTTTTCCACAGGCTAAATAATCCCAGCTCCCTGAAGAAGAAGGAAGAGGAACATTTGCAACGATGGTGTTTGTCTTCTCAAGTCACCATTACATGTGATGGGGCTCTGCTTTTCTGGGGAGGGCTGAAATCCTGCCTGCCAACAGAAAGTGGTGAATCAATTCCTCAATTGGCTTTGCTTGCCCACGTGGCCTCACTTTACCTATTAAACTGTCTTTATTTCAACTTCTATTGTCTCCCCCATCCCACTGGGGAAAGTGAGCTAGAGGTTGTGTAGGGCTTAGTTGCTGGCTGGGATTAAATCCCAACATTGTCTCAAAAGTGTGTCAAAACATAGTATGTCAGATTCAGCTTCCTTTCACAAATATATCACAGTCTGTTTTGATAAGAAAGGGATATAGTTTAATTATTTGGTTTTGACATATGGCATCTCATTAAATTCTTTTCACTTGTTCAGTTAAAAAAAACCATCCACAAAGACGGCATGCAATTTCTGGACAAAAAATTAAGACAGAAAACTTTGTGTCATCTTACAAAATAAGTCAATCTGTGTGGAACACCTGAATTTTGGTTTCATAGGTTAACTGCCCTAGCAACTGTAACAACCTGCTAGCAAACAAACTTTTTTATTTATACTCCAGAATTTTTCCCCTGCCACAGACTTTAATGATCTATCAAAATCAAATAATTATCAGACTCCGTTACAAAAATGCAGGTAAATACTGAAAAATCTAAAATCAAAAAGGAAAAGGACATTTAGTTGTTTTCTTACTTAGACACTACCTTCTAATCATTCAGTCAGACTTTTGAAAACTAGAAATTCATTCTACAGCATGTAGAAATTCAAGACATATATAGCAGCTGGGGTTATTTGAAATGGAGACATATGACTTTGCTTTTTCCATACCGTAACACAGATAATCATTCATAATTTAGGGTAAGGCATTCAGAGGGGATGAGTCAAAGAATCATAGAATGGTTTAGATTGGAAGGGACCTTAAAGATCATCTAATTCTAACTCCACTGTCATGAGCAGACATACTTTCCACTAGAGCAGCTTGCTCAGAGTTCCAGCCTGGCTTTGAACACCTCCAGGGATGAGACATCCACAACTGCTCTGGGTAATGAAAGTCAGCAAAAAAAACCCCAACATGCTCTTCAAGAACAATACATAAAACACAGTTACCATCACGTGCATCATGGAGAGTTAGGGCAAAATAATGGTATCATGAACTTGCATAGCACATTTCATCTGGGCAACCAAAAGTACTTTACAGACACATATTTTAGGCCCTGCAAATTCGTTCTTCCTATGGGTTCTCTAAAAGATGTATTTTTCTTTTGCTGAGTTTCCCTTTATATTATTTTTGGTCACCCTCTTTGACCATGGAAGCAAGCAAGATTTCAGTCCCTGAAGGACAAACTAATCCAGGGGAACAATATCTTCAGTTCAGGGAAACAATATCTTTTCTCGAAACTTTTCTGCATGATATAATATATCCCCAGCCTGAGAAGGAAATTGAGTTTTCCAGCAGTCATTTTCCTAAGCTCTTCCATCTCCCTCCACTCTTACTACTATTTTAATGTGAAACACCAAGCTCCAGCTTTTTCTGTAAGCTGTGCAACAGAGAACCAGGTGATTCACATGTCAAGGAAGAGCTTGGGTCTCTTTTGCAGTGGTCAGATACCATGTTTAGAGTTCTATTTTAGCTCATATGCATGTGGTGGTAAGCCAAACTACAGCAGCAGCAGTAGAAAATCTTATTGTACAAAAATTTTTCAACACTCTTTTGAAAAGAATATTTTAATTGAATGATTTTACTGTTACTTGAGAACAAAACATGTTTAATTTTCCTTAGGAAGCATATTATCAAACAAAGGCTTCTTTATACCAAATGGAGTATGATAGATAAAATTGTCAAGTAAAAACAAAAATTCAAAGGGCTTTTGTAGCTCTTCAGACATCTAGAAATCTCTTTCTTATATCTTTAATATTACAAAGGCTACAGATCCTCTGTTGTTAATGTTAAAGCACTGAAGAAATCAACAACTCTGGGAGGAATGTGTTGTAATTTGACGAGACAATTTTATAACTTGGAGCCTTCAACCCAGAGAACTGGCAAGTTTTGCCATAGAGTGAATATACTCATTGATTTTTCTGCAGTCCAACTACATAATTCTTTGTCTCATTAAAAAAAAGTACCTGAGGCTATTTAGCTGCCATTTTTTGAAATACCTTCCTTAGTGTTGACAGGTATTCAGTATAACTTCTGCTAGGGCTGAGAATGTTGTCATTTCTTCCTAAGGCATGAGGATACCTTTTAATAATAGTTGTGGCTCTCTGAAAATTTTCCAGCACAATATGACAGTATCCCATATGGCAATATACGGTGATGAAAAATTCCTGCAGTCCTACTCCAGATGCAGTGGCTACTACACCTTTAGCTTATTACAGGTTTGTTTACAGTTTTTACAACCATCTCACACCTGACGAACCTGCTATGCAGAAAGCAGATAAAAAAATCTAGAAAACTGAGACATGGTAACTTTGAAACCTTCTCAGTGGCAGACAGCATGGCCCAGGAAACCACAGGCACAGGGGAAATGCATTCAGAAAACTTCAGTGGTTATCCAGTGCTCTCTTCTTTTAATTCATCAATCTTAGTTACATTTCTATCTTAGAGGGTCGAACATAGAGTTTTCAATCTTGCCACTGAGATCAGCTCAATTGGTTAGAACCCAGTGCTAATTGCACCTAGGTTGTGGGTTCAGTCCTCAGATGGGCCATTTACTTAAGGGCTGGACTCAATGATTCGTTCCAACTCAGAATATTCTGTGATTCTGTGAGTAACACTATCCTGTGTGAAGTTGCTCTTCTATTCATTAGTGCATTTATACCACTGATAGTTGGCCAGGCTTCATTTTCTTCTTGACCCTATATTATTACTTGTGGTAATGTTCCCCCTTTCTTGCGCACCTTATCTGTGATATTACCTTATCTTCCTTTGCACTCCTTCTTCTAAAATTAAGAAGCTTCTTTCTTCCTTTTTCTTTCTTCTTTTTTCATGAACATTTTAAATTCATATTCCTTCATTTCATAGAATTATAGAATGGTTTGGGTCAGAAGACACCTGAAACATCATCTAGTCCAAACCTCTGCCTGTCACAGGCAGAGACACCTTCTACTACCTCAGATTGCTCAAAGACCCATCCAATCTGATTTTGAGCACTTGCAATGGTGAGGCATCCATAACTTCCCTGGCCAACAGCGTCTGCCAAAAGATGTACCAGTGTCTCACCACTCTGCCCATGAAAAATTTCATCCTTCCACTACAGTAAAAAGTATCTCTTCTTCTTAGAAGCCCCTTGTATATATTGAAAGGACACAATGAGTCTTGTCTACTCCAGGCTGAACAATCCCAACTCTCACAGCCTGTCTTCACAGGATTGGTGCTCCAGCCCTATGATCATCGTGGCCCTCCTTTGGACTCATTCTGAGAAGTCCCTGTCCTTCTTGGGATCACAGAGTTGGATGCAGACCTCCAGGTGGGGTCTCATGGGGGCTGATAAAGGTCCAAAATCCCCTCCTCCCACACTACTTAGATGCAGCCCAGAATACATTTGACTTGCTGGACTTCAAGCAGACATTTCCAAGTCATGTCCATCTTTCCATCCACCAACACCCCAAAGCTCTTCTCAGCAGGGCTGCCCTATGCCCATTCTTTGTCCAGCTTGTGTTTGTGCTCCAGGTCACTTGCAATCCTTTGGGATTCCTGATGTGTATGGCAGGAGGTGGTGGCTGCTGTTACCCTTGCCCACCACAAATGTGCCTCCTCATCTACTTTTGGGCCAGATGTTGACTTTGGGCATCTCTTGGCATTCCCTTGGGATTTCCCCACCTCAGCAACCCCCTTCCCTAAACACCACAGCCTCTTTCTCTCTCCACTGTGGGATCCACCTTCTACAGAATTGAGAAAGCTGGAAAATAATATTTTCCCTAATAAATAAGGTTTTTCCTCATGAAGTACAAATTCCTGTTTCAAAAGACAGAAAACATTAAATATGATCTAAATATATTTTTTGTGTGTAACCTGCAATTTAATGATTTTTGAATGATGGTCAAAACGACCATGGAATTTATATTTTGCATTTTTGTTTTCAATAAATATGAGTTTCAGGAAAAGCAAAATCCTTTAATTATGACCCAAAAAACAATTTTAGTAAAGGAATGAGTACATATATAAAAAGTTTCACACTGCTTAAAAAATTTTCAAACCATCAAGATTGTCCCATCTTCTTTAACATTCAGGAACTCTATGAAAAGTGAAGCTAACTGAAAAAGTGTTAGATGAAAAAATAAAATTTTGATGACAACTGGAAAAAAAAGAATCAAAATGGAAATTTATCAACTACGGTGAAAAACATGGTAAATTTTGAAATTCTTTAGTGGTTCGCAGATAAACCATAGCAAACCTAAATTCAGTTGAATAATTTTTGAATCATGTACTACTGCAGGATGTTGCATATGTAATAAGGTGCAGATTTGTAACTTCCTGTGTTTACAAGGATGCATCTCATTCAAAATCGAACAGCCAACACACAAAACTGAGTGATATAAGAACAGAATAGGAACCAAAACTGCACTTTGTCACACTCTGTGTGCAGCTACAGTTTAGTTATTTAGCAATGGCAACACTTAGGAAGAAACTGAAGAAGCATTTATTACAAAGAGCAACAACCTGATTGCTTTAAAATATTACTGTTTTTTCCACATTACCTGGAATTAAAGTTCAGAGATAAGTAGTTCTGGTATGGTCTTCCATGGTGTTCAGCTGTGGAGAAGAAAAATTACTTCTTATGTTAGTTTGTTGGCTTCTGTATTAAATCAAGATGTTTGTTGCATTTTTTTTTCTTAGTATTATCAGAAATAGACCACAGATGTTTTTTTCAAGGAGACGGAGGAGTAAAACTATTGCTTTTTATATATGAACTTAAAAAGCATAACATTGTGATGCAAACCAGCAAGCTGTTCAAAAGTTTTGTTCAATATTTCAGACTTCTTTGAAAACCATAAATAATGAGTTTGATTTTATTTTACTACTTCTGCTTTCTTTTTGCTCAACGTGTAGAATATCAGAAAGAGGATTATGCAGCTATTCAAATGTCCATAAGCTGAGTCTGTCCTGCTGCCATCACAAATCTGAATGGCATTGCCAAAGTTGACAAATGTTTGCATGTGTCAGTGAAGATGTTTTCACAGATTAGGCCTTTCCACCACAGCAAGTTCAGCTTGGTGCAAAAATAATAATAATAATAATAATAATAATAATAATAATAATAATAATAATAATAATAATAATAATAATAATAATAATAATAATAATAAGTGCATGCGTGTGCATGTGTGTATCTGTATGTGTGTGTGCCAAAGGGAAAAGCAAAGCTTTGTGTAGCCTTTCCCTCACCTGGACAGGCCCAGTGCAGGAAGTAGATCTGCTGCACTGATTCTCATTCTTTTAAAACAGCGATCAGAGACCAGGACTCAAAATTTACTCTTTTTTTTTTCTTTCATTTTTATTTTGATGATATTAAAAGGTTGCAGCACAAGGTAAAATGTTCTGTCCCCACACCTACCAATGAGTAGAGAACTTTTCCTTGTGATGGGAATTTCTAGTCCTTAATAAAGAAGGGAAGTGGAATAAGGTGCTTTATAATCACTGAACTGAATAATAGTCTAACAACACCAAATACCACTACATGCTACCTGCAGAGGGGTGGCTTTTTCAGAGGACTTGCAGGGTCATGAAATACTTAAAAGCGACACAGTGGGTGAAAACATAAAACCTCTGCATGATGAGTTAGTGCCTAATGATCTTACCTGTGACCTTATCTGTGTTCTTTTTCCCACTAGGAAACCACTTCAGCCCTCAAAATCCAGAGTTATTGACTTGGCTCAAGTAAAAGCAGATAGGATGGAGTCTAGTCCGATAAATAACCCACATAAGGAAGCTGGAACCATGGAATTTGCTGAAATACTAACTGTAACCATTGTTGCATGGTTTTGTGTTGGCATTTGGAAAAAATACAATAAATTGAAATCCTGACCTCATGCAAGAAATAATTAAAACAGTGGATGAAATGGTACTTCCACTGAAGTCAGCACATATAGTTTGATTCCAAGTATGCAGCCTTTTTCTTTTCCAACAAAATAGATGGAAATACTTATTCTTTGAAGTCTATATTCATTACAACTGTCTTAAGACATGAAAACAGCTATATATGGTACTAAAAATGCAGTGCAAAGCTACCTAGATTTGCTGACATTATATTTTGTGCTGAGATTTCTGTTTGAAGATGGAAATGCACAGAAATATTTCAAGTGAAACAGTAAGCAAGAATGTGAAGAATAAGGAAACTTCCACCAAAAATCACAACAAGCCCATGTGACCAGTTTTATCTGATCCCACTAGACCTGTTAAAGCTAAAGCATAAAAAGGTTAAAAAAAATCACTAAAAAACCCCCAACAACCAAAAATGCAAAAAAGGACTGCATATCTGCAGTATTTAAAATTTGATATTTGCACATGAATATAATGAATAGTACAATTTAGTATTACTTTGTATTGCAGTACTTCAACACTCTTGATACTGATTATTTTCCAGGTAGGTGGTATTGTTGTTCGGCACTACAACCTTACTATTGACAGGGCATACATGACAGAATCACAGCAGGGGAGAGGCTGGGAAGTATCTGTGGAGGAGGTCTGGGCCAAACACCCCTGATCAGGGCAGCATCCTTTACAGCACACAACTCAGGATCACATCCACTCAGACATCCTACCTCTCCAAGCATGAAGACTCCATGGCCCCTTTGGGCACCCTGTGACCATGTTGGAACACCTTCTGGGTAAAAAAAAAAAATTCTTGTATTTAAATGGAATTTCTCATATTGGATTTTTGTTCAATGCATCCTATCCTTTCACTGATCATCACTGAGATGAGCCTAGATCCGTATGAACTTTTATGATTCATTTAGATATATATTCCTCATAGCCATCTTTTCTCCAGACTGGAGAGTTCAAGCTCCCTCAGCACCCCTTTGTTCCCCAAGTGCTCTGGCCCATTAATGATCTTTGTGGTTATTTGCTGGACCAACTCCACTATCTCCATGTCTCTGTTCTACTAGGGAGCCCAGAAGTGGATACAGTGCTCCAGGTGTGTCTCAGCAGTGCTGAGAGGAGGGGAATTATCACCTCCTTTCCATGCTACTTACCAGGCTTCCTTGCTGCCAGCCCACTTTGCTGGCTTAGGGACACCTTGATGTCCACCAAGTTGTTCTCCATCATTGTCCCCTTGCTGTTCTTTTCAATACATGGAGTTGGAGTTACTTCCAACCAGGAGCTTTTCTTTTTGTTCTGCTTTATTTTTAGCCCATTTAAATGGCAGCAAACCAAATATATTTTAGCATCTACTTGAATATAGTTTAGTTAGGGTATTAAAACCCCCAACCAACGCTTCATGATAAATGATAGAATTGCTCTCACTGTGCAAAATACTTGCAGTCCAAGTGGAGAAAACCTAGTGAAGGTAGGTAAAGAGGGCTGTCCTCAGTTTGGAGAGAAGAGCAACTGAAGCACAGAAATTGAATTTTCACCCTAACTTTAAAAAGAGAGTCTGTGGTAATGAATCTATGTAATATTCCCTAGTGGGCTCAAATAATCAGATAATTTTTCTGCCTGAGTACTTCAAAATAAACGGAACATGCAGATCATGCTGTACAATGTGCAACACCAGAAAATTTGTGAAGTAGACCTTGATCACACAAAAATTAGGAAAAATTATCAAAGACTAGGAGCATTAGTAGTTCTCTTGCAAAATTGGAAAATAAATTTGACATAGGGATCCTACAACTGTTTTCAATATTTGAAAATCCAAATAGAGTTCAAAATCTAAACATTAAAATCTCTTTTTCATTTAGCAAACAGTACTCTCTGTGAGCAATTACACAAATAGGTCTTAAGGTGCAAAGGAAAAAATATGATCACAAAAACTTCAATTTCATCTCTGATACCAAGTTAATACATTAACCTATATCTCAGCTCATTATTGCTTAAAAAAAATCAGATTGTCAGACCTTTTAACTGCTCTTGGAAAAACCTCTGTTTGATAATGTATGTATCAAAATCATGATACACATTACTTCTCACTCTGTACCATAACACTTACTTACACTGGAAAATAGTCATCTCACCCGCATTGTGTATAGAAAACATGTATAGCTAATATTATTTAAGTAATGGCAACAACTTTCTGTACACTACTTATATGAACCTACAGATAACAAAAGAAGATATTCCAAAAGGAATATTTATTCCCTGTTTCTAATCTTTCATATTTTACATGAGAATGAGGCTCTTTAGATCTTAAAAGCTGAATCTTCTGCATAACAAACATTTTTTTTTCATCTTGTATCTAAACTATTCAGAAGCATATTTCTTATCAGCTGAACACATACACAAACAGCACAGGATTTTATATTGTATTATGCATACACATACTTCATCAGTATGCTGAAATCAAATGACCAAGTAAATATTTATAACAATATATGCGCACACTAGGGAATTTCTTTTTGGACGAGTGAAATAAAAAACCCTCTCATAGAAGAATGCAATATGCTATTTAAATATATATTTGCAAATTAAAAGAAATTTTAGATTGTACTGTGCTGCACATAGGGTTTGTGAAAATTACGTTTCTTGTTTTCCATAAAATTTTACACCAAAAGACTGCAGCTGACATTCTTATCAGAAACAAGCTGTGCTCTGCTCTTGCCAATTAAAACCTAAAAGAGACGTCAGTCCTCTTATGACTCATTTTAGTTTGGTGTTACCTGGCAGGATATTTCTATTCCTTTTTAACAGAAAACAAAACAGCACCTGACAGAAGTTTAAAAGACATAAACTTTGCAACTGCAGAATTCCTGCTGGACCTCATCCCCTGCCCTTGGGCCGGGGCACCTTCTCCAGGCAGCGATCCCTGCAGCTCAGGAGAGAGCGGGCCCAAGGACTCTGCTGCTCACAGCTCACTGGGGCTCTGCTGCGCTTCAGTCTGCGAGCTGAGGGCTCAGCCCAGCCACATCACACACCTGAAGATGTAAGACACGGCTGTATTTAGGCAGAAGTAGTAATTAATAAACTAGGAGACTAACGAAAATAAGCCAAGCAAATGCAGGATGAAACGAGATGCGTTTTGCACCTTCCCCCACCTGAAGCCAAGCTGCTGTGCTGAGCCTTCGGCTGCTACAAAAGCATTCCCTGCTACCAGGCCTCCATACAGGAGAGATAGGACACAGTGGAGTGAAAGAGCAGCAGATAATTCACCTAACTGCCTACTCTTATCAAATAGCATAATCAATCTACCTTAGCAACTGGCCCTAATGAAGATAAGGTATCTAAAATTATGCTTCTGAAGCAAACAGGGACACAGGAAATGAAATCAATTTTAATCTGAATCTGAGCCCACTGCAGTCAAAACATATTTGATTATCTCTCAGCAGAAGCCAGAAGAACTTCTGGAAGGTGTCAGTAGCCAAAGGAAAAGCAGGATACCCAGAATCTTGTAGAGCCTGGATAAATAAAAATGTTTTGCAGTAGATAGTGAAACTTCTATTAAGCAGGAGGAAAAAAATAAATTCTTCTGTGCTGAAATGTGTCTCTGTCTTATTACAATCTTCATCTCCCTGAATAAAGTTCAACAGTAGGCAGAATCCTCAATTCTAACCTGAGTCAATGACTCAGTCTGTGACCGTGGGCTAATCACTTGACCTTCATCTGAAGCAGTCAAGCCAGCTAGAAAATTGTGCGAAAATATCACATTGCTGAAAACCAGATTCTGTACCTAAAATGAGATTTTCTTTAGAAAAAAAAAATGTACACTGCCGGGAAGAAAATATATTATTATTTATCGTGAACTCTGGGTTAGAAGGCAAACCAATAATTTCCAGTGTTCACTCTATAATGAGGGGATTCTTGCCTCATAAATACCATGACACTGTGTAAGATACACATAAATAAATTCTCTGCAGTTACTTTTTAAGCAAAGTTTATTCACATGCATGAAATTTTAAAGAATTCTGTCAGTTGAACTCTTCAACATTTAAAATAATCAGTGTGCTCAATGATTGCAACAACCTTGCAGAAGAAAGAAAAAAGGCTGAAGGTTACTAAAATGTATGTAATTCACAGCAGGGTTCCAAAGACTTTCCCATTTCAAACCAGTGAAGTTCAAATGAGAATCCACAGTTAAAAAAAATCACTGAAACCAGAAAAAAATGTAACTAAAAAAACACATTCCTTTAATGCATTCATTAAAGAGTTGGAAATAATATGTAATGTATGCAGGATTATCTACCCTTCAGTTGTTTTCAATTATTGAATTTTCTGGTTGAAAAAAAGCCAGGGTTTTAACATATTTTGTTTTAAATATGCTCTGAAAGTTTAATATTTCAATCTGTGAATGAAAAATCTAACATAAACTGATTTGGTTGTCTGAGATCACAATAGTTAAGTAGAGGGGTATAAACATAGTCATAGAAAGAAATTAATATTTCAAATATGCACAGCAGATTGAAAAAATGGCCAATAGTTCTTCATCTTTTATTTTCTTCCTTCATCTACTATATTCTTTCCTTCATTTTGCAATACACAAAAAAAAAAAAAGAAAAGAAAAGAAAGAAAAAGTGGGAAAATAAAATTTTAAAATTTTAAGTAAATGAACAAAAGAGTATTATTTTGAAAATTCAAACATGAAGTATGTAATACACCTAAAACATGAAGCCTCATTTTTGTATTGCGGCCCTGAAATTAAACCCTTCAATCTCTAACACTTTAATGTCTGAAAGTATGGTTGTTAAATGCATTTCCATTTTCTCATGCTACTGTGGGTGCAGGCATGTGGCTAGATTATATTTCTTTCTAAGAAGGGCAATTAACCGACCAAGATCTATAATAAAAATATAGGAGATTTGTCCTCATGGCAGGGGAGTGTGGTGAGGTGGAGGGAGAACAAAAAAGAAAAATTGCTTCTGAGAAAGAGTGAGAACTTTCAATTTGCCTTGGATATACAGAATACTTGAAAACAAAAAATCAAAACTTCAAAGTTTTAGAAGACAAGTCACTATGAATGATATCCCTATGAGAAATATTTGAGAATTCTACTTATGCCACCAACAGAAATTGTGATTCAGAAATTTTAAGTAAATTGAGAAATTCTATCTAAGGCAATCTCAGGCAAATGCTAAAACATCTCTGGGTAAACCATCTGGAAATGCATGGAATTGATGAAAGATGGTAAAGTCAAGTGTTATTTAAGGTGATCTTTGGTGGGATGTAAATATTCGCCCACTGCATCCATTCCAGCATAGACGGTGAAGAGAAATGGTTTGGTGAAACTTTTTGAACAAACAGCCTCATACTCCTGGCTAACTGGCACTGGATTGTTTACACTTCTAGAAGTTCCCTTATGCTCTTGTTCAAGTGCAAGGCTCTGCTTTCTCTGAAATTAATGTGAATGGCTATGACATGAGAAGAAAAGGAATATGCTCAGATCTCTTCACACAAGTTGTGTAGGACAGGACTAGAAATGTGAAAAGTGTGTCTCAAATAGTTTGGTTTAAAGTTTCAATATTAATTTCATCCAAGAAGCAATTTGTTGAATTAACATATAATATGAAGCATTGGCTACTCTTACTGAGATTTATTGACCATAGCAATCTAACATTTAAAAAGGCTTTCCCTCCCTCAAAAATAATCTCCTACTATCAGCAATAAATCACTGTTGTTGGTCTACTAAAAAGTCAATATCTGTTATTAATCATAGATAAAGTAATTTGAATCATATACACTTCTTCTATCTTAATTTGCCAGCTAAGCAGCTGATTCTGCCCTGATTATATAAAGTGGAAAAACTATGTTGCTTTATTTTAAGAATGAGGAGAATTATTTCAACTACTTTTATTTAGCTCTTATTTAAAGAAATATAATTAAAGTGCTACTTTATTTAAAGGAATATGCTTCATTAAATGGGAGAGGCTACTTTAATATTTTAAAGAAATAGCTTTGATTACAAAGTAGAAGTTATTTACAACGTCTTGCCCTCTATGCAATATGAAATGGAACTGTGTGAATACTAAGAAGGAAAATATTCTGCAATGTGTTCTCAGTACTTTATCAACTAAGTCTTATTAGAAATGTTGATTTTGTACATATAAATTCACTGAATATTATTTTTGCTTTTCCTAAACATTAAAAAAGAGTGCTTACATCTTGATTAATATTTCTATAATTTTATTCTATCTCTCAGATATATCCACAGGACACTATTAAATAGAAAATTATAACCCCAAGACACCAATTTGAATTCTAATTGGATGCTCTGAGGCATTATATATGTGATCTTTAAGACCTGAAATGCTCTGTAAGTTTTGATACCACTGGTGGCTCAACCAACATGCACACGCTTCTTTGTGTCCATGTGTGCCAAGGAGCTTAACATCCACCCAGTCCATGTTTTCTGTTGTGATGTTAGGAGAAAAAAGTTAAAAATATTTTAATTTATCTGAACAAAAGAGAAATCTAAGAAATATCTGCTGCAAATCAAGGCTGTGGGGCACTGGTGATTCTGCTATCACTGCCAAGAACCAGACTACCTTATCTTGCTCAACAGGTATTTTTTTGTCTGCTCCCTAGTCACTGCAGCTCTTCTGGCCTCTGTCTGACCGTACAGAACACACTGTTTGTTTCTTGTCCTGCTGCACATATGTAAATCCACCCTTCATTGGCTAAGCTCCACCCCAAAGCACCAGTGTCACCTGAAGACCATCTAATCTCATTCCCAACACTTTCTTCCAGGTGTTATGTGCAGAGCAAGAAGCACCCTCTAGTCCCTGTCCTATATAACACACACCACTCTTATGGCTTGGTATTAGTACAAACTAACAAGGCTTGGTTTTCATGGAAGAAAAAAAGATTTACATATTCGCAAGTAATTGTGAAAACTGACAGATCAAGTGTTTCATGCTCTGGGAATAGGAAAGCAATCATGATTACAGAAACTACATAAAGTGTTATAATTGTTTTGGGGAATACCTTAGAGCAGTCCCTATGTTCTCCACAAGTAGAACAGTAGAGTAGTCCCTATGTTCTCCACAAGTATTTGATATTCCATATCAATAGTTGGTACTTGCTAGCCATGTGCTTCAGCAAGGTGTTGAAGAAGGTATAGACCTTCAGATAGGTAAATTTAGATAGAATTTTCCATGTATTTAAATTTATTTTACAGAATTAGATGACTCTTTACATACCACTCTTCACATAGTCAAGTAGCTTGAGGAAATTTTGATACAAATAAACTGCAATGAAAGAATTAAAGCAATGTAGCTAATAGAGTCGAAGACAGCAGAAATTAATAATTTATTCTCTAAGTCACAGAACATCTCCACAGAGTCTTATTGTTGTCATATCTGCTATTCTGCCATAAAACAGGGAATATCAGTTAATTTTTCACTGTTCAAAACTTTGCTCATGTAGCTGTTTTTATTTACATCTGTTTATTATCATCACTTATCTTTCACCACAGAAGATGCATGCTATCAGCAAATCACTTGGAAAGGATCGTTTGACTAAGATTTTTTTTTAAAATGCTTGAACCATGTTAATGACAGAGAAAATAGTTTCAAAGTCAAAAGCCATGCTTATCATAATTTGCAGAGGGAAGAATATATCTCCAAATTGTCAGGCTAGTCTACAGTCCATGATTTTTCCTCCATTGAACTGATGTTAAAGTCTCTGGGACACCCCCTGAGCAATTTTTAAACCCTCCCAATTGCTGTTGTTTCCACCAAGAAGCAGTGATCTATTGTTCATCCCTCACTTCCATCACTTTTCAGCTTGTGGCCTTTGGCAGATACCAAACTCCTGCCAGTGCTGAACTGGCAATATGTGTCCACTGACCATGGTCTCATGAATAAATCTCAGCATCTGAGACAATAGACTTGTAGAAAAAAAAATTCCAGAAGTGTTATAGCCTTGTTGCCAAGATCTCAGTTGGTCCTCATATGTAGGGGACCAAAACACTGATTTAAGAGCAGAAAAAAAAAGAAAAAACAAAACTGCATTGTTCATTTGACATAAAAAATTTCTTTATTAGAAAAGGTATTGGTTCAGACTTATGTGACCTTGGTCTAACATTGCAGAATTGTCTCCAAGGGAAAGTAAGGACCATTTTGTGACCTTCCCCTCATGATGCACTCACTCTGTGCTCTGCTTTCTCGATTGTACTGGCCAACCTGTTGTTTCTCTGGATGCCTTTCAAACTCAAACACACCAGGCTGCTCATTTTCAAACAAGAAGAAGACAAAACAGCAAACACAAAACAGATGTTAATCCTTTTGCTTAATTCAGTTCACAGATACACTAAGACTTTGATATAAGAACCTTCACAAGCATTACAGAATACACAGTTACTAACGAGTCTAATTTTATGTTACCTTAAAAAATAACTGCTTTTAGAAGGGCTCCACAATATCCAACTCTTATCCATGCCCTTCACTCAGTAACTCAAAAAGTCCAGGAAATAGAGTAAATGAAAGTGAGACATCAGAAACTTCATGCTCTCTGTATCAATTTAAAAGCTATTGAGAAGTTCATGCATTTTCACATTATGCAGTGGTGTCATTTGTCTTTGTTTGGCACCAGTTCTCCAGCAAGCTTGTCTTTTCGCCATATAAATGGCTCTGATGCTGTATTAGCGCAGGGGACTAAGCAGAAGCAGCTCTGTAGTACTACCCATGCATTTAAAATCACTACCTATTTCAGTAGATGTCAAAGGAACTGTCCCACTATCAAAACTAAAAAATAATCTGACCGTAATAGATAGCTACATTCCACTTGCAGTGAGTAGAAATAAATCTACAACAATGCCATTACCAATACATTTTGCTCTTTTGCCTCTCAAAAGAGTGTTTTGTGCTGCTTATCCTATGTCTAAATTTATTTGCAGTAGTGAAAAATGCAGCTAAAAGATTTTTATATGGACAGGAGTACTGAAAGGAAAGGTACATTTAAAACTTTTAAATCCATTCATATACAGGTCTTCCTTCCTTCCTTCCTTCCTTCCTTCCTTCCTTCCTTCCTTCCTTCCTTCCTTCCTTCCTTCCTTCCTTCCTTCCTTCCTTCCTTCCTTCCTTCCTTCCTTCCTTCCTTCCTTCCTTCCTTCCTTCCTTCCTTCCTTCCTTCCTTCCTTCCTTCCTCTTGATAAGATTGGTTTCCTGAGGGGGAAAATGTGATTAAAAATTAAATCACTGATAATTAAATCGCCTGCAAATGACTCCATAGAGATGGAAGAATTTTGTCAGTCTTTGTTCCTTTTTTCTGACCATGTTGTTTTGTTTTTTTTTGTTATTCATATTGAAAGAAAAAAAGGTACACATTACACCTTTCAAATACCAATGTTAAATTCACCTTTTAATTAAGAGATGTATTCTCACTTGGTACAAATATGAGAATCTTACTAACTCTCACCTGAGTGCTGCACCCTTCTGGACAGCAGGATAGGTCTTTTGCATGATTAAGTATATATAAGGTTAAGTTCAGTGTAGTTTTAAAGATCTAGAAACTTCATTAAGAGAAATCCACCATTAAAAGAACAAAATATGTGCTTTGAAATTTTCTTCAATAAAATTTATATTTGGTTTCATTGAAAAGCTTATTCCCTTCAGCAAACCAGTGTCAGCATTCTTAATAGTAGTATTTATCTAGGACAGACTTACTACAATGACAAATTATATCATTTACAGCAGTGTCCAGAAGTTCCCTTGCTACAGAAGATACAAAATTATGCCAATTATTCATCACTTTCTTATAATACCTTCCTGACACACAATATAAATTTGCCCATAAAAAACTATGATTCCCTTTCCACTTCACCCCTCAACATTTCATTGAGAAGGTGATATGACTGTGGGTAACAGTTATGGGTCCTAGGTTTTGCAGCTTCAATGTTCATACTATAAGGAAAGAGGGAAATTAGAGGTCCGTCTGAGCAGCCTATAAGATCTGAGTATTAATATTTCAGCACTGGTTAATGCCATTCTGAGAAATGCAAATTTTCCAGAAAGACCTGTATCCTAAAACTCCTGATGCCAACAGAATTTTACACTTATACTGAAAAGTGAAGGTACCAAATTAAACATGGTTCTTATTCCCTGAAACAATGCAATGATCTACCAGAACCTCCAAATATCTGTCCCAAACAAATTACGACTTAAACAGCTGTTGTGGGTTGAATGGAATTCAGGGAATTTCCCAGGATGTTGATATTTTAAGTAGATATTTCTGCCTTTCTCTGTACCAGTATCTTCCACAAAGGTAGGAGGAAGGGGCAAATACTTCTAGCTGTTCTAATCCAGGGGCATATATATTGCAAATAAGTAAGGCTTAAAGAACAATAATGATTCTGCTCTTCTGACGGCAATTATATTTTCTCTGAAACAAAATACAAGAAAAATAAAAGCTTTGGATGCTGCTCCCTTGAAAGCATTCAAGGCCAGGATGGATGGTTCTGAGCAACCTGATCTAGTGGAAGGTGTCCCAACCCTTCTGTCAGACACTAGTAAGCATCTGAAAGTCCCGTGGCATGATCACTTACTGAAAGATTCCTTCAAGAAGAAATATACCTTCATTACAAATAAGGCTCTGTGACTTCATAAAACCAGCTGTGCACATGGTTAAATGGAAAAATGACAAGAATGACCTACTTATCTAGGACATCCAGTAGAAAAATAATGATAAAGTGTGTTATCCTGAGACAGAGTTTTCTGATTTCAATAAATGACAGTTCTTTTGTTTATTCTCCTGCACAGAAAACATGAGTACTGTCTAAATAATGTAATGTATGCTAGAGTAATGACACAGGAAAAAAATTAAATTAGAGACTACCAAGGCAAAAACAGTAAGTTTAAAAGTTCTGCTGAAGATTCAATTTTATTTTTATTTCTGATTTTACATTTACTTCTAAATTTAAGTTTCATTTTACATCTACTTTTATCTGGTTACCATGAATTATTGAAATAAAGTTAACAGAAGTACACTTATCCAAAAGACATGTTTAGAAAGAGAATTAATGTATTATATTCTGATCCAATGACACTAAGGACACTGGCAAATCATCCTTTCATTTCAGGGCTACAGGGTCAGACCTCTGGCAAGTGGAAGAAAAAGACACAACATATTAAAAATGATGTACTGCAGAGTAATTACATGTTCTTGTAAATGATTCAATAATTATATAAAGTAACTCCAAAAATAGTTTCACTTGCTGTTTCAGAGCCCATGATAAAACCCTTCTTCAAAAGCAAGAAGTAATCAAGAACATACCCAGTACTTTTAAAGTACTGCTTAAACTTGCAACATATATTTATGTTGTCACCACAACTGAGCAGTTGTTGGAAGAAAATTCCCAGGAATGGTCACAATTTATTAAAATATGTTCTACCAGATCTATGTCTCTTTCTATGGTGTATCTTATATATTTATCTTCCTAATTAAGATTCTTAATACAAGCAGAACATTAATTACTAGTTGTTGACACAGCTTCTTGTATTTTTAAATGAATATGCTGCATTGTAATAACAGGTACATGTTCTAAAAGTGGGTTTAATTGTTGAATTCTGAGAAAAATAATTAATATATATAAATATACTATTTCAAAACCGTAAAAAAGAAAATTTACAATTTACTTGCTACAACAGATGAGATAATTTTGAAAATGAGGGTGTTTATGGGTTTACAAGAGACACACAAACTTAACCTCTATCACTGAACTTTTTGTCAGCCTCCAACACAGAATGACCAGGTGAACTACTTTTGTGAAGAGTCTCCAGATTGAGTTAATTCCAAAACAGTGCTTGATATGTATTTGGAGAGTACTAAGTGAATCATGCCAAAACCTTTTAAATAATTTAACCATTTAATGGTTGAACCCCTTGAATAATTTAACAATTTTAATGAGAAATTTCCAGTAGCTGGAGGCATGCCTTGATGGTGTTTAATTTGCCAGAGCAGACAGAGACCTAAAGTTTATAAACCTGTTTCCACAGATGATGACCACAGACCACTACTGTGAGTAGCCATGACCTCCTTGGCAAGTGCCAAATGCATTTTAAAGTGCAGTGCAGTGAAGTGTAGAATTAACATGTTAGCACTTGAAAGCTAAAAAAGGTATAGGAAGGAAGATACAGAATTCCTATGAAGTATTCACACACAGAATCATACTGACCACTACACTTGGAAGAGAGGGTGAACACCTATGATATCTGAATTATAGATGATCTGAATATTGCTTTATTTTGGAGACCTAGAAGTTCCCATGGCTTTAGAATCTGATATTAGATTGTGGCTTCTCAAATTATACTAGAATACAAGGAAAACAGAGGGAAAATATTCTTGGCTTTGCCAAACATCAACCAGTCTCTCTCTTATCCTCTGCTCCTGAATGGAAACACGTAGAGAGCAGATTGCTTTAATTTCCAGAACAGAAGTTACCACAGCTGCATTTCATTCTATCATGAGAAAGGAATGGAAATGAAAGAGTAGGTTTTGGATCTAGGTGGATATCAAGAACAATGACAGTGTCTGCAGCAAGAGAAATGGGCACCTGTATGCACTGAAGATCGCTGCTGGTGATTGAGGTTGTACCTTGACCTGTTTATTTATATTCCACTGAGCTGTACACAGGTTAAAGATAAATCCTGGGGCACCACCTGTGTCTCTGAACATTTCAGAGGACAACTGCTCACAGCTACAGCACACATACATATATATCCCTTTTAAAATGACTAAAATCCTTGTTTGAGGACTCCTGAGGAAAGGAAAACAAGCAGCCCTTGAAATGTCATGACTGATAACTTAGTTGGCTGTACAGACTCTCAGAAATCAAACTGTATCAGTCTGTTTCTAGTGGCCTACAAGGAACTAAAGGTCTGGCGCACACATGCATAAGAAATTATTGACAGGATTACCAATACATTACAGATTTCTTCTTCCCAGACTACTTTATTTTTTTTCTACAGAGGAAGAAATGGCAGGCAGGGTGAACCTGAATGTTTTATTCATTTTTGTTTTCTGAGCCATATCTGATTCCTGATTCCTCAAAGTAAAGCATCTGGTTGAAACTCAATCAGAGTCGTAGATAGAATAAGGGCACTTCTAGTTTGGGATAGGAAAAATATTTGGGGAAAACAAAAATTGTATTTTGTTCTGTAACCTTAAAATGAAGGCCTAGTGGTAGTAGGCTACTAGTTTTCTTGAGTCATCTTCAGCCTTGTGTGGTTTTTTTCTGAACTTACAATGAAGCATTATGTTCAGCAAAATTCACCTACCTCCTTAGACCCCTCTCTTATTCCTGTACACTATTTGAAAACACAGATAGAAAACTGTGTCCACCCAAAGATCAAGGTATTAATGTGAAGAAGTTTGAGGCCCATTACTGCTGTCATCATTTTTTTTTCCCAATTCCCTCATTTTGTTCTCCTGGACCTACTTCAGGAAAAAATGTCAGAGTAAAGTTTGTCAAAGAGAGGGCTTTTGAAGTTTGCTGTAATGGGAATTTTAGAGTCTTATAGATAAGACTTATCCATACTGTATTTGTGTGACTTAATTTTTGAATACTATATACAACACTTCAGCTGAAACTTTTTAGAAAATCAAAATTTTAGAAGTAAGAAGTAAAATGGACTCACTACATAGACATCAAATTTGCTCTTGGTTAATTGTAATGGATTAATATCTTTGCAGATTTGGCAACTTGAGTAAATAAAAAAGACAGACCTGGACTGTAAGAAAACTGTTGATAGCCTATCAATAAAAAACATATGACATTAACAATGCAATAATGATTTCAAAGCTCTGTTTGATCTAAGGCAAATGACAAATGAGACACTGAATAGCACGTTCATTATGGACAGGAAGACAGGCAGATTTTGTAGGTAGAATCAGTCTCCTTTTACTTCAGGCATTTATATCTTATATTTGTATTTGATAATTTTGTTTTTTTGTATTTGATGGAGATAGAGATTTCTGGCATGCAGTTAAGCTGACACATTTCAAACATCTACTTTAGGACATATAAATACATATCCAAATGTGATTCTTCTCCTTCTCTGCCAATAAAGACAATCTAATCTATCTAGATATTTAACATTGACTTCAATTGATTAAATGTAGGTAGTTAAAAGAATTAAGGAAGATCCTAACTTAGATATCCATATAGTGGATGAAAACTTCTCAATGACATTACAAAATATGCAACATCTAAAACATTTCTAGCAATTTCAGGAGTGATTTCAGCATCTTAATGCATTTTACATTAGGACTTTTATTGTCTCAGCTCAGAGATCTGTATAATGTGGTGAATCCCGACTTCCTTTTTTTTCCCCCAGGAAAAAAAACAAACCAACTTTTCAGTTGAGAAGATGTACATTCAACATTTGGTTTGTTTGTCTTCCAAAGAACTGAAAAATCTCTGGGTGACCAGCTATTTGTTATTGAAGAATAAGCTAATTTAGCAAATTGTGAGAGGTCAATATATTAACAAACAATCAGAAAAAAGAATAATAGGAAAGTGAAACTAACTGAAAAGGCCAACAATTTTTAGTATAAACATTTATTGTTTTGGTTTGGTTTTTAACTCATTAATATTCTTATGAGATACATGTATCCTAACACAGTTGGTTCTAGTTATGCCTAAAAAAATATTTTCCAATTATGATAAGGTACACTGCAAATATGGTAATACAAGCATTGATATTATTTTATGTTGCCTTCATTAGTTACCTTATGAAGTGACGCCAGTAGG
Organism: Melospiza melodia melodia; assembly: GCF_035770615.1. NCBI lineage: Eukaryota > Metazoa > Chordata > Aves > Passeriformes > Passerellidae > Melospiza > Melospiza melodia. Next base: position 10,119,785 of record NC_086196.1, on the reverse strand, counting down.
GAAATCAAAAGCAGCCAAATAAGGCTGATCAGGTGCTTTATATGAGTGTCATGCTGCCCTTATGCAGAGGAACATTAATGTCAGTGCCAAAGCCATACTGCATACAGCATCAATATTTATGTTCTTGTGAACCTTGATTCTTATTCATGTTGCAAATGACATGATCAGAAAAAAATAAAATACTATTTGCAGTGTAAGCATAATGATTACAGAAAATAATAATAATGATGTGAGGATAAGTAACACAGCTGTAACCATGGTAACATTGCAGAGTGAATAATTCACAGCAAATAACATACTTGATGAAGTTAGCCTACTTTTGCTGCAGTGGAATGACTGGAAGCAGATTACAATTTTCTCTTCAAATATGCTTCAAAAGTACCTGGGACATACAGGAATATTTTGCATGTGATACTCAATGTCTTAAGTAAAGTTTTTTTGTAGCAATGAATGCAGACCAGACTCTTTTTTTATGCTCCCTGATCAGATGGGCATCTATTTCTGGTTTAATCCAAGTTCCATTAAATTCAGGAAAAGGAGATACCTATCACATTGAGTTAGAACTGGATCAATAAGGAGTTTGAATTTATCTGTTTATCATTAATGATTTTTGCTCACAGAATTGAGTAACTAGCCATAGAACTGTAGGCTCTCTATTCATGAAATAATTTTTCTCTTATTTTCTTTTTTTCTGCATGTAGACAAGAAAGAATGTTCTGATTCTTTGACATCATTAGGAAATATATTTTCAACACATCTCTTGATCCAAAAGCTAAATGTGAAGGGGATTTGGAATGGTGTGCCCAAAATTCAACTGGCTGCTCCTGGCCTAGCATGCATGATTAAGACATGTAAGATTCAGTAGCCAGCAGCACATGAGGTCAGTAAAAAAAAGTAAAGTTAGCATCACAAAAAGCTATTTTTAATCCTCAGCCCAGGCAGGAGTTCATTTACAGATGGATCAGCTCAGGTAAGCTGTAGATTTACTGCACTAGCTCACTGGAAAGTCCACATTCTGTGGATCGTAGCCAGAAGGCTCAAACATTCTTCTACCATGCTATCCCTTCCTTCTTTAATCTGTCTCCTTGGCATCCCTCAGGGCCTGCACACAACCTCAAACTGAGTATTTATATTTTATTTGTATTAGATTAGCCCCTCAGGGGCAGCTCAGGAAAACTATTTTCCGGAAAGAGCAGATGAAGTTTTGGCCTGGTTTCACCATAAGTGTCCCTTTGCCGTTCTTTCCTTTCTCCCTCCTCACTCTCCCAGACCTCCAATTTCTCTAACTTGCATCCTCTGCCGGCAGCTGGAGAAGAGACTGTGCTTCTCTGCTGCCAGTGGGAGAATCTCACTGAACATTTTGCTCCAACACGTGCTGGAGACTTTAAAGATACAATTTCAGGTAAAGCAATTTTAAGTTTTCTTTGAAGACAATTTTCAGTTGGCCATTGAATAATCAATCATTTAAATCCAAATTGAAATTTACACCTTGTAGCCTTATGAATCATTCTACCTGCTTATTTTAACTTATAATAAATTTTTAATGAGTCTTGTTCTGCACTGGAGTTCTGAAAAGCAACTACATATAAACAGACTTTTCCAAGGCAGAACAACTTTACCATTATGTGACATATATCCCCAAAATGTTTTGCAAGTAAAAATTTAGTCCTTGTTGCAATCGAGGTTTATATTCTTTATGGAGATTTTTAAAAATCACCTAGCAGCAAAAGAAAAAAAGAAAACCAGACAAACAAAAAACAGATGTTTTCTTTGCCCTGTATCAATAATGCCATCATCCCTAAAATCTTCAGCTGAATTAGCCTGAATTTTGTTGAAGGCCTGCACCAGCTGTCCCATTGCTTTGCACATGGCACGGAGAATGCCAAGGAGCAGTAATGCACCTTATCCATGGAAACATATCACCTTGGGAAGGGGCTCCCCTACCAGCCTATACAATTTTAAGCTCCTTTGAGAGAATTGACTTTATGAGGATTGTAGGTGAAGCAATACCTTCACAACTAAAGCTAGGCTTGACTGGCACAGAGTTTAAAGGAGCTTTATGCCTATTCCTCTTTTTACAATGATAATACATCTGAGCTCTCAAGTTTGGAACTGTTCTGATCAGCAAACTTCAATGCTCCTGCATCTACCAGGAGGCCAAAGCAAGTTCTGATAGATGGGTAACACAAGTTGGACTAAATAAATCACAGAATCTGAGTATGGGTTGGAGACGGAAGCAATATTTCTAGCTATTTTTGGCTCTGCTTTTAATTAATCTACCATTTTACATCATAAAATGCTTTGTAAAATTTTGTACTGATCACTGAATATGAACAGATAGATTTAATTTAACTATCATTTGAGATTTTCATTTTATTTTAGAAGCATGATAGTCTGTTTACTAGTTTCATTAGTGACTAAGCTCTTGGCTAGCATAAGAAAAGTCTGTAAAAATTGATTGACCTAAATGTCTTGCAAGAATCATTTTTCGTTCTTTCCTATTTGTATGTGCAAAAGGTATTGAAAAATATTTAATTTGGTAGACCGGATAGTAGTTTATAATTAAATTAAATTTTCTGCAAATATATTCTGCTTTCTGTTTCTCTGTTGTGTGAAATGACTGAATATTACCCATTGCAAGAGAGCTGTTTTCTCAAGATTACCTGAATTTCTCTAGTAACAAGACATATATTTCCTAAAGGTAGATAGCTAGGTTAAAGAAAAGCTTAGCAGAGTATTCCTTTGTAGTTTTGAAATGCTATGCAAAAGTCATTAATTTCTTTTGCACTTGGGAAGTATGCAAACTAGCTTTCATAGTCTGCAAGGCCAGTTGTCAGGTGTCATTGGTACCAGTGCTGCTGCCACTTCATTTTTGTCTTCTTTTACAATAATGATAATGATGCTGAAGCTTACAATCATAGCCTTATATTAGACACCAAATGAAAGCCTCCAGTGAGTGGATTAACATATCAGGACCGTTGGCTGATGCATTTCAAGAAGCATCTGAATTATATATGGCCCCCAGCGCCCTTATCATTAGGCAAAGATGTACTTACAGTTCATTGAATGGGACAGGATAAGTGAAACAGGACAGCTTTGCTTGGTGATTGGTAGAAGGGTGTTATGCAGCCAGATGAAATGGATTGTTGATTACATTCTGTTTTACAGTTCAATAAATTCATCCCCAGAGCCTATATTGGTGTTACAAAGTAATGGATTACTCAGTTGGTGCACTGTCCTGGCTGTATTTAATATGGTAGAAGCCTTTATGAGGTGGTCAATAGTCATAGATTTATACAGAAAGGGAAAATAGCCTTTCACTTAACGGGAAATACTTACTCTGTGCAGTATTTTAAAACAATCATTTCTTAGCCTGAATAGATTGCTGATTGCTGAAGGTGCAGTTTACTGGTCCTTCGACAAAAGCGGTGGGACTGTAGATCAATTAAAGCAGAGCACCAGGCAGAGAATGGGCAAGAAATTTAAAACTCAATATATGGCTGTTTGCTGTCTGTTCATGTTTCCTTAGTTAAAAGTGAATTTCTTTTGTGTTCAATTGGGAATTCAGACTTTTTGTTTTTGTGAAAATATGATCTTATCTCCCATTCTCAATATTAAACTTGTGGCATGGAACAAGTTTCCTGAGAACTAGGAATTTAACTTTTCTGAAGTCATTACTTTAAGCTTTAAGTTTATTAGAAATACTGCATGATGACTTTATCTCGCACTCTTATTCAGTCATTTTATGGTATTTTTTACATATAAGAACATAATTAAACAATTGGAATTAAAATGATGATCCTGTATACTTAGCTTTAAGAGTAAAATCACAGCAGCATTGCAATTGTGATGAAAAGCTATTTAAAACCAGAAAATTCAGCTTAACTGCACACAAAAGACATCCAAACATGTATCAGTAAGAAACACAGATTTAAATTGTTCTAGTGGCCTTAACACTGCCTTATGGGACAAGAAGTTCAACATTAAAAAATGTGGAAGGTAAAAATCTAAAAATAAATTTAAGAATCAGTGGGTTACATTACTTCCTCATGGTATACCTGCAGGGAAAAAAAAAGTGTAAATATCTCTATATACAAATGCTTGTGGTTTTTATATGAACATGTTACATTGTATCATGTCAATTTTTTGATATGTTCAAAACCCTTTTCATATTTCAAGGCCAAGAGTGTTGATATACATTAACACTAGAGTTTCAGAAATACTTCTGTGTCCAAAAATGAGTTTTCCCAAGTAAAATTAGTTGGTCTATTAGAAAATGTTAAACATTAATAAGGTTTATTTTCCTATGCATTTTTAAAAATTACCTAATTACTATGTATTAGTTATTTATGTCTTGAAAGAAAAGAATTGCCTTTATGAAAATCATTGAACTTCAAAGAGACTCAAATTCAGCAAACTTAAAGTTTATCAAACATAAAATAGTGACTATTTTGTTAACATAGGCAAAATTTTGGCTTCTGCTGATGGAACTGGGGCAACAAAAGATGGAGTAATTAGTGATGTCACTGCTGAAAAGCAAATGTCCTGATTTTTATGTTCTCACATAACATATACAACACTGACTGGAGCCACATCTTGAGCTGCGTGTTCTGCTCCATTTTTAAGGATGACACACAAAATACAAAAAATATTAACAAAATTCTTATGAACAGAAACAACAGATTATAGCTATATTTTTTCCACATTGAGCCCAGTGGGAAAACTTACCTTTACTATGTGTTAATGCTTTCTTTGCTATTTTTCTTCCTTCTGTTTTCCCTTTGGTAAAACAGTTGAGAGAAAAGGAAGTGACCTCCACAAACTGAGAAACCACAGGTACTTAGTCAGCCACCAAACAGGCTGCTAAGCAAGGGGGAGAAAGGCAGAATTAATTGTCACTGGTTTTCTCTAAGTCCAAGAAGAGTTTCAATAAGCTACTTGTTGTGTGGCAGAACCTGCACCTGGTACCTTAATGTTTCTGCAGATATTAGGAAGGGAAAAAAATGAAGCTCCAAACAGAAACCAAGGCCTTCCAATGTTTCTTGGTTTTAGTAGCTTGATTTCATGATTCCCCAGTATCTGAGAAATCAGTGTGTGATTAGGCTATTGTTACTGCAGGAAAGGAAGAGATTTGGTATTGCCTGACTCCCTAAACAAAAGAGACAACTATCCTTGTTAAAAGGGTTGCAAAATGGATGAGGTTTTACTGCCTGCCTTCTGTTTGGTATAGCCTGGGAAGCCTAGTGAGATTCTGTTGCTGGAAACACCAAGAGGGTGTTGGAGCTGCAGGAAATAGCGAGAATGGAAGGTGCCACACTGAACCAAGGCAGCAGTACGGCTCTCCTTTGTCCTCACCTCTGACAGCAGGAACAGCAAACAGAAGTGGTGCTTCTTCTGGTTCTCCTGCTCTCTTTGGTCTTTTTCCATGACAGTAGTAGCTAAATCCTGGACAAAAATTAACATTTGCCTACACCTTTCTTTACCACATTTAGGTAGGCTGTACCATGGAGATAAATGAAACATGATGTGCATCTGTAATTACACCTATCAGATTAACACTCTGAGTCTCTCCTCCTTATCAAAGCTTATCTCTTACACATTCCTGATATCCCATGTTCATATACCCAGGTTTTATACCTGTGGTGTGGCTGTGAGTAATCACGCAGAATGTTCAGAAAAAAAAAAGGATAACCCAAAAATTTTGGCTGCACTTTTTCAAGATTGGATGCATAATCCTCCCTGTCTACATGCCTGGTGCTTTAAAGTTGGGCTTAATATGCACATAACTTTTAGATTCCAACAAGCACATAACTTTTAGATTCCAACAAGCTATAAACCGTATTGTTATATATTACATTACACATATATAAATGCGTAGGAAAAAAAATGCATTGGAAACATTTAATGCAATGTAAATTCCAAATTTCATTATTCTTAACAAGAAAAATAATAAAAAAATCCCCTAAAGCATCCCCCAACGATTTTGCATTAATATTTTAGTTTGTTGTTAGTGTAAAGAAACTGACCATATAGTCACAACAGACCATAAACCAACATTCCAAGAAGTTACCAAACCAATCTTCTGTTTAAATGCAGCTCACCCTATTAGAGACAAAAGTGAGCTAACAAAAATATTTCTGATTACTTTTACAGAGAAATAAAAGCAAATTCCAGATAACTTCTTTTAGTGAATATAAAAACTATTACAGATTTTTAAAACCTTATCAAAGACATGATAGGGTAAATGAGCTTCTAACCACTAAGAGATTAAATGAAGAGTGAAGATATGATTGGTATGTGCTAATTTTCTTTTGACACTCATGCACTATGATTACTTGGGTTGCGCTTCCTGGGTAATGGTTTTAGAGCATAAAAAGCCTCTTAGCCACCTGCCATAGAGTACTGAGCCAGCATAATATCAGCCTGACATATTAATGGTTACTAAAACAAGAATTGAGGGATTCATTTAAATTTGGGTGAACTTAAAGTTTATTTAGTTTTGCCAGTCTTGCCTCTAGTCTGTATCAATGGTTCATGCTCAATTTGCAGTCCATTTTCTTCTTCTCAGAACTGCCTTGTAGGACAATGCCCTCCTATATATTTCCTCATTCTCAAAAAGCTCTGGATTTGTCCATATATTCAGTAGTTCTCTACCTTCTGTAACACCAGCTTGTTCCCTGACAACAACAAGGCAAAGCCAGATCCTGATCAAGTGAGAGATCTCAGGAGCCACCCAGGCTGAAAGTCACTTTGTGTTCCTCTCTGGTCCACAGACTCCCTTCACTACAGACTTGCATGGACTGGGAACAGAGATGTCTGTGCAAAGAACTGTTGTTGGGAAGTCACAGAACAGTCTCTAAAAGGCCATGCAGATATGTCACAGACATAATTTTAAGCACACTCTGTGAGAAGGCTGGGACCAGGTCTCTGCATTCAGGCTGCTTCTGTGTGAGACAGAGACAGGACACAGGCTTAGTCACTGTCACAGTCATCCATCCAGTTTAGCACACTGCCTGACTCTTCATCCTTTCTTCTTGGAAAGAGTCTGGCAAGACAACACAACACAATAACTGTTCCCAGCAATCAGTATGAATTAAGATATCTATGTTTTTTTCATTTGAGCAAAGATAATTTAATTTTCTGGGTATGAGTCACACTGTGACACCTGTCCTGAGGGTGAGATAGTGAGCCTAGATTAATTTAAATCATTAGGTGGGCTTCTTGTATCTCATTTTCCTAGCATGTGTCTAACACCAAAAAAGTTGTTCAGGGTTTTGGAGCAATCAGGAACCCCTTCAGTGCAAAAGCAAATAGTCCTCAACACTTTAGTATGGAACTGCAGCTGCAACTCAGGTATCCACAAGAGCTCAGCTTTATAACCACCACCCTCTAGCCTCTCATGCCTTCATATAATTGAATAAATTTTGCAGAGTTTTTTCCTAAAAACTCAGTTCTGCTTTCCTATTCTATTCTAAACCCAGATGCAGATACTGAACTGAAACAGCAAACAGTTTCACCTGGTGGGGTGAACCCAGGACTCTTTTCAGATTATTCTCTCCCTTAATTTACAATATAATTAAAGGAATGCATGCAATCTCTCTGTCTGAGAATTTAAAAGTTAACTGTGTATTTATTAATGAAATTTATACAAAATAAAAGGAAACTTCTAAGTTCTGTGCTGAGCTTCAGTGTGCAGGAGTTACATGGTTTCTTCCAGACAGTCATAGCTCTAAATCTAATAATGCTTCCAAAACCCTTAGGGGGCAAAGCCCAAGTAGCTGTGTCAAATGGGCATGCACTGAGTATTTGTTCTTTTTGACTTGGAAGCAAGAAACTACATACCCCTTAGAATAATTGTTAGCTACAGTATTTTTCTAGGGATCACTTGCTGAAGTTAACTGGTATTTTTGGCCCTTATGCATCTTCTTCAAAATCCAAAGAATCCATATGATTGGCTGGCTTGTCTTCCTGTACAAACAGGCCTATGAGGAACCCCTGGAAGTCTCTGCATTAGACCTGTAATTTCTACTTGAACTGTACTACATCTTCCCTAGATGACTTTTAAATGTTGTGGATTCAACCTACCTCTTGGGGTAATTATATTTCTGCACAAAAGTCTGATGGATGCTCACATTTCATCTAAGGATTTGATATTAGCCTTATTGTTTGTTTTGTCAAATAGGATGTCTATGACCTTAAGACCCAAGTTACTTTATTAGACTCTGAACTGTTCTTATGGTTCCTTTAGGATCCATCTCATTTTTTTCAACATTATATAGTGTAAAGCAGTGATATTCTCCCTTTAATGCTACCTGATATCCCTTTCTATCTCCCAAGGCATTCCAAAGAACTGATTTCAAGACAGTCTTTTAGGCTGCAGTGCTCAGCTTATGAGAGCCAATGTTAACACCATACATACTTGGATGTGCAGTACCATTGCACAACTTTTCCCAAACCAAGTCTAAGTCAAGTTTAGCTTTGTGAGAAGCATTGTATCAAGTATTTTTTACTAAAAATATGAATTCTGATCTTATTTTTTAATCCAAATTGTGTAATTTGCCTGTCATTAGTATTTATCATTAACTAGTGAATTTTTCAGCACCAAGAAAAAAAAAATCAGTACATTTTTTTCTTCCAGATCATCCATATTGTTAAGAACTAAATACCCACTTAAGTCATGTTTCATTTCAAGAAATTTGCACTGAGGGATATTTTAGTTTAGCTCAGTTTTTCTTTACAGAATTTCAACAATATTATCCTCAATATGCTGAAAGATACCCATTTTGTATTACAATTAGGCAATGATCACATTACGTGAGAGATTATCCTTCCTTATTTACAGTAAATAGCTACAAGTTAAAAGAAAATAGAAGCTCTATTCATGAATGATTTACATGCTGTTTCTCAAGGTTTCATTTTATTCAAGCAGAAACTCATGCCCAGAATATTAAAGACATATTCTAACTTGGTGTACACAAACAAAGCTGACTGCTCGCAGTAGTTTCTTTTGGATCTGTCTAACCCTGGCTATAAAGTTCCTCACCTCTCTTTGAGGATCAGACAGAGGAAATCAATAGCACTTCAGAATGCATGGTATGTCAGGTATAATAATATTAACATTATTTTTGGTTGATTTGAAAATGCATGGATGTGTATGTTCCAGTGGAAGAAACAGCTTCTTTACTATCTAGCAATTATTTAATTTCCCTACAGGTAAATGAGAAAGTCACTGTGACAGTTGTCTTGTTATTACTTCTTACCTGAGGGAAAATTAACTTTTTGAATGTGCTAAATAAAAACTTAAAAATTCATTTTCTGACATTTAAAACAGTCTGTTTTATTGAGAAGTTAACTCAAGGAAGTAATTGAATCTACATTTCAAGACAAAGGAAAATGTTTTAAAAGACACCTTGCAAACTGGCCATCTGTAAGAACAATGGATAATATAGTATTCAGTGGATAATATAGTATTTTTTCAAGGACTCGGAAACAGAATGAGACTACTAATGTTTGATACTTTGTCTGTCCCAATAAAATTTTAATCCATTTTTCTGTGCATAAATTACCTAACTGCCAAGCATAGCAAATATGATGTCATTTAGGTTTTTGCTCCACCTCCCCACCCCCATTCTATGTGCAAAGGAATGAATTACTCTGGCAGAGGAAGAGAGATAACTGTGTGATGGTGAGTCACCAGTGACAGCCACATTGCATTTGTTTTCTCAGAAACTTTTAGCTCTCACTCCTATTTTGAGAGGAAAGCTTGCAGAAAGGCGTGAAATCAGAGAAGAGAATGAAACCTGAATTCCTATTCTCTTGTCACTACATTAATCCGTCCTTCAAATTTTTTTTCAAAGTCCAACAAAGTGTAACAAGATCTCAAGGAACTTCAGTGCCAAATCTGTCCAACATCTTTTCCCCCAGGAAAAGTTTGAAAACTAACGATGGAAAGGAATAATGAACTTGTTTATGAAACAACCTCAGTAAAGTATTTGGGTTGCATTGATCTCATGTTCCACTAGGCTTTTGAAACTAAATACATAAAAGAAGGAGCAATGTCCTAAGTCATGGGATCTTTCTTCCCTCGCTTATGGAAATTGCTGAAATTTCAAAATTTTCTATACAGGATGTAGCAGCAAGATCACCCTGTACTAACTGACAAATACTGTGACTCTGAGGGAGCTACTATGCAGTTACCTTTGCCTAGCTCTTATCTTTGCTTTAAATATGTTTTCTAAGTCTCTAATATTTAACTGGTGGTGGGTAGGGAAGGTGAATGCAGAGTTAGCATTCAATTAAGATTTAATGTACAGTCAGAGATTTTCTGAAACCTTGAGCTCTCTAACCAGCGATGGGAAAGGTAAATAAACTTGGTTCTGAATAGTTTACTGATGTATGAAGCAATAATGCAGAAAAACAGCACAAAATGGTCTTTACATGAATTTTTTTTTTTTACTTCTTAGCATCAGACAAAGCATAAAAGTGAAAAAAAGTATTAAAAAACTGGAACATATATAGCATAAGAAAATTTCCTTCTTGCAACATCTGCCAATTTCTCTTTTTTTAATATCCTAAACCAGAAGAATAATTAAATAAATACATAAAGAAATAAAGAAATACATTAAATAAGGCTGTTTTGTAAATATACAGTCTCATAAGTTTGACAATATTGACAGAAATATTTATGAACTTCTCAAAAATCCTTACAAGATTTCTATCAAATTCAGTTCAGAATTAGTCTCTTGAGTTTTCACTGTACTTTTATTCCAGTAACAGATTAACAGGATTTAGTTAACATGATTTTCCACTAAAGGCACAGTGAGAGGGTGGAGATGGGGAGAGAGAAACAGAGTAAGCAAGGAAACAATCAAGATGCATTATATAAGCATGAAATAAGAAATTCGTAGAGAACTGTCACAAATGTATTTTGTTTCCTCATATAGCTCATATTCAGCTCCCCAAACAAATCTGTTAAAAAAGGTCAAGAATATTTTCAATAAAACTGAATAAAAGTAAATCCAATCCATTTTTTTAATAACAAAATCCTAAGAAACAGAAGAGAATGCATATGTTTCTTTAATTTTAAGTCTCCAGGGCAGATTTTTGCCTACTTAGAGGTTGGTTTGCTCCACACTGCTAAAATATTCTGGGCCCTGATTTGTATAACTGACCTTCAAAAGATACTGTCAAGTTAGGAAACCTTTTACAGTCTCAGAGCTGGCACAAGAGTTCTTCTGAATCCTTCACTAATCAGCCTAATTTGGAGTAGCCTTTGTAGTGCTCTGATTTAACCAAATGACTTGTATATTTATATATATATATATATATTTTTTTTTTTTTGTCTTATGCATTATGCTTAAAGTATTTTTCATCCCGTTACAACTTGATTTTAGGCAAAGCAGTAGATAGCATCCCTTTGAACCCATTGACTAAAAAGCAGATATTAACATTTTGCAGTTGCATAAGAATAATAAAGATTAATAATCCACAAAAGATAAAAGGAGAACAAATTGCTGTATTTTGCTGTGAGTCATGAAATATTTTGAAATTTTCTTCTTTAAACCTTCTTTCTTTTTTTTGAGTATGTTGTTTCTATCTCCCCTGAAAATATCTGACATCCTGTCCCACAATTATCTATTGTTTCAAGAATAAATATTATTTTCATTATGACAGTTTTATCTAGAATAGAAAAATTTTATTATACTTTCATCATAATTATCATCTTAACCAAAAGCAAAGTTATAATTATACAGAACATCACTGTTCACCTATGGATTCCATACAGAATATTTTGCTTGGGTTAATGAAATATCAAGAGATTTTTGACATTTCTTCTTAGAAAGAACCTTATTTTTTTCCTTTAAATTTTGCTAATAAAATGTTAATTAAATGCATTCTATTTAACTAATTAATTGAATTTTCTGTGACATGTATGTAATTTGGATGCAAGGCAATAACTGGATGTAATGTGGAAAACCTCCAACAAGGAAAAAGTTGAAAATAAATTTTTGGTCATAAAGAAAATGTCTCAATTTTCCTTCCAGAACTATATTTAAAATATCTTTCTAAATTAACTAAAACATAGAAAAGCATGGAATAATGATAACTTCACTAAAACAATTTTATGCCTGGCTATGAAGACCGAGCAGGAGAATGAACCCTTTTTCTGCTTGAAGAGTTGTGCCTCTGTATGTCATGTAGGCAAGGAAGTGTCCAACAAAACCACTTTGAATAGAAACAGCACTTTCAGTGACATTACATGTGATCAGAAAGGTTGACTTGCAGAACAACTCTTAAACTACAGTAACTGAAATTTATATTTTCCTGACTTCCCTCTGAAGCAGCTGTGAAGATTAAACTGGGGAAGAAATGAGGACATTGAGATTTTTCTGTACTATTTTATCTTAACTTTATCTCATGACCTATGAGCTCTGTAGTGTCACCGCTGTTTGTATAACATACCTTGGTCTCCTCTAATCTGTTTGTTTGAAAGAATTTCCCACAGTGAGATATTGTTTGATTTATTCCCACTGTTTATGCTACTGAGAAGTGACCTACACAGAACCAGAGGCCTGGAGCTGTGTCAGGGAGGTTTAGGTTGGATGTCAGGGAAAGGTTCTTCCCCCAGAGGGTGTTTGGGCAGTGGAACAGCTCCCCAGGGAAGCGGTCACAGCACCAGCCTGACAGTGCTTGGACAGTGATCTCAGGCTCATGTGATTGTGGGGCTGCCCTGTGCAGGGTAAGGAGTTGGACTTTGATGATTCCTGTGACAGCCTGCAAACTCAACATATTCAATGAGTATAATGTTTTATTTGGCAGTAAAAAAAGCATAAAAATTCATACTTTTTTACCTGCATAGTACTACAAACTACAAGGTTTGATAATCATGTCGTAGCAAAAAAACATGTCAGCAACTTAGTTTTATTTTACCAGCCTTACCAGGCTTATACAAGCCTATTTTTGTAATATGTTTTTTCTTATTCTTTTCTTTTTTCCTCCCTTATATTTCTATGAAACAAAAAGCCTGTTTTAAACTCCTGGGGTAAATCTCTTTCTTCAGTCAGAATTCTCCTGTCAGAGAAATGTCTTCTCAGATTTAGAGACAAAATAACTCTCAGTAGACATTGGTACATAAACATGAAGTATTACTCTTAGAGATCCAATTTACTAAAATCTTTTCAATAGTTTTGTTCTATTAACTGAGTTTGTATTAATTGACCAGGGAGGGCACATAGATTTAGCAAGACAATCTCAAGATGAGCTACAGCACAATGCAGTGCCAGAAAAATTAACTGCTGGAAGATTAAAATCACAGCTTTGTTGTTTAGAGGGTCTTTCTTTTCACTTTTACCTTCTTACGTATTTTTTACCCAATAATGCAATTAAATTTGGGTGGGCTACATGACATAGGTAGAGTATAGGTGAGATGAGAAGACACCCAATGTAACATAGTTGTGCAAGTAGTTTGTGCACATTACAAATCAAGTACAATTGTAAATAAAAATACAAAATTAAATATATTATCTGATTTTCATTTATGGATTTGCATTGACAATACAGCCTGCAAAAGCTACCAGCTTTATGTAATTTGTCTTGTTTTAATCAATAACTCCTTCATTTAAACTGCATCTAAAGTTTTAACATGATGATGTTTGTGGTTTGAAAGAAACACATCAAAAACTAAAATTCCATTGTTTGTCTATTGAATTCTATGCAACCTGATTGCTTGTTACAATTTGAAAAGAGATGTATAAAATGTAAAAAAGGGAGAAAGATTAATATGTGATTCAAAATAACTTGTTTGCAGCTTAACTCTGCAAGACAAAAGTTGACCTCAAATTGATCTGCACATGAAATGAAAGGGGCCATTATGTGAAAGAACACAGCTCCAAAACAAAACAAAAAAAAAAGAGTGTCTGACTGTCTGTCTGTCCAACCAACAGTCATGAATCTTAACCAAATGAGTGAAAGAGGCACTTATTCCATCAAAGATGAATATCATGTTCAAAATACTGAAATTGAGTCTGAAGAATTTTGACCACTTTAGAATTTAGAAATACATATGTCCTCCCCAATGCCACTGGTTGATACAGATTCTTGCCACATTATGATTGAAGTTGCCACTTTCTTAGATTGCTTTTCCAGATATCCAGCGGTTCCAAAGTCCTTGGTAAAGCGTGAATGGGAAACTTCATGAGGGCTTCTAATTGAAAGGGAAAGACAACACAGAGAATCTTCATCAGGCTTGGAGGACAGAGTTGGATCTTCCAGAAAGTGAGTAGAGGTGCAAATTTCCCACACTGTCCAAAATATATGTCTGAAAGTATATACCTTTTTTCTCCCATTGTCTCCCATATTTGTTTATTTAAAACTAAAGGTTAGTTCCTTCAGAATTTAACCCTGAAATAGTGATTGCATGCTAGGCTCTTCTGAAAGAGAAAAATAACCACATCTTCAATGAGAACATGTTTTAGTATTTTGATTAGTTTTCACTATGGTATTAAGAAGTTTTGCAGCCAATGAGTGCTTTAGACTTCAATCACTTCCTTACTTAATTGTTATTCAAGTTTTATGAAAGACCAGATTGGGTAGAGTTGTTGAGATCTGTTCTTTAGTGACCCTGTTTTCTTAAAATATGTTAAAACATATGAATATTTCATATTTTTTCATCTATACCCAGCCTTCTAGCATGAGTAAAATACAATAAATATAAAGTTTTTCATGGAAAAAGAAAGTATTTTGGGAAATGAAACATATACACATAAGAAAACCTGTCCACTTATCATCCCATACTTTTTAGGGAATTACTAGAAATGCATTTATTAAACTATTTTGAAAAAGTTGTGGAGGGCTAAGGAGATGCTAGGGAAAATTGCAGTAATGAAGTTTGAGGAATGAAAAGCAAATACTGGCAATTGCTATCTTCATGTTTCAACTGAAACACCTAGTAAAATCTTCTGCTTTTAAGAGAGAAAAATGGACTGGCACCAAAGGCAATAGTAAAACTAATTGCTGAACAAAAGAATAAATCATGTAATTCGATAATTTCTTTGATCAAATAAGCAAACAATAATAAAGTGAATCAATAAAAATATAAAAATATAATAAAATACCATATAACAATAAAATAAAAATGTAAAATATATAAAATATATATAATATAAAAATATAATAAAGCTAGTAAAGCAATCCATAATAAATTAGCGAAGTATAAATTAGTGACTAGACTAGAGGCTTGTACTCTAGATATAGACTTTCAAATTGCAGCTCACTTCTGTGTGACAGAAGTTATTTAACTTTATAAGTCATGGTCTTCTCTATCTCTACTCTTAGTGTTTTAGAGCCCATTATGTCCCTACCTTTTAGGTGCTAAGTAAAGAAAAAGCCATTAATGATTACAAGATGTCCAGATAAAACTCTGACAAGGGTCATAAAAATGAGCAGAAAGGTAATTAGTACGGAATGCATTACCACACATTAAAGATGAATGTAATATTATATGAATAAATGTAAACGTAATGCCTAATAATGGCCTAATGTTTAATTTTGTTTCTATCTAACCTTTTGAAATCAAATTAAAATTGTCTTTTGCAGCAAATATGAATAAATATACCTTTGGCCTCTAAAATTTCAAAGTTCTCCAGAAGACTGGGTTTGGTAATACTTTTGTCTTATTGGGAAACAGTACAGAACTAAAGTTTAATTAATCTGGTCTGTGGTTCAGAACAAAATGCAGTACATTGAAATGTTGAGTTGTATTGAATACAGCTCTGGGTTCACTTATATAAAGCATAAAGCATTCATTTGAGAGTAGGATGGAATCAGGGACATGATTATTAATGATATTAGGAGAACAACTGAGTGTCATATTTTTTGAACAGACATGTTTCATTCAAAGGTCTTCCATGTATAAAATCACACAAAGGAGAATGAAGATAAAGAGTTTAAAATCAAGACCAAACATAAAAAAATCAACTAATTGTAGATAATTTTGATGATATTTATTTATCCTGCAAAAATATCTGGGTATTCTAGGCAGCTTAAGTGGTATATTCAATTTGATTGGTCCCAGAACATGCATATCAATGTATGTTTTGTACAAGGCTACTAAACGAGCTTTGAAAATCATTATGAAACTTAGGTTAATTTTCAGTATCTTTAGGCAAGTCTAATGATATTTAAACATAACTAATGTTCGGTGTTGTTTTTCTTTAAAACAGCATTAAGCCAATAATCAGGAAGCAAAGACAGGAGAAGATACGACATAAGTGATATAAGTAAGGGACTCACTGATATAATTTTACTTCTTTATACAACCTTTTTAAAGTATTTGTATACTCTTTTCCCATGTGTGGTTTCCTGTTATGAATTTAAATTATATGGGACCCCTTTAATGAAAAAGTGAGGCACGAAAAATACATAGTTACTGAAATACATGGCTGTCATAAATGCATACAGATTTTGCTGCATTTCTGATTTTCTTGGGAAGTTTTCATTGGGTTTTTAAATTATTTTTTCCTATATGACCATCAAAACCATGTTTACCAACTTTATCTCTCATATGTTTGGTCTAATTCAGTCTAGTTCTCTTGGTTAAACTACAATCTTGCGTGTGAGGAGGGAGTAGGTTGGGTTTTGTTCAGAGGAAAATCACCTGTTCTATACCTGTTTTGACAGCTATGAGCTTAATTTGAAACATCCAATGCTTTCAGATGCTACCATCAGAAGTGTGAAGATGTACAACTCTAGGTAAAGGAGATCATTGGGGTCTATTTTAAGACATGAAATAGTTGGGATCCATGACAATACATAAAATCGATCATAAGAAAAAGCAGACAAGCACAAAATTTTTGTGGTGCTTCAGTAAAGCAGTAGACAAATAACCTGCTTTTTTTCTCACAGTTGGCTGCATACTTGAGGTAGTAAGTCACTGTTCAATGTTCTTCCCTCACCCACAGATGATTGACCCCCTTGTCTGAAATTTGCTGCTGTTTTGCCAAGAAAATGTGGTACTAAATTGCTTCATACCTCTTATTCTTACAAAAAGTGTAAAAAATTCCTTTTATCTCCCATAGTTATGTCTGTAGGAGAGGAAAATAGGCCATTGACAACATTCTTGCATTTTTCTATACAGTGGATTTCCTTATGCGCTAATCCTCCAATAGTCCATATTTACTGAAGTTAAGGGAAAATATTTAATGCACATTTTGTGTTTCAGTTGGTGTACATGTGTTAAAAAGAACTGCAACAAATGAAGGTCACTTTAAAGGAACAGGAGAATCTGAATTACATTATGGATTTCCAAGTGCTTAACTCTAATTCCATTACACAAACACTGAGCATTTTCTTGATCATTGCTAATTAGATCTCTAAATACTCTGCAAGAAAACACAGCCATGTCAATGCAAGGAGAGTAAACACAAAAGTTGTATATTGGTCTTGTCTTCTCTTGTTCTCAATCTAAAGGAATAGTCTCCTAAAATTAAAATGTTGATTCTTCTTTATACTGTTCATACTGCTTTTGTGCTGAAGTTAAAATAACATCAACATTTAAAAGAAAAAAAAAAGGTATGGTAAGTTTAAGTGCACCAGGGAAAGTTTCTGAAGTTTCTGTGTGACAAGTCATGAGAACCTTTTGGGAAAGCTCAACCTTTCCTAAATTATAATTACAGTGGCACACACCTGGAAAGAACTTGCAGCAGAGAACTCAAGATCCAAAAGGCATTAAAGCACTCAGAACAAAAAACATTTCTCTTTGATCCGCTTCAGGATGACAGAATACTATATTTATGTAAATAAACAATATTTTGTTTGCCATATAGTTTAAATATAATTTCTTCTTAAAGGCAATCTACAGGATATTAATTAATCTTGCTTGTGTCTCCAGAAAAAGTGGCAGAGTGGCATATGAGTGCAAAGTAGACACACTTCTGTCATCATTCTGTTTGTCCCTCTTTTCTGAGCTGTTCCATAATTATTGGTAAAAAACTGTTTATTTAAATGTGAAATAGTGACAATTAATGTAATAAAGTTGTGACAATTATGGCAATAAACCAGTGACATTTCACTAATAAAAGTGAGACAGATCCATATTGTCCATCAAGTATTCACACTCAGTCTGGCAGGTTAAATAATAGGATTTTTTTTTTTGGGGGGGGAGAAAGGGAAAATGTTATGACTTCTCAAACATGTCCTAACAAATACAAATGATATCTAGGAAAAATACAGTACCAATGGAATAGGACTTGAACACTCAAAACCAAATGAAAACTAGTATGGGTGGATCACTCCTCCACTACAGTTTTCTTGGAAAAAAAAAAAAAAAAAAAAAAAAAAAAAAAAAAAAAAAAAAAGAAAGAAAAAAAAAAAAGAAAGAAAAAGAAAGAAAAGAAAACAAAAAAATCAGCATATTCCGTGTGCAATATTGACTAAAAGGTTTTACTCATGGTGTTCCATAAGGTCATTGACATTTTGACTCTTAAAGCTTTCATTAAGATAAAGATTAGTTTATGAGATGAGACATTGTCTACCCTCAAACCATTTGCAAAGAAAACGTTTCTAGTCAGTACACTAATTAATTGTATTGAAAGTAGTCATTATAGCACAGAACATAAGGACAGTGACTGAGATGCCTTATTTGCCTTATATTAACATTAATTAAATGTCTGTTCTGGGGATACAAATGGGGCGAACACATTTGGACATACCTTTAATTTCCATTAAACCTAGCACCAGAAGTACTGGGAAGAGCATGAGGATTTGCCAAAGGCCCTTGGTTCCAGGCTGGAGCAGCTTGTCCTTGGAAGACACTGTTCCCCTTGGAAGAGTGACCTATGCCACAGCAGTTTTGGGAGGACATTGTGCCCAAGGGGGAAATTCACATTGCAGCTGTTTTGGGAGAACTACTACTCATGAGATTGGAACCATGCTGGGGAAGTTCACAGGGAACTGTCTCCCATGGGAGGGACCCCACAGGGGTCTCACAGGGGAAGGATTCCTCTCCTGGAGCAGCAGAAGAAAATCTCGGTGATGAACTGACCGAAACCCCCACGCTCTGTCTCCCTGCACTGTTGGCAGGAAGGGGAGAGGGGCTGAGGGAAAAGGTGTTTGGGAAGCAGAGAGGGGCTGGGGGGAAAAGGTGTTTTAAGAACTTATTTTACTTCTCATTATCCTCCTCTGATTTTGAGGAGGATAATGTTTTTGAGTCTGTTTTGCCCTTGGAGAGCTTTCTCCTTTTCCATATTTCAACTCATGAACCCTCAATTTAATTTTTCTCTCCTCTGCCCAGCAGTGGCAGGGGAGGGTGAGTGAGCCTGGCCTTTGGCAAGGCTCAAACCATGGCACAGTGACATCGGGGAAAGGTAGATAGCTGGTGGCAGAGTGAGCTGCCAGCCACATTGCAAGCTCCAGGTGTGTGAGCTCCAGCAGAGGGGTCTGAGTGAAGCAGCAGCTCTGGTCTGTGCTGTGAGGAGCTGGCAGCAACCCCACACCAAAACATTTTACACCCAGGGCAACAGTCAAATCACAGCTATATGGTAACAAAATTGGGGTCTCACAGGAACATCTGCAGATGATTTTCCAAACCTTACTTCTTAATACCAAATAGACTTTAATTAATGTCATATAATTGAGATGCTATTATAAAAGTCTAGATGCTAATTAATCTACTGAAATTGATGATATTTTCAGAAATTTTTTATTGTAGAGATTTTTTTTAATTTACAGAAGAAAACAGCAAGAAAACTAATATTTCTTTTTATAATTCTCATAGTTTTTAACAGACTTGTGAAATGCTCTTTTGAAAACATCTTCTCCTACTAAAAATGTGTTCTCTTGAAACATTGTCTCAGAGAACACAGACACAATAGAATTGAGCACTGAAATTACCAACTCCCAAATACCATGCTTTGTCTCCCCATTAGTCAGGTCAGTTACAGAACTATTTTATTTCATCTACTCATGACATTTCAGACTTCTTGTCTGTCTTAATCTGTATAACTAGCTGTCCCCTTCTACAAAATGACTATCAATGGTAAGGTTTTTTAAGGGACCACCTTGAAGTTCAGTGTTGCAGAGTGCCTAGAGCATTGAAATTCCTGATTTCTTTAATGTATTCACATGAATTAGGTTAAACATGTTTAAAGCTTTGAAATTAAACAATCCTGTACCATGGGGGACTGAATCTCTGCTAGACTGGGGAGAGAGATGGGACCAATATTTTTTTGCTGTCCTTTCTTTTGTGCTAGAAGGACATATTGAATTTTTAGGAGAATGGGAGTTTTTAATTAGATGGCTTAGTTTGTTCATGTTAACTGAAAGGAAAGAAAACAGAGAGCAACTGAGGGAGTACTTCTAGGATTACAGGTTGATGTGATATCAGCACTTTGCTCACAGTAATTAAAGTGCACTGGGCAAAGGCAGTGAAGTCTGCAGGGGATAGATGCCTGCAAGAGGAGGTGGACGAGGTGTTACAGAAACAGTCATAGAGTCCCCATCCCTGCCTAGGAACAGGAAGGGGGGGCAGTTTGAGAACTTACATGTATTTTAATCATCAATTTAAACACTCAAATTAAAACAGTCAAATTGGTTTAGACAATGGAAAGAAGGGATTTTATAAGGTTATATGAGCATAGTTTCTCTTGCTTTCCATTTGAATAATTATATCAATTTTCCTCTAATATATCAACAATAACATACTTATATCTGTTTAACTAAAACGGTTTAAGTCCTTGCATTTCAAAATGATCCAACTGCTAGAGCTGAATAAATTTAGCATAACACTACTCCGCAGCTGTGTAGGACAAGGGACACAGTAAGTCACCCAACAGATGATAATTCATGAAGTGGCAGTAAATCTGACCAGTTTCACACACATCACTGTAGCTTTAAAGTGACATAGCTGCATAATTAGATTGCTCACTTCTGATATATATAGGTACTTACAGCACTCTTTATAAATATCTGTAAGTAACACTGTGCAACAAACCATAGATGAGAGCAAATGTTTGGCAGCTGTGTGAAACAGTTCTTGCAGTTTTAGAATCATAAAAAATGATCCAAAAAAGCCAAATGACTAGACACTGGTAGAGGACAAAACTCAATTAAAAGCAGAGCAAACAGAAGAACACTTGAAACTGAAAAGAGACAGACATGAGCAGAAGTAGAAAAGGCTGCAGATTAAGAAGTTAGGTCTCAATCTTAATCTTCTCTGAGTCAAGCTGAAGGCATAATCTCAGAGTACATTAGCAAGATGTAAGGAAACATATATTATAATTCCAGCTGTTCAAAGCACAAACTGTAAAACAACACACTTAAGCAAAGTTTATATAGTTACTACAGTCAAGTCTAAGTATTTTCACCTATTTATAGAGAAAAATGGTATGTACGTTCCAACATACGTGCAAAATCTGTATAAATCTAAAATAATTTTCAGGACATCCCCAAAATCTGATTTTTCACAGCTGTAGATAACATTCCACTTGCATGACAAGAAATCAATTGCTAGCAACCCAGCAACGGTGAGAGCTGCCTTATTCAAAGTGTTACTTTGTGAAAATGCTCAAATGTCACCTGGTTCAAATATTTGGCTTATCAAACACTGAATACCAGGGTTATTTGCTAACACGATAGTGGCCTGGCGTTAATGTGCAGTGAGAAGCCTGTGTGTGAGAACTGGGGTAACTCATGGACACTGAGCTGTCTGCCAGCTCCAGAGAGCAGAAGGTGCCTGCCAGAAAACAGTGTGCTGGCCCCCTCCAGTGTCACAGCAAACTGTGTACCAGCTGAGTGTGTCAAACAATGTGCCTGCCACAGACCGACCTTTCCACACTGCCCTGGGCTCACAAGGCACTACAGCAGATAAATATACTGATCTGCAGCAGATATACTTGCAAAAACAAAAATCCGTGCTAAAATAGTGGACAATATTAGGTGCTCAATCTACGCTTAAGAAAGGAATATAGCAAATAGTTGTTCTTCAGAGAACAGATTTAAATGTGAAGCTGGTAAGTGACATGCAAGATACAGCCAGGGTTTGAGTAAATCTTTTAGTACTCTTGTCCTTCCTTGTTTCTGTTCTATCACGGAACTTTGTTTTCTACATTGGAAAACACTTTAAAAAAGTTTGTTTGTTAAACTTAGTAGAATTCATTTCAGCTTTCTACCTACATGAACACTTATACACCTAATTCTATTGCCATTTCCCCCCTCTACAGTAAATAAAATACTAAATTAGGAAGAAAGCAGTGAAAATCTTTGTCAAGAAACAAATAATACACATTATAAAAGTGCTTGCCTCCTAATCTCTGTCCCAATAAACTAACTTCACATAGTGAAAAATTAGCTGAGCTTACTTTAGAATATCACGCCACTTCTGGGGCCTTACTGAGAAGAGCACCATTGTGAACTTCAGGCAGCTGAATCTGCCCCCATAAACTGAAATCCCCTCCCTGAGTTTAATGAACCAAGGCACTGAGAAGAGCTCTTCATAAAAAGGTAAATATGTGTCCTCATTTTTCTCTGCAATTCTTGCTACAGACTCAGAACCAATGCTTAAGGAAGACTGCAAGCATTAAATAAAATACGTCTCTTACTCAAGGCTGGCAAAAGCAAGAAGAAGGGCTTTCCCACTGCTGCAAGAAAGGCTGGCAGATTGTGCTGAACTCCTTTGTACAGCACTCCTTTCTCTACAGCTGTCATTACTGCCTCTGCTACCAGTCGATGGGGTTTGTATTTCTAGAAGTGTCACGAGTGACCCAAGTTCAACTGGTTGCAGATCACAGTTTGACAAATCACCTAGGACCATCTCTATCTCTCCATACAACTTAAAACATATCCCAGACCTGGAAAATCCTGGCCAACATATACAAAATGGCAATTGCAGAAAACAAGATTTTCCCAAACTCCTCCAAGCATATCTGCAGATTTGGGCAGGAGCAATTTCTTTGAAACGTACAAACTTGTGGTCAAATATTGGAAAGGACTTTTTTCAATATGTATCACAAAGGTACAGCTTCATTAATAAGTCACCCAATACACTTTTTCCCAGAATTAAGAATAGGAAAATTTCAAAGTATTTTCATTAAAGTTTACCTTATCCCTTGCCTCACAATTAACCATGAAGTCCAGTTGTCAGCCTCATTCCAGAGTGGACAGCAAGGTGGATAATTTTTCTTCAAAATCTTTCCCACACTTACTTTAGTTACATTTATGTAGGGACCTAAACCCCAGCAAGATCATTGATCTCTGTTCACTTCCTCTGACAGGTTATAATTATGGCTTTTTGGGATTTCAGTTGCTGATTGAAAGCAGATGTTGAGATGATTTTTGTGACTGCAACTGCACTGTAATGGTACCTGATATAGGGATGCTGTGGTTTTGTGTAAGCTGAGCACCCCTTGCAGGGCACCTGCTATTCCTTCTAGTGCTGCAATCCTAAATGCCAATCAGGTTTTTGTCAGCAAGGAATGTGCATAGTCAGGACAAGCCCCAGGGTGCTACAAATCTGTGCTGTTTACAGCTGCTGCAGCATCCTCTGGACCATTTGTGGCTCTTTGGGTTGCCTTGCCTCTGAAAGGAGCCCTCAGAGGAGGGGACTTCACCAGCTCCTCCCAAAGCACCTGCTGCTAAACCTGCAGGTAGTGGGCAACAGATGAGGTTGCCCAAGGTATTACTGCTTTGTTGGATCAGCTATTTGGTTTGCTACTTATGTTATAACTCAATAGCAGCGTGAGAGGAGAGGCTGGTAAGTAAAGCAGCAAAGATGAAGTCAAGGCCAGACTCCAAAGTCATCAGTCAGCTCTGGTTACTTGATATTTGCTTTGGTGGTAAATGCCCACTGGATTATATTCAAGTGATAAAGATTCCTTTTCCAACGTTATCTTGTATTTTGGCACAAGGGCATCTCCCTTGGCTGATATTTCCTCTAAATCTGAATGGGTCTTTCTACAGATTTTGCAGAAAGTCATAAAATGTAGACAACACACATCATTTGTCTGGTACAGAGTTTCTCCTCAAAGGATTTTGAACATGGAGGATGGTAAGAAATAAAACAAGGATTATACTTTACTAAAATTTTGTCAGGTTTTCATTAACTGAATGATAGACTAGGACTGCAGTGTCTTTCAGATGACTTCTGCAGCCAGATGGGTTCCAGCACTCTAGGCAAAAAACACCAGTTCGGAGAAAGACATAATTGGCTGACATCTGCTGGCTGCATTTGTGATCCCACCACTAATTCCATCATGTGACAGAGAACATACAGTAGGCTTTCATGGAATATTTGTATTTATGTATAAGACAGCAATCTGAGGTACAGAGTCCTTCAGGGAAAGGAAAAATGTTATTACTTTTCTAAACAAGTGTTTTAAATTAATTTAAAATCCCTCCCAAACTAATTCTACCTTCATCAAATCATATAATTGGCTTTATATTTTCTCATTATCCAGTAACTAGTGATTTTTTAAAAGACACTAACAATTTAAGGGAACTATAAAGTACAGACTGAATATAGAAATAGGTATTTTGGCAGAAATATGCAACTTCTCTAGCACTTGAACTGATTAATTGGCAATAAACTATCTAATAAAACCATGTTATGTCCAATAATAAAAAAGTGTTCTACACAGAAATGTAAAAAGTAGGGGAAAAGTGAAAGAGACATACCCGAAGGGAACCAAATACACATTTTACGAGAGAGGGTTTCTTCGCAGTCTCCTTTCTTTGATTTATTATTATGCCCAAATAGTTCAATTATCTAAGTTCCTGTGGTAAGTAAGAATGCACAGTACATTATATAACTGATTAAACACATCAAAAATTATGGAATAGCACTATTTTAGTATAATGATTTCAATAGGTTAGTTTCACTAATAGTGCTTTGACGTTGACTTTTTTGCCAATGGGTCGCCGACAACCCATTCAGAAAATACACTGAGCCATCATCTAGTGAAAAATCCTGCAAAGAGTAGGAATATATATCTTATTTAATTCATGAATATTTTGACTATTGCAAAAGATAAAACTAAGACCTTACCTTATGCCTTTAAAATAATTTTACAGTATTTATTGCTGCTATTACTCACTGATGGGTTACTATCATTCAGTGACAGTTACCATGATTTAAGATAACTTCCATTCTTAATAGCATTTCCTAAAAGAACCATTATTACTATTAAAGTCTTAAATAATAATTAGCCAACGCAATCTGTTAAGTGCTAAAGTAAGTTGGTAAAGGAGTGCTTTGATAGTTGTACAGTTTAAACCAGTCTGTAAGGCAGAAATATTGATACCTAACATCAAAACACCTTTTAAGCAGTAGCAAAACACATAAAAATTTTTTGATTATGTAAAGAAATCTTTTGAAATGCAGAATCTTGTGGTGATTATGCAACTCTTATGTAATTAGGCATACAGTTAACACTGGACCAGTGTAATATGAGTAATTTAATTTTATATGCCTAAATTTTGCCTGTAATTTCCCTGCCTCTAGTAGGTTAATGATACTGTATTTTAGGCTACTTTCCACCAGTGCGTGACTTCAAGGACAGAAGAAGCATCTTCCACCGGGGTGAAGATGGCATTTGTTTCCAAAAAATAGGAATGTTTGTTTATAAAGTCTATTGGCCTTGGTCAATAAAATATACTTGGAACTTTTTGGTAGGAAATATTCACTGCAAATATCGAAAGGTATGGTGTAATTACAAGATTAATTTCACATTCTTAATATCTTTATTAAATATCAGTGGAGGAGAATTATAACAGATATTCATTATGATCTGCTATGGTTTATAATTATGGATAGACATCCTCCTCAGGCTTCAGTCACTGCCTTTTTGCATTTATTCCCTTATAAGATGGATTGAAAAAACTGCTGCTTTTGCTTTCTACAGAGATCTGCTAAGTGGCACATAAGCAGGAAGATGCTTGTACTGTCAGCCCACTCTTTCCCAGATATAAGGCTCCTGCCATGGCTGGATGGCACCATGCTTCCCTCCTGCCCCACTATCCCTTGTGACAGAGACAACTGACTGGTGGTGACATCTAGTGCAAAAAGTCAAAGAGAGATGGCAAAGACAGTGAGGCTGTTCTGCATGCCAGGAACCACATGCTTCTCCACAGAAGAGTTAGACCATGGATCACCCAGGGTGGAAGTCCCTCCTGTCCCTTGGCTGTGCTCTGTGGCGTCAGCCTCAGCCACTGAGAAGCTGCTAGCTTACAGTCCAGCAAAAGCCATAGTGGTGTTGATGGGTTTGCAGATTTTGTTACTCTTCATACATTCCATGTCTGTATATTTTGATGACACACAGCAACCACAGAAGACAAGGCACAGAGCTGCTATTTCCCTTAGACAGGTAGTCAGAGATACCTCTTGGCCTCAAAGACTAAACCACAGTCTGATACTTCCCATGATGTTTCAAGACACCACCATGCATCAGCTTTTAGAAACTAGCTCATCCAATAGTGGCCTTCACAACCAATTTTGCTTTCTCTTTTTGTTTGTCCTTTTCATGTCATGAAGTCAATATTCATTAGTGATGCATTGCAGGATTTAAGTGTTTCACTGGTTTCCCTTTCCAGATATAACTTGCTTCAATCACAAATTAAGTATTTGAGCTAAATTGTCCTTTCAAATTTGCTATAAGACAAATTAACACTCTCCTAAATCCAGAATAAAATTAGAACCAAGCTTTGTGTTTCTTGCAGAAAGCTTTAAAAAGTCTATTCCAGGCTGAGAAGCATGTGCTGAGAATTCCTGAGTTTTATAGCAGCTTGTGCCAAATCACAGTAGCACCTCAGAAGCAACCTTCCCACTCTTCCTTAGCAGGATGTGTTTCACATTAATATAGAATAATCTGCAAGAGAACTGCAACACTGTCAAGAGGAAATGGTGGAGATTGACACAGTGGAGCAAATAAATTATATTTTCATATTAATATATACTTGTTTGCTTGCTTTCTTTGCATATGACCTGGCTGCAGACAAATACATAAAGAATAGCTCATAATGAGTTAGAGGCCAGTCTCTAATTATAAAAACTTGAAGGCATTGATCATTTTTGTTTCATTGTGAGCATTAGATCTAACTTTAAAGCCTGTACAAAATTATACTCAAGTAAAAAGTGACACTTCATGCACCAGAATTCCCTTCTATTTAAATTAGCTTTAAATTTTGAGAGTTGTCAAACTAAAAAAAAAAAAAAAAGTTTTAGTAAGAAAGTGTTTACAGTTCTCTATTTAAGATTAGTTTTCTAAAAAAATTGAAGGTCAGAGGGGTTTTTTTTCTTGTGAAAAGATATTTCTGTTTGGTAGTTAAGACTGGTCATATTTAGGAATGAAGTATGTATTCAGGTAAGTAACAAACAGCTACTTGCAATGTGCACATAAAGTTTATTGAAAGAAATAAAACCAAAAGTCATTTTCATTTGTCCAAACATATTAATTCACAAAATATGAAAAATAAATTCTTTTATTTGTAGTAACATTCCAAGTACTCTAAACAGACTTCTGTATAGATTTATTAGAAGACCATTTATTAATATAAACAAGCAGTTCCAGTGTTTGGAAATCAAGGATGTCATTGCTTTCTTCCTAAATCATTGGTGATTGACTTGGGAGTTGAGGTCACTATCCTGCCATCAACCCATGTTTTCTAGACAGATGGCAACTACAGATATTCTTGGGATAAAACAATGTACTGATGTAAGGCGTAATGAATATGTGACAAGAATAATACTGGGTGCCAAGAAAATTCACAAGACAGTTCTAGAACTGTTTCTCTAGGGAAAAGAAATGGTCCAAGCAGTTTGAGAGGAACATTTGCTTTAAATCTTGTCAAAACTCCAGATGGGGTAGCCAAAATAGTGTGCATTTCATTTTAGCTTGTGGGGGAGTTTTCTGCTCAGTCTGCTTCTGAAACCAGGACAAGCTGTGGATATCACAGATGAGATCACAGTACAATAACATATTTCTGTTTGAAGACAAAGGCCTGTCATCCTAAAACTCACTGCCTTTAGGGGTTGATTCACAGGCAGTGAACTGTCAGACTGGGGCCAGGGGCCTGGGTGAATTTGAGGGCTGCAATTCAACAGAATGGCTTTGCTTTACATTGCCATAAACATTTATGGTCTAGCTTTTCTTTCTGTCTCATCCTTTCCTAGTCTATATGTGTACTGAGGAGTAGTTTCAGTGCTGTAAACACATTGTATTTTATCACTGTAGCCCCCTGGAGTTTCCCTAGAACTTCTCTATATAAACTCACTATCACAGCTGTAAACCAGGATGAAATCTGAAGTGGCCAAATTCAAAGCAACCAGGAAGATGAGTTGTAGGCCTAAAACATTTAAGCTCTTCAAATAAAGATTAATTTAGTGTCAGAAAAACTTAATTCTGACTAATTTGGTTTAGTTCATTGCATGCCTGGAGAGCTTAGGGTGGCACAAAATCTGAGGCTCACTCCTTCCTTGCTTTCGTTCCACTCCAGGGAGGCAATAAGTCACTATTTGCACTTCAAAGACCAAAAGTCAACCTACTCCTTTGGGCAGGGAACAGGAGGGCTCTGGATGGAAACAAGGATTATCCCATTTTTCTCTGCCTCTTGCCATCCATCTTGACTGTAGTAAGAAATGCATTTAGAGCATCAAGATGCAAGAAAAAGTACTTCCCAAACTGTCACAGTGGGATACAGAGGCAAAGGCATCCTGAGGCTATTTCTCTTTTTCTGACTTTCCTCACTTGCTGCGCAGCCATAATATGCCAGCATATGCTGGCATATGCTGGGTAGGCAGTGTACACTTTGAGGCAAAAACATAAACATCATGATTGGGAAACAAAGAAATGTGGGGTTCAGAGTATTTGAAGCATTTTCTTTGTTGACCAATGATAATAAGAAGAAAATAAAAAATAATTACGAAAGTTAGATGAATTTGAACACAGATTTGAAATGCCAGCCACCATATATTTAGATTTTTTATTATTTAACTTGAATTCAGAACATTTGCAGAATTCTTAGGAAATGGAAGGGAAAGAGCGTAGTGGTACTGAGACCTTATCCTCATCTAGTGAATTTCTGTCCTTGCTTTGGTTGCTGCTGTTGACCTTCAAACATCTTTTATCACAATATATCCATAAGTTTGTTTTATTATCTTCACTTGGTCTAATTACCTGGATGATTCTATACTGTTCCCTACAGGGAAATATACTGCTGAAGTTTGGGTTTTTAAATACTAATTAAAAAATTCATTAGTGTGTGAATTAATTTCCACTCTTTGTATTTTCCTCTCTCTCTTGATAGCTATCAGAATCTGATAGCAACATGGTTGTTGCCATACTTTAATTATACTGTTAGAATTCCTTTATCCACCTGTAGTATGAGGAAATAAACTTTATTACACACAGTCTAAATGCAAAGCCATCTAAACTCTAGATCTAAAAGGTTTAAATATAAATAAAATTATTTTGCCTTGTATAACTATGTCAACTATGTTACAAACATTTAAATATGTCAACCACCCCTTCCCCCCAAACAGACTACCTTTTGTAGAATTATGTATTTCTGAAGTCTCTCTGGATTTTTTCAAAATCTGTATAAACACTTTACAAAAACTGGCTTCAATAGGAAAAATTAAGAAATATCAAAATCCCTCTCATTTCTGAGATATATGTCTATCCACAGATACATGTCTTTATGCACACACACGCACACACACGCACACACACACACACACACACACACACATAACTGTACAAACATTCCCCAGTACACACAAATATAACTTCACACACTTAAATCACTTTTCCTAGAAAATAAAACCTTCAATGGTTTTTAATGCTGATACATATAATTCAGAAGCTTATGAGGAAACAAAGTGAAATAGCAACAGTTAGATCCTTCACACTCTTATTAACAAGTAACTAAATAAAGGTTTCAAAAGACCAGACTGTCCATGATAGTCCTTCTGCTGTTGCCGAAGTCCAGAAAAAAATTAACTATAGGAGCATATTTGCATTCCTTCATATCAAGTTGCATTCTCACTATCACACAGAAGATATACAATTTCCTCTTATACTGAGGAGAAACTGGTACATTTCAGGGAAGAATATATGCAAGTCTAAAGAGAGGTCTTCAGCTGGTTGTTATCTAGCTGGGTCAAGGTTTAAATAGGGAGGCGCAAAAGTCAAAAAGCAACAAGCAACATAGGTGGCCTGTGGATAAAGAGGTTCATTCTTCTGGGCAATCAATCGCATAAGCAGAGAAAACAAATACATATATGAATGAGAGGGTGAAACTAGCTTTGAAGAGAGATAATTACATTTGACTGAGTAGTGACACACTAGCTTCTTAAACATCCAGTTTAGTCTGCAGCACATAAATACTCTCTCAAAGGATCATTTAGACTGGTGCTTTTCCAGTTTCAGCGAAAAATTCTATTGATGAGTAATTTTTATTCAGGAAAAAAACAATTATAGTCTCATATAAGGAAATTGACAAATTTAAAGGCACTAAATAAATCAGAAAATATATCATTCTATTTGCAAAGAAAATTGGGTTCAGTGAAAAAAAAATTGAGTAGCTAATAGCTGGATTTTTCCTGGGCCTTGCGCATTCTTTATAAGAATACAGCACTGAAAATGTTTTCAAGAAACTGGTC
This sequence comes from Melospiza melodia melodia, assembly GCF_035770615.1. Classification (NCBI taxonomy): domain Eukaryota; kingdom Metazoa; phylum Chordata; class Aves; order Passeriformes; family Passerellidae; genus Melospiza; species Melospiza melodia. Next base: position 10,089,139 of record NC_086196.1, on the reverse strand, counting down.
CCAATTCTAATATTTTCAAATCTGTAGACCTTGTACTGATTTCTTAAGCTTGCACTGACATATATGTGAGCAAGCCAGTCCCTTTATTTTCTGCAAGATTGGATTCAGAGACATCTATTGCATGATCATGGATGAAGCATGGATGAAGTTGGCAGGGATCTCTGGAGGTCATCGGGTACAAGCCTCCCATATCAAGTACAACCACACAGAAATGTTTGTCTGGGCCCATGTCAAGACATGTTTTTTGTCTCCAAGGCTAGAGCCTCCACAGCCTTCCTGGGCAGCCCCTGCCAGTGCTGGGACACCCTCACAGTGATGAAGTGTTTCCTGAAGTTCAGACAGCAGCTTCTGTGTTTAGGTCTGTGCCCATTGCCGCTGCTCCTGTCCTGTGCACCAATGGAAAGAGCCTGGCTCACCAGGTCATTGCTTTGCAAAGCTGATTTCTAGCTGGGTGGTTCCCAGCATGTGATGGTGCCCAGAATTGTTTCACCCCACTTAGAGGACTTTGCACTTCCCTTTGAAGTGCATGAGGATTTTGTCAGTCCATCTCCAACACAGGTGAGTCTGAGGACTTATCTCTCTAAAGAAACCTGGGATTAACCAACTCTTCCATCTTACAAAAAGTGAGGAGAAGATGACCCTCCAGTAAGAAAAGGACTTAGAAAGAGTTGATTTGGGGAAAAGTCTCAGAATAAAGAACATAGATTTATATTTGAGTATAGACCATGGCTCTGGTTTTTAACCAGTAAAAAAAAAAAAATCTCCTCCTGTCCTTCCAAAACCAGGACCAATTCTGTGCCCAAAGAACTGAGAAGAAAGAAAGGAACATTAACATAACCAGGAATAATTTGAGATTTTCACTGGTTTTAAATGCCTGCAGTTTTCCATAAAAATCCAGAGCATCCAGATACACCTGCATGCTCCAAAGCTGGGCTTGCCACCATTTTGTTCCATTGCAAGTCTGGAACCCCTGTAGAAATAAAGAAATTAACCACAGAGAAAATGGTGCTTTAACTTCAGAAGTGATTTCCAAGCTGTAACATTTGTCAGAAAACTTGTGATAATGCTTAAAATGGGGGGAGGGGGGGGGAAATAGAGCATGTTTTTACTTTTCTCTTCATTGTGTTCTACTTGCAAAGATGAAAAGGTCACATATATATTCGAACAGGAATGATTGCTCTTGACATATAAGTCAATATAACTTCTAAACCATGAGGAGGTATAATGTGACACAAAGATCACCCTGCAAGTTTTTGCCTTGGTTCCTCTCTAATAGTGTGAGGTGAATAAAATTTAATTTTCTTACCTTATATCCTTTGCTTATTTGAATGTTAAGATTCTTTACTCCATTTGCCTACCACAATGGAAAGTGTCTTATTTGGTGTCTCCAGAGTTTAAAAAAAAAAAAAAAAGTGAATGGCTGTTCTGAAATTACAGCCTCCAGCATACTTTTTCTCATCAAAATGCAAGACGAATTTTGTAACCCATCCCAAATGTCATATCTGGGCTATTTTGGCTACTTGCAAAAATATATTTGTGGACTAAAGAATTGTAACAGGAAAAATTTCTGCTGGAATTCCTCTCATATTTGAAACAGTGACAATATGCATCTTTCCCAGAGACAAGTTTTAAATATATATTCTAGCTCTTTTACCAAAACAATAAAGAATGAAGGTATACTTAATCTGAAAGGGAAGTGGAATAAATGTTTATGAAGGTTCTAAGGTGTAAAAGTTGCATAAAACCAAAATTCAATATTGCTAAGATTGTCCTCAGTTAGTAATATGAAGACATTTGGAAATGGAATTTTTAACCTACATCAGTGTTAAAGAACCAAGCCAAAAAAAGGTCTCAAAACCAGAATATTATGTTAAACCTAGAACAAAACTTACTGACAAATAGTACAATTCAAGTAAAACAAAAAATCTTGGCAGCATGAAGGAATAATTTGACAAGGGAGCCACTTTTTCAAAATTATGATGGAATTTCAGACTTGAAGTGCAGACAGTCTTGGACTGTATTACACGTATTCTCCTGAATGCTGAAAGGATGTATAACTGGGAAATTCCAAATAAACCACTGTCCTGTCCAGGCCAACTAAGGACAGAAAAACAGCTTTTTGATTACTATTTCTGCAAGATGGAAATACAAAATGCAACACTACCAAATAAGCTAGAAATAATTGCCTGTCTTTATATTGCATACAGCACACTACCAGAAGCAGACCCAGACAGGGTCCTTAGCAGATTTTCCAGTATAAATGTCATTCCACCTATGCTTGGCTCTCTTCTGTGCTCCCATATAACCAGACATCGCTGGAGCATTCATAGCAGCACCAGGACAGGAGCATAAGGAGAGATGTCAGCAATAGAACAAAACCAACAAAATCATATATAAAGAATTTTAAAAACAATGACAGATAAACTTGGTACAGAGTACGCTTCAAACTGAAAAATGAGGAAGGTCATTTGAGATCAAATGAGGAAGAAAACAAAATTGCAATACATGAAATGAAATGTCATTCTTAGAATTCAAAAGAGAGTCAAAAATACAAACCAGCTTTCGTCTGGATATTTGATGGGTAGTGTAAACAGTCACATTATGAATTAAGCACCTGTTTCTACTTCAGTTACAAAAAATCCATTTACTTTTTCAAGAATATAAAGTAAGAAACTATGACACAAAGATATATATTGCTGGACAGTACTATCAGATAGTTGTAAAAACAATAAAATATATAAAGGGTAAAATAAGACCAGGGTTTCAAAAAAAAAAAAAAAAAGCACTGTGAAAAAGATCCATGAAGCAATAGAGGAAAACATTTAAATCACTACAAAACAATTATCATTTGCTTGTTCTGAATATAGTTAATATTTGATAAGGAAAATGCATAGGGAAAAAAAATCATGTGAACCCCAAAAGAAAGGCTTACAAAAACTCTAGAAAGGAGATAAGATCAATAAAAAAGCAATTGAAAAAAAAACTCAAAAAACCCAAAAAATCGGGAGTTCTAGTACCCAAAAAAAATGGTCTGTGAGGAAATGAGGTGCGTTGCAAAGGACCAAAAGATGCCAAAACTAAGCTCACAGATGTTGCAAAAGCAGGGGAAAAGGCCAAGGAGGAAGACACAACTTGGAGAGGGAGATATGAAGGATACGGCATGGATAGTGTAATAACAAAAAACAAGAGAGAAAAAAATCTCTCCCAAAGTCAAAGCCATCGAAAGGCATGGCACGCCATGAGGTGCAGGGACATGCACCAAAGATTCCTCTATTGGCCCCCATTGAAATCGCAAGATTCCTTTTCACTTCCTGAAAGGAAATTTCATTTCCTTTCAGGAAGGGAAAAGGAATCTTGCAAACTGCAAAAGAAAGGCTTACAAACACTCTGGAAAGGAGATAGGATCAAATGAAATGCAATTGAAAAAACCCAGAAAATCGGGAGTTTTAGTGCTGTCAAAAGATGGTCTGTGAGGAAATGAGCTGCATTGCAAAGGACCAATAGAGGCCAAAACTAAGCTCACAGATGTTGCAAAAGCAGGGGGAAAAGTCAAGGAGGAAGACACAGCTTGGAGGGGAAGATATGAGGGACGTGGCAAGGATACTTAAAAAAAAAAAAAAAAGCAGAAAAATAATTTTGTTCATAGTCAAAGCCCTCAAAAGAGGCAGGCCATATGGCATCAGGTGCTGGCACATGCAGCGAAGCTTGCCAAAATTGATCCCCGCTGAAGGCCAAAACAGAAAAGAAGGACTTACAAACAAACACGCTGGATGGAGATACCATCAAAGGAATTGCCATTGGAGGAGAAAAAAAAAATGGGGAAATTTGGGAAATTTAGTGAATATAAGAAAATGGACCGGGATTATATCAGGAGCAGTGGAAAGGACCAAAAGATGCCAAAACTAAGCTCACAGATGTTGCAAAAGCAGGGGAAAAGGCCAAGGAGGAAGACACAACTTGGAGAGGGAGATATGAAGGACATGGCAGGGATACTTGAAATAAAAAGGGAAAAAAAATCATTCCCAAATTCAAAACTATCAAAAGGCAGGCCATATGCCATCAAGTGCAGGCACATGCAGCAAGGCTTGCCAAAATTGATCCCCGCTGAAGGCCCAAACAGAAAAGAAAAACTTACAAACACGCTGGAATGGAGATACCATCAAAGGAATTGCAGTTGGAGGATGAAATATAATTACTGGGAAATTTTTGACATTTAGTGACTATAAGAAAATTGCCGGGATTAAATCAGGTGCAGTGGATTGGGACCAAAACCTGCCAAAACTCATCTCACATATATTGGAAAAACAGGGGAGAAAGTCATGGAGTAAAACCCAATTTCTTGGGGAACATATATGGGACATGGCATGGATACTTACATAAAAAATTAAAAATAGAGAAAAAAATCTTTCCCCATGTCATAGCCATTGAAAGTCACGGCAGGCCATCAAGAGCAGGGACACACACCAAAGATTCCTCTATTGGTCCCCATTGAAATCCCAAGATTCCCTTCTTCTTCCCGAGTTAATGTCCTTCTTAATTAAATCAGATTCCTACTTCTTTACCCCAGAGATTAAAAAGATTGATCATGCATTTTTTAAATGCTAATGACTATAAACAGATAAAATCTTAAATCAGAATGATTTATTCAGTCCTGCTGCTTAATCCATTTGGATCCTGTTCACATTTTCTTGGGCAGCCTGCTCTTTTGTATCTGTGAAAATAAGCACAGATGTTGGCTCTAGCTCCCTCAAAGCAAGTTTTGCCTAATGACCATTTGGAATGTATCCCGCTTGCACCTCTTCAGCATTTTAAAGTAAAGTAAAGTACTTGATTTACTCCGAATATCTTGCCCAGATTTTCTTAACTTGATATGATTGCCATAAAGGACAAGAGATTTTTTGTGTTATAGCCACAGTATCAGCTGGAGTAAGGCCAACCTCATCATTCCTGGAAGCATTTTTTTGTTGCTGTTGAAAGTCTGACTTGGGAGATATTGCAGATTAATTAGAACATTAGATGGCACTACTACAGCACTGAGGTGCACATAAAAGCAAAGATTACCATATGCAATTATTTATAATGTGCCAAGTACATAAAAATGCTGATATTTAAATTGTCACATTGATCTCAGTATGACATTTCTGCAGAACTGTTCTTTTTTTATCAACAGAATGCATTAGCTATCTTGTTTAGTTCCTCCTCCTGCCACGGAAACTATCAAATTTATTTTCATGTATTATACCTCCTTCCTCTTCCATTACAAATGTCTGAATTCCAAAATATTTTTTTTCACAGAGTAGACCAAATCCTACCCTCATTAATTTTCTAGTCATTCTCACAAGGCTTTCAGAGGGAAAAATATTTTCATTTTTACTTTCATAAATATGAATAAACTTTTCTGAAATCAATATATCTACTCTGGTTTCACAATACACAAGGTGAATTTAATAGAATCATGGAATGTTTTAGGTTGGAGAGCACCTGGAATGATCATCTAGTTCCAAACCCCCTGCTTCACTCGGCCAGGCTGCACAAGGCCCCATCCAACCTGGCCTCAAATGCTTCTAGGAATGGGGCATCCACAACTTCTCTGTCTGGACAACCTGTCCCAGTGTCCCACCAACTCCATAGTGAGGAATTCCTTCCTAATATCTAAACCAATCCTCTTTTAGTTTTAAGCCATTCTGCCTTGTTTTAACTCTACATGCTCCTGTAAATAATCCTCATGCAACTCTCTTGTAGCCCCTTTGGGTACTTGAAGCTCTTCCTTGAGCCTTCTCCAGGATGAACAATCCTAACTCTCTCAGTCTGTCTTCACAGGAGGAGACATGCTTCTTTGAGAACCTCTATGGCCACCTCTGGGCTCACTCCAACAAATCCACGTCATTCCTGGGTTGGGGACCCTGAATTTGGTCTTTAATGCCTAGCAATGTATATTATCAAGTCATTATTAGCACTATTTAAATATCAAAAACCCCATTATTTCATAGCAAATGAGATAAAAATTTTTGATCAATTCCACTGTTCCACAGTTCTGTTTGAAAATAAAATTCCTTTTATGAAATTATAGCAAAAAAAAAGACACATAGTTAAATGGGGAAAAAAAAGCATTTTGGTCTTTAAGCACATATGTATGTGACATGACATTTAGGAAGTAGAATCAGAAAGCCATTCTGCCATTCTGCGAAGTATCACCATTTTGTTCAGAAAAAAGTGAGACAAAGGTATCTGTGGTGGGTTCAGTTGGCCAATTACCAGTATCTTTTTATTACCAGGAGGCATTTTTTTTGAGTTTTCTTCTCAGTTATTATGAAACAATTTTAAATAGTGAAATGTTGCCATTTTGAGTATGTTGTACTCAAATAACTATTGGAAGATGGTTTTGCAAATCACTGGCAAGGTAACACAGTAGCTGCTCAACTTTAAATTTTCCATCTAATTAAAGACTGATTGCAGTTGCTTAAAAATTATGATTTCTTTTTTTTCTCCACAACATATCAAATAAAAGAATATTATACCTCTTTCTTGATTTTACAATTCCAAACATTTTTTCCTAACAGACTCTTGTCATGTGAATTTTATATTGCACAATTCTGCATGTATATACAAATTATATATTTGTGTGTGTGCATGTGTGTACATGCATTGTTCAAGGAAAAAAATTACTTTATATTGCATCAGATAATAGGGTATAAATTGCTAAGAGATTCATGGCCATTCACTGCACCATGACAAATGACATAATTTTTTTTCTCTTGAAAATTAAGTAAATGCAGAATTTTTATCAATTCCTAACTATTGCATAATTTTAAATTATGTCTTATAGCAAGCATACAGGAAGAATAATGAACTCCTTTCAGAAAACCATCATTAGAGCATTTCCTGAATTGATGCTTTCTTTTGTTTCTTTTAATGTCCTCCCTAAAATAAAATAAATGCCGATAGGTACACATCAGTTTTACATAAACTATCTAGTATTATATTATCCACCACACTTTTGAATTAAGTGTTGGCACGTCATTACTAAAAGTAATAGAAAAAAATTCTGTTCTTTAGGTGACAAATGGTTAAAGTGTGATACTAGGACATTTCTGTATGCTTCTCTAAATCATCTCACATCTTAATGCAAGGGAAAATCAAATTATTTACATTGCAAAATAATATCATAATGCAAACGATAAGAATTAAAGATTTTTATTGATGTAAAATTTCTGGTAGCCAGTGCTGTCATTTATTATCATAAAATATCTGACCACCACAGTGAATATGTCTACTGAAATTCTCACATATGAAGAAAGATAGAGGACATGCTGTGATTTGGGAATCCTTTGACTGTCCATAATTTGAAATTATATCTGCTGAAAAATAGTAATGATCCTATTAAACACAGAATAAATGCATTATAGTGGCTAAAAATTATTTAAAAGTACACTGATACAGAAATTAAAGTGTCACTGGCAAACTATCAAGCTGCACCTTAATCAGTCAGTTGAACATAATGTTCAGTAACACAGAATTGTATTTCATACTAGACATTTTTTTTTAATTAGATATATTGCATCTTCAGTCTTCTGTTAGCTGACCTGGCAATAAATATGATGTATCACTAATAGTACATAAACCCAAGATTATTATACAAAATTATTGTCCCTTTTTGTCTTCACAGATGGTTGAGCTTATAAGGACACAGACCACTATAATAGATATCAAGAACCTGAAGTCAACATTTTCAAATTTTATTTCAAAATTGGTTTTGAGTATGATTTTTTAATTTAAAAAAAAATCTTTGAAAGACCCCAAGCAAGAGTGCAACATAATTCATTAAGAGGGAGAGAGGTTATTTTAAGGCACATGTATGTTAGAGGAACCCAACAAATGCAGCCAGACATTTAAACCCTGTGGGTGAAGGCTGTGTCCACCTTTCTTACACAGATGAGCACAGGGCAGCCAGATTCTCAGCTGGATTAATTTGACATAGCTCCTCTTTATTCAACAGGACTTGAAAATATTTATATAGTTTTATAAGCTATGGATCAAGTGCAGAAAATAGGAAATATTTAAGCAAAAAAAAATAATGTAATAATTCTCTTCCTAAGCTGGGATGAAGATCAGCTTCTGGAACTGATGCACCTTTTCCATTCTTATGTCACCCCTTTCCTCATTTTGGTGTATACCCATTATCTTTTCTGAATACAGACAGTTTCCTCCACACAAATACAAGTTTTCACATTCATAAAAATGCTTGATAGGCAAGGTTACTCCGAAATCCTATGGGGTTATACATCCAAATGACCTGTCAACTGCAAATGTCAAGACTTTAGCGTCAGCTCCACTATGCTTTTCCAGTAATTGGTCCCTAGAACTACCCAGTTAAACTCTTCATTGAGGAAAGCCCTTTTTGGTTAGCTTTTCACCAGAGGATGTGTCATGAAAAGTCTCAAGATGATGAAGATATTCACAGAAAGCAAACAAAAATTGCATATAGGTTGTGACAGTCAAAGTCAGCTGGCACCGTCCCTGGTTTCTGCTAGCTGCCTGGCATGTTGGATTGTAATCTTAAGGGTCTGACTTTAGAAACATTACTTGCTTTGGTTTTTTTTATATTAGGCTTTTTCTGGAAATTGTATTCTGATTATTCTTGGCCCTATATTTCATGCAAAACATGCTAAATTTTCCTAGAAAGGACTCTTGATGTGTACATGAAAAAATCTATACCCATGATGAGAAGAAATCCCTACTTATTTTTAGTGGTCATACTGTGAGAGTCTGTCCGAATTTTCCCTCATCTGCCTCACGATTGTCATTGGGGGACCACTGAAGAGAAGACCCCCCCTGTCTAGAATATCTGGCTCTGAAGGAGAAAAGTCACATGCCAAAGGCCCTGAGACCTGAAAGCTCAGTGTTAAGCTATTTGTTTTCACAGGAGTGTTTGCTGTATGCTAAGAAGAGGGCACCGAGCCCCGTTTGCAACAACAGCAGCTCTGGAAGCTGTCCCACCTCTCGGCCTGGCTGGACTTCTCCTGAGTCTCAGATGGTCTCCCACAGAAGACCCTCACCTGTTTCATAACCACTGTGACAGACAGACTGGGATGTGAGAAGTCTCTCCATCAAGGACTGAGACGTGAAACTCCTACGTGAAAAGGCCCCTCTCCTCCTTCCAAGGACTGGGACTGACACCCCCAGCCCGGGGGAGGTGTGTGGGGGAGGCAAGCTGGCCAAAGGGAGATGTTTGCCTGCAGGCTGTGACCACTGGAGAAAGAAAACAATGGCTCTCGCTTACTGCTGAGAACACGGACTACCTGTTACATCTGTTCCCTATTGTATCTGTTTCCCCCCTCACAATTTTCAGTAATAAAAACCTCTGAGTTAGCTAGAGCCTTTGAGATCTCCCCAGCCTAACAGGCGGATCCTCAACTGGACTGGACCCAAGGACTTCGTCTCTGCGTTGGTAGCGATATCCCCTCTCCCTCCCTCTCTCTCTCCTCTCTCCTTCTCTATCTCTATCTTTTTCTCTCCCTTAATCCCTCTATTGCAGTTTTGCTGTGGTTATTTCAATAAAACTGCATTTGTTTTGATTATCACTGCAAACCCCCTTGTACTGTGCTGGTTTTTGCACTCTGAGATCACTCCTACGAACCATCAGGTCATCTGCTCACTAGGACAGATCCGGACACATATGTACAATTTCTTGTTGATTTGTATAACTCCATTGCTGCAATTATTTATTATGGATAAGTTTTATTACCAGAATTCTTAAAGAAAGAATTTCAGCTGGGATCTCTGAGCTGAAATACCTTTGCAACAGCATTAGCTGAGACCTTGGAAACAAATCATAATTTTCAACTACTTGGATGACATAAAGATATCTGACAATACTCTATTCTGTTCACTCTATGGTAGTGTTCACAGAAACAGTCAAATTTCTTCTTTCCAGGTTGTACTGAGATGCCTTATCAAGAGAGGAACACAAGTCACTTATCAGCCTTGACTGACTAGAAAAAAACCACAGATATTTGTGAATAAATAAGTAAGTAAATGTAAATCCTTAAAACTTAATGGATTGTTCAGTTATATAGTCTGATTCTTTTATATAGCATAAAGACTGAATTTTATCTGGTAGTTCTTGCCTTATACTTTCTCTTTGCAGAAGTACATATTCCAAGAGGATACTAGGATTTAGTTTGAATTAAGGATTATAAAACATTAATATTATCTTTGAACTGTAACACCATAATTTCTAGTATGTTTTCCTCTGCAATACTTTAAATAAGAACACAGACTTTCACTTTGTGGGATTTATCAAACATAGTGAAAAATGAACAAATAATTAAATTATGCAATATTATGCACAGATCTTAGAATAAGTGCTCTCTATGACAAAAATAGAAAACACAGATCTAAAAATGAAAATTGTAAGGAAGAAAGAAGTTGTATTATTGAGCCAAGACAATCTCCCAGTAGAGTTTTAAGCAAAATATAATCTTCACTGTGTATCTTTTTAGGTGAATATAAGTATAAAGGAGTCAAAGATTGTGATATCCCAGAAAATATTACTGTCATCTTTGTCTGCCTTGTCTCTTAAGAGTTCTTTCCCAGAGATTCCTGAATTGCAAATCCTAATTAGATATGTTATTAATCTTATTCACATGAGAAAAGTTAGATATGTGCACAAATATTTGTTGGATTAGAGCCATAATATGCTTCTGGTGGGTTTTGGAGCATAAGATCCCTTTAATTTTCTAATTCATTGAATACACTCCATTTCACTATTAGAAATCTTAGTTTCTGTCTGGTTTTATGATCTTTTTGCAAGCACGTTTAGTTTTATTTTGTCCATGATTTAATAAATATGCAAAATGTTGCCCAGTGATAGTGAAGAAAGTAAATTTATGCTGGAACTACAGTAATGCTGATAAAACAGATGCTGCTTAAAAAGTAAGAAAAGCTCTTCAGTCATAAGGGCTGAAAAACTTTTGCCTTGTACAAATAATAAAACATTTCCAGGTGAGGGTGGGACATTTTAAAAACTAATCTAATACCAGTGAGGGTGGCTTTTAATCATAAAATAAAAAGAGAAAAAATTTACAGGACCTGCACATCTGGGAAGAGTTGCATTTAAACTACTAAAATGATGAGACTTTGCATCTGAATACCAGTGTGCGGGTCAGCTTCATTCCAAACTGTAAAAGGAAAAAATCTAAAATACATAGCCCCAGTCACACATCCTGCATGGTTCTATCCACTGATTTCCATAGAAATCAAATATTGGAAGGAAAGCATGGTGAAGCCCAGTCTCAGATCTGGAGAACCAGGAATCAGGATACAAGTGAGAATCTGATGTGCTGTGAAATCTAGTTGTATCTAGAGATGCCTGTAAATAGAAGTTGTCATTAATGTAAATTATGGAAGGGTGTTAGAGAAGTAATTATTTCTTTTTTATAAACCCATTATACTAAACTGGGAGTTCTGCTACTGGTTTCTAGAATCAGGAAGGTTAGAAAGAAATAATTTGTAAATTACCTGTCCTTATTTATATGACAGTCTTTAGTCCTTTAGCACACAGCTCGGTTTTCAGACACTTTCCCTTTCCTAGAAGTGACATATGACTATGTGAAGATAGAGACACCAAGATCAACTATCAACCTTTGTAATTAACAACCTTTATGCTGACTCATATCTGATTTATGAATTTCAGCAAAAATACTAAATTTTAAATGCATTTCAAGGCAGCCATTGATTTTTTTTCCCCATGAGAAACTTGAAATGAGCAAGCACAGCTTTTAATGGTTTGAAATAATTAAAGCAGACCACAGGAAAATGCTATTCACTGAAGTTCTCATACAAGAAATATATCCTAAGAACAAGCTAACTTCAATACTCTAACCTATTGAAACAGAAGGAAAAGTTGTTTATTTTCTGTTTAAGCAACATTTAATGCTAATGTGCATTTAGCAGAAATATTCAACAGGAATCTAGTTTTTATTGACAAGCTATCACCAACATATGTTATTAATTTTTTCTTGTTATATTTTCCTTGGTAGGGAAGATCTCTAGGCATGGTGCTAAAACAGTAAAATCATAAAATCATGGAATGATTACTGTTCAAAAAGGCCTTGTAGCTTCAAGCCACCTGTCATGGCAGGGCAGGGAAACTTCTACTAGACCAGGTTACTCTGAACCCCTAATGAGATGGAGAAGATAACAACATGGTGGCTGCTCAGTAGCCGAAATATTGCAAATCATAGTACTGATGGACCCCTAGAAATTCCACCCACCTTCCTTATTTTCTTCCTTTTAGATGCCAATTCCTTTTTTTCTTAAAACTACAATTCCCACAGAAACAACATGGATGGAACTGGGAGCTCTCTTGACATTTGTACCGTGGGTCAGCACTATCCATTTTCACAATCCACCTCTTCTGCCATAATTTTTTTTAAAAAAATTCATTAAAACCTCTTAAACACTTAAAATTTCTGCCCCCTCAGGCAACTCTTCAGAAAAATAGACGTTTTGTCCTGATTATTTGCTTGCTAATAAATATGGTATTTAAACCACAAAGAGTGAAAATCCAAAACATAGAAATTAAATGCATGTTGATCACAGTATTGAAAATGGCTGTAGAAAACTTTCTTTATATCTGTTATGGACAATTATATATATGCACATGTTCGTCCGAGAGTGAGCATGAATAAAAATGCTTCATATTCAGTACCAAAAGAGTAGGGTTTTTTTACAGCAAGACTGTAGAGTCTGGGCTGTAAGAGATTAGATACATATTTGCAAACACACAACCATCATTCCTTATTTTTCTATAAATACAGCCTTCATGCAATTTGTAGATTAGAAATTATTTTTCACATTTCTGCATATGAAAAATGACTCAGGCTTTTTAATCTTGTTAGCAATGTATCATTCAATTTGTTGAAACTGTATTTTAATTGCTAAATTGCTTGTCATTGGTTACACTAAACACATTCTCATTTCCATTATAGCCATGAAAGACTTTCAAAGGTTTTATGGAACTTCCTCTCTGATAAAGGTATTCACTTTTTAAAGTAAACCTTAAATCTCTGTTTCACAGGAGATACAATATATCCAAGAGAAAACCACTTACTGTATTTTACATAAGAAAGCTGATGTATAGACAGAGCAATGCATTCAGCTTCAATTTTGTTTACTGTGTGTTTCTCATTCTAATGTTCACTCTGCATATAGCTTCTGGTTTTGCCTCTTTATTCCTTTCATATTTCTATATATGCAAAGGCATCATGGGGCACCAAATAGAACCAAAACAGATGCCAAATGGATATTTCTAGTTAGATAGAAGTCAGTGCTACAGCTTGAAGGATTTCATTAGAAATACCCCAAGAAAAGCATGGAATTTACATCTAAGACATGGCATATCAGCTGCTGAAAACAGATTTGGTAGCAGTCTTAGTTATCAGACAGAAGACTGTCAGCATGAGAGCAGGCCAACCTTTTCTTAATTGAATTTTCCATTGACTACTAAAATACCTAAAATGTGTATAGTATTAAAGGCAAATATTTGATTCAGTAAGAGACACAAGACCCAGACATATAATTTAGATTCTGGTGTGTTGGTATTTCTCACTTTAGTTCTTTTTTTTAAGCAACACTGAACTTCACATCACCCAGATTGTACAGGGAGGTGCCTAGGATGATAGGAAATGTTAGAAATTATGTTAGTATCGATGATAGGACATGTTGGGAGCACGTGTTCACTTTCATGTCTCTTCAGATTAAGTGTCTTATTTAGTTGAATGGCAAATTCTCCCTCTGGTCAAGGTATTCAGCTCAAATTGTAGGAGCAAAAGCTGACCCTTCCTATTTCAACATGGCCAGAAAATAAACTTGTTCTTCCCCAGTCCAATTGTTTAACACCTTTGGAGATCTAGCTCAAATTTCTGGCCATACTCAAGGACCTACAACTTGAATCACCACTCTCAAAGTAAAGTAATGAAATGAGATTATGCACTATATTGAAATGCACATCAGCAAGAAAGATACTTCAAGAGAAGTAATTTTGCTTCATGGGGAATAAAGTATTCATGGAACTAATTTCAAAGCATTTCATTTGTCATACTAGGTTGAATAAAGAGGACTGACATCTACTTAAAACTCTTTCCACAGTCAAGCCTCAGATGAAGTACTTTATGTGGTTTAGTAAATGCACTTCAAGAAAGGTGGAAAGATGTTGGACACACTCCAGAAGAGAGCAAGAAGAAGAATTAGAACTTTAGAAAATATATGGAGATACTAAGCAATCTCAGGTTATTTAGGTTAGGTGAAAAAAACCCCCAAAAATCTATAAATTGCAACTCTCTAAAAATAATGTGAGAAATACTGGAAAGAAAATATTCCCTGTGGTTACTTTGGATGAAACAGGTGGTTCAGAAATTTTCAGAAATACTGACTTATGTAAGATATGAAGGGGTAAGAGTCAACTTCTGCTTCACAGACTCACATTTCAGTGGTGAAAACAGGCATCCACACCTCAGCTGGGTGCTTTGCTACCATCACATTCAGTGGAACTTAGAGAGCTCTTCATCTTAGCCAAAACTTGACATTTACTTGTGCTCAGCTGACTAAGTGCCTGTACTCTACTGACTCTATTCACTAGATTTTCACTGAGTATAACAGCTGCTCAAATGCAGATGGTTCTTTTGTGTATACTTAAATGAGCATCTGAATTGCAAGATGCACCCTGGTGTAAGAAAAATTCTACAAGGGAGAATGGTGAAGTTCTGGAATAGATTGTCTGTGCATATTTTCTCGAGCAGTAACAGCAGAGTGTGGTTTACACAGAGTTGGGGCAAAGCTATTCTGTAAGCAGATTAGTCCAGTTCAATAAAACTTGATATTATGGCTTCTGTACTAATGTTAATCACTGCCTACAACAAGCTCTGTTCATTCCTTCGTCTGTGGGGAGCCACACAGCATGTGGCAGAAACTACAATTTTCTCAATGTACATGTCTTATAGCCCCGAAATTTCCTTTCGGGAAAGGGAAATGAAATCTCATTATATCACTGGGGATCAATTTTGGCAAGTTTTGGTCCATGGCCCTGCACTTATGGCATCCCATGCCTTTTAATGGCTTCTGCTTTGGCAAAGATTTATTCTTTTTTAAGTATCCATGCCATGTCACTCATATCTTCCCCTCAAAGTTCTGTCTTTCTCCTTGATTTTTTTTCCCCTGATTTTGCAACATCTGTGAGGTTAGTTTTGGCATGTTTTGGTCCATGTCCCTGCACCTCATGTAATCCCAGTCCATTTTCTTGTAGTCACCAAATATCACAATTTTCTTTTTTTTTTTTTTTTTTCAATTGCATTTTCTTTGATCGTATCTCCATTCCAGAGTGTTTGTAAATCCTTCTTTTCTGTTTCCAGGATTTCAAGTTCAGTTTCCAGGATTTCAGTTTGGCAAGCTTTGGTCCATCTTCCTGCACTTCATGGTATCCCATGCCTTTTGATGGCTTTCAGTTTGGCGGAGATTTTTTGTTTTTTAGTATCCATGACATGTCACTCATAACTTCCCCTCCAAGTTGTGTCTTCCCCCTTGATTTTTTTTCCCTTGCTTTTGCAGCATCTGTGAGGTCAGTTTTGGCATGTTTTGGGCACTGCACATCATCTCCTCCCAGACCATTTTCTTGTAATCAATAAATGTCCCTATTTTCTGGGGTTTTGTGGGTTTTTTTTCAATTGCATTTCATTTGATCGTATTTCCTTTCCAGAGTGTTTGTAAGTCTTTCTTTTCTGTTGCGCAAGATTTCGCTTCCCTGTCCAAAAGGCGGGAAGGGAAACAAAATCTTGCGATTCCAATGGGGATCAATTGGGCAAGCTTTGGTTCATGTCCCTGCGCTTGATGGCATGCCATGCCTTTCGATGGCTTTCAGTTTTCACCTCACACATGCTGCAAAAGCAGCGATAAATGCAGATGGCACTATATCTCCTGTTATTGGGACTGATTGTATTAACTAGGCAGAAAGTCTGTGGGCAAAAAAACTATTAGATCAGGTACCTTCCTATATTTGTCTCTGAAGGGCAGCAACAGCTTTATGTGCAATTTTGAGCAGAGTCCAGTTCCCAGCTCAGGTAATCCTTAAACTAATATCTTGTACATATAGGTAATAGAAAGACAAGGTTGTGGATCTTGATAGGGTTTAGGTACATGATTATTAAGAAACTACTCAGTGTTAGGTTTATTCTTTAATTAATTAATCCACTTTATTTATGTAGTTTTTTAAATTTCAGATATCTTCATATTATTAACTTTAAATTTTCCTTATGCAACCTGATTTCTATACTGTGTTAGACATCCACCTCCATAATCAAACACAAACTAAAATCCCATTTTCATCTTTTGAAGTCTAAAATCATTTATGTCACCTTGGAGGACCATAGAGAATAGTTCAGAGAATAGTGAAATGGCAGACTCAGCATTGGAATTTGAATTTCACCTTATCTTACTTGAGAATATCTGACTAAGAAATCCATTTGACTTCATCTGTCATCAGTGAAGAGAGACAGGTCCCAGATGGGCAGGGATCCATACTGAATGTCTAAAATATTAGGATGATTACTACCACTGCTTTCTGCAAATGGAGTAGGAAACTCTGTAGATTTTGGGAGATAATTTTTCACTGACATTGTTTAACTGTATAGATCAAATGTACAATCACAAATTTAAAAACTGCTAATGGGTTTGGTGAAAATGTCCTCTTTGATTCACTACGGACTGCTAAACAGAAAACTTCAGATATTTTTTGCTTTGACAGTGATTGGCAACCTGTGGTATAATAATTGCTGACTGTGGAAATTATGGAGACACAGATCTGTGTTATATCTTCTTGTTTGTGTTTGCTAATTCAGTCTTTCCTATAATTATCATATTAGAGATTGTAAGACAAATGTAGTTCCCAATATGAACTGATATTGATTCAGAAAAGTACAATGTACAAACACTGACATCATTGCCATTATCTGTTCTGTAGTGTTATATAGTACCACAAAACTTTTCAACTGACTGGGTTTAATTAATCTTTCTAAAAATACTCGGGATAAAGAGAATCTGATTTCTTTGGTTAACTTTCAAAATATACTAACAGTTACAGATGGAAATGCACATTAAATCCTTCAGTTAATTCGTTGATGCGATTTAGAATAACTCCAGTTCAGCAAAGGATATCCTGTTGTTTTTACTTCTAAGCTACGTTTGAAAAAAAAAAGTAGATTAGTGGGTTGAAATAACATGTTAAATATGGTTTGGTTTCATAAATTGTATTTAAAACAGTTGTCAAAACACATGCTTGAGAAAAAGTATTTAGAGTTTAAAATATTGAGATTTATTTGGTTTATTTACTCTTAATTTGAACAGTCAGAATACCTCTATTAAAATTTTCCTTTCTGTTTATTTTCTTTCTTTATCCTCAAAATGAATGAAAAAATAAACCATACAGAAACATCTGAATTTTTGTATTAAAACATTCTATTCATAAATTTATTTACATTGTTTGAAGCACTTTATTTTGATAGTAGTAGAGAAAAATTGGGCTAAATTGCCTTTTGAGTAAAGAAGAATAGGCTTCAACATGTAGAATAGTATTACTGGTTCAACGGGCTATGAGTCACCAATTAGTACTGCTTTTTTTTTTTTTTTTTCCTAATTATCATAGGCTTAGTCTATCAGCTGGACAGCAAACAAGACTCTGCCATCTTAGTCTAGTGTCCAGTCTGGTTAAATAATTTTCTAGAAATAACCTGGCTTGAAGGTGAGGAAGGACACTCATTCCAGGACTCTAAGTGGGCTACTTGAGCTTAACTGGCAAGAATGATCCTCTGTTAATTCGGTATGTATGGGTGAGTGCAGTCAGAGCCACAAAGGGCTCCATTATTGCCATATCAAAGTAAATAGCTGAAAAAAAGTGAGTCAGGGAGATGAATGATGAGTTAAGTGTTAAGCAGACAGTGCAAACAATAAGTATTACACAGTTGCTCTCAGAAGGAATGTGGAATCTCTTAACTCCTTAATTTCTGCTGTGATAGATCTGGTTTTCTGCAGATCACTTTTATCCTGCAGGTCCTTTACTACTCATTTTAATGAGAATTTTCAAACACTTTAATAAATTAATTTACATTGTGATGTCTGGAAAAAGCTTTCCTGCATTAAAACCTATCTTAAACTGGATATATTTTTTGCATGTGAGTTTATATTCATTGCCAGGAGATAATGTTGAGCAGGTGTATATCCTTCTCTGAGAATATGACTGACCATTGTACAAATTTAGGTTTCAAAAAGGTAGCTCTCACATGTTTGGATTTTCATAAACCATCATATGGGACCTGAAAAGCATCAATTACATATAAAAGTGCAAAAACCAGAAATCAAATGAAGAGGTTAAAGGAACTTCTGCAAAAGAAATGTAAAGTGAGTGAAAAACTATTTATAAAAACTGAAATGAAACAGTTGTCAGTAAAAGTATTAAGAAACTATTTTTAGGACTTAGCATACTTAATTTTATCATTATTTGTCTTTGCAGGAAAATGTACTTATGAAATGCATTGATAACTTACAATGTAATTAGAGAAGACAGTTAAGTATCATCCAGAGATAAAACTGATGTTGAGAACTAACATAATGAAAATATGAGAAATGCACTGTTGTGCATTAGGGAACATAGATAAAACTTTTGTGTTCAGTAGGGAATTCAGTCAGGTGCAAAGGCAGAAGGAATAGTAGACAAGACTGCATGAATTAATCACTGAAAGCACCCATGCAAAATTACACTTTTTGCTTTGTTGCATCAACTGATTTCTTTTTTGTCATACCAAAAAGTAATAATACTATTCTACAATGAATGGATAAAAAGTACTCTAGCAAGGGTTTTTGTACACATTTAATCAGAAATATTGAAGAAACCTTTGTACAAATAAAAGTAATATAAAAAGGGACTGCTGACAAAAGCACAGAATATGTCTGTCATATAAGATGGACTAAAAGAGCTTGGCTTCTTTAGCTTAAGCAGATAAAGTGGCTGTGAGTATCTTCCTCAAGCAGTCAGGATGTGCAGTGCAAGCACAGGAAAAGAGTGGCAGAAAATATTGCATGAGACAGTAAGTTTCAAGAATAAGGAATACAAGCTTATACAAGCACTAGAAAAATATTATATATTATAAATTATCCTTATATAATAGTTAATAAATAAATTTGCACAATAATTATAAAGATCTGCAAATATTCCTCAGAATGCACAAAAACAGTCCAAAAAAACCTAAAAGCTGATTCTCTTCAAATAATTCTAAATTGTGTTCTATGAATGAGTGACTTTGCTCTTTAAATCTTTAATTTCAGATAAAGAAAAGAGTTATCAAAATTGTCTGTTAATATTAAAAGCAGTCTCAGAGGAACAGTATCTCTTAGGGGACAGATGCCAGAAATGAAGAGAGAGAAAGATCACAACAAGCAATACCTTGATAAGTGATCTACAGATTGCAGCTGGATGTGCTGATGCACAGTGTTAACATTGCCAGGCAGCTCATGGGTCCATCAGAGCTCTCCTCAGATAGTTTCTAGTGATTCTTTTTAATTATTTCTTTTTCCTACTCTTCTGCAGCACCAGAAAGTGGATCTATGATAGTGGATTGTAATTATACACATCACTGAATTGCAGAATAGTTCTCTTTGGAAGGGCTCTAAGAATGTCTCTAGCTCATGCTGAAAGCAAAGTCAGCTTTGCAATCAGACTTGGTTGCTCAGAGCTTTATCCAAGTATGTCTTGGAAAATCTCCAAGGATGGAAAATGCACAACCACTTTGGGCAACCTGCCCACTGTTTGGCTGCTCTCATAGTGAAAGAGTTTCCCCTTACCTTCAGCCTGAACCCCTCTTGTTTCATCTTAGGCCTGATGCCTCCTGTATCCTGCCACATAGGGCAGTGTGACAGCTTCCATCTGTTCTGTCCCCTCCCCGCAGGCACTGAGGCTGGGCTGGGCTTCCCCAGAGCCCTCTGCTCCCAGCTGCATGAGCCAGCTCCCTCAGTCTCCTCTCAGAGGCCAAGTGCTCCAGTTCCCTTTGACCATCTTCACTGAACCCACTGCAGTTTATCAAGGAGTTTATTGAAGTAGGAGCTCAATATTGCACGTAGTTCCCTAGATATGGCTCAACAAGTGCTGAGCAGAGGGAGCTAATCCCCTGGTCCTGATCTCCTGGCTATGCTCTTGCTGACAGAATCCAGGAAAATTTTGTCTTGCCTGTTACCAGGTCTTACTGTTGTCTTAGGGGCAGTTCATAGCGCACCAGGACCCCCAGGGCTTCTTCAACACATCCACACCCTGTACTGACAGGCTCCCCCACCTGTACCAGTGTCAGGGGTCTTCCTTCTGACATGCACTTTGTCCTTGAGCTATGTGAAGTTCTCGTCAGCCCATTCCTCCAGCCTCTCTACAACTCTCTGAAAGGTAGGCACTACATCAGCCACCCCTCTGCTATTTGATGCCATTTCTAAACTGGAGGAGCAAGCAGTCCATCAGCTCATCCAAGTTTTGGATAGGCATATTGCATAAAGAAAAGTTCCTGCACTCATCACTGTGGAGTGCACTTTTTTATCAGTCTCCTGAAAAAGTATGATTCATTAGCCAATAGACTGTACTGAAATAATTGTTTAGAGTTTTTTCATTAATCTTTCTAGAAATAAAAGAAAGCAAATGTAAGCAATTTACTAAAAACTTGCAAACTCCCAAATGAGAAACAATCACATCATGAGTTTAATTTTCTGATCTCTCAGACCAGAGACTTCAGAAATATACTGGGGAAAAAAAAATCAGTGAAGAGTTTTCAATTTAGGTTCAAAATTTTCATCTATTTTAAACTAACATTGAATTTGTAAAAATTCTAGGATATACCCACAGAAACAAAATTATGAAAAATGTGGGTGTGACTCTTTCACTGAAGCACAGAGAGAGAAATAAAGAATAAGAAAAAAATACATTGGATGATTTAGACTAAAACAAAATAGGAGGGAAGAGGAAAAGTATAGGAACTACCTAGTCTTCATTATGCATAAATATAGCCACATCTGAACATGGTGTCATCAGGGTAAGATTGGCTGTGCCATATTCAGCAGATGTTAAATTAAAAGGTACTCTGAGAGAAAAGAGCAGGTTGGAGACCTGTTCACAAAGGTCAAGCTTGTGTAATCACTGACAATTTGATGTATTGCTAGGTATAGCTGTGAAAGCTGGATCCTCAAGGCAGCAAACGTGAAGTTATCAGAGTCCTTTGAGATTCTGTGCGGCTAATATACATTGAAGACATGAGAGCAGCAGAGAAGACAAATGAGCATACATTGCAGTGGTGCAGAATGAACCATTACTGCTCCCAGAACATCAAGGAGAGCAAGCTGAAATATTTCAGGGACATTCCAAGGAGAGATGGAGATCGATCAGCAAAAACAATAGTGTAAGGCAGAACTGCAGGCAGAACTGGAAGCACGGATTGGGTCAGCAACACAACAGAAGGGAAATTTCCGCAAGCAATGAGGGGATGTCAGGTCTTGTGAATCATGATGCAAAGGGCCACTGGCCTCCAAATTTAAGGCAGAGCTTGATAATGATGGATATAGGTAATTCATCAAACAATAATGTCGACTAGTAAGCAGCCTAGTTAAAAAACACATGAAATGTAGCCTCATGCTTCTGACCCCTCAAGCACCACCCAAATATAGTGCTTTCTTCTAATAGAAGCTGTAGATTTCATAGATCAAAATTCTACTTCACATCAATCCATAAAATATATTTAGACACTACTCAAACACAAACGGACATAACATTCTTTTACAGTGAAAAATATAAAATTATATAAATTAGCTAGAAATTTTTATAAAATCTGTGTGAATATTCTTATAATCAATAGTTTCATTTTACATGGCAGACTATTCTTGGTTATTCTACTAGGGTTTTTCCCCTAAGAATTAATAAAATATGTAAATATGCCATTATTTGTGAAATCCTTACAAACTTTTCAAGAGATCTTTAAAGACTTTATTTAACTTTACTTCACTCTGATTATTACTACATTTTAAAACATCTTTTCTCTAAAAGACCTATTTTAGTCCTTCAGACTTACATTTCAGTGTCTATCTGGACCATGTTCATTCACTTTCTGTCTTTCACATACCTCTGAGCTCAGTGTTTCTTTGTGTGACCAAAATGGGCTTCTTCACACCATCACATTCAGCCTAATAGCTTTAAACAGGATTTAATTCACTGAAAAACGTGGTTATGTAAACCTTAGCCAACACCAAACTTCTTTCCACACCATGTTATTGTTTCTTTCTGCACCACAGACAATCACCAGGGCATAGTCTTATCGTAAATCTGTAGAATTTCTCCATTGCCAAAGAATCATTGTCTGTCAAAATTATACTTACTCTCCTCTGCAGGCTTCTGAATTGTTATCACACCCAGCATGAACAAAGACATAAAACAATAAATTGGGTTATATATACATGATTTCCACATTGAAATAATCTCCTACCATCAGATTTGTTACACAAAGGTTATGCAGAACAAAATTAATTGCATTTGGTCCAACTGATTGCTCACAGAAAATAAAAATAATGCTTTATTATCAGGCTTAATAAACTGTGAAAAAGACTTGTATATGTGGCTAGTATTTTTTCATCCACAACCTGGCCTTACAGCTCTGCAAATTAGGATCATGCTTATGAAGAAAATTAACATCTTTTCTCTGCTGTGCCTACTGCAGTGTCTTAAAAAGGAAAATACTCAGGGGACGTGCTAGTTTCTCTTTTCACCTAAAGGTGACAAATTATAGATGAAAAAATTGCTGATGCTCCCAAATATTGTAAATGTGCAGCTGGATATGCCCTTAGTTAAAAGGATCCTGAATGGGAGAGGATAACATTCAGTTCACTGCATTAGCTGCACCAAGCAAATTTCTCTATGTACATTGCACTTGATAAATTACAGCTTCTAAATCTGAATGAACCGCTTAAGCTACCTCTGTCTACATGTCATGACTCCTTGAAAAGCAAGATATATTGCTTCAAAGATTTTTGTGTGGTTATAGATCAAAAATAAATAACACTATCTCATTTAGTTAAATAAAGTGAGTATCTATATAAATCAAGAGTCCTCTCAGCTTTCAGGAGACAAGCTGGCAAGGCATATATAGTCCTTTACAATCAGAGTTCATAAGTTCATGGCACTTGAAACAGGCATGTCATGGGAAATAGTCAAACTCCTATGTATTCTGCTTGGAAAATGTTTGGTATCAGAAATTTGTCAATAAGAAGCAAATCAACTTTGTGAACAGGTGAAAAATGTATTTAATCCATGCTCAATGTTGATGGCAATAAGTCAATCACTGTAATTTGTTATGCTCAGTTCTGGCCAGCAAGATCTGACTCTCACAACCCTCAGGAACGAAGGCAGCTTTAGCCTTGAGAGCTCTTCTAGCCCATTCATTACCAACACTGCATTTTTAAACCACATTGTAAAACAGACAATAAGGGAGTTTGGTTTTCTTTAAGGCAGAAATTTCAACAGAATTCTTGGGAGACAAATGGCTATATTGCCTCACCTTGCATCACTTCAACGTCAATATTTTTGAACAGGTGCAAAAAAGATTACAACAGAAGTAGTCCAAGGTATGGGAATGGTTGAAAAACAGAATAAAGAAGTGGATAAGGTTAAGGTAGAGCAATGTTCATTTATATGAGTGAATGTCTTCCTATAACCTTTGACATTCATTTCCATATTTTACATTTCCACTTCTCTAATTTTATTTTTTGTTCTTTGCATTGAGCAATATTTTTTAATGGAATTTTAACTTATAATTGGCAATGCATATACATAATTACTGTTGGTCTAATCACATAATTAGAACACATATATTTACATAATTGCAATACCTTATTAGAAAGTGTAGTTACAGTGTTAATGGAATTATGCTTAATGTCATCTATGGGAAAAAGACGTAAGAAAAAAAAACTATAAACACAGTTTAAAATTTGCTACCTAACCCTCCCTCTCAGTGTTATATTAGCAAGTGCACATTAATTTCATTATCAAAAATAGAGATTGTCCAAGACTAACAATCTTTTTTAGAAGTCCAGAACTAACTATGGAAGTGTGTTTATAAAACTCTTAAAACCATCTATTTATTTAACTAAGGATTGATATTTGAAGGGAAAAATGAACAGGAATCAATCTTTAAATAATATACTTCTAGAAGATTCTGCCCTTAGTATTGCAACAGCAACCAATAAGACAAATTAAACTCTGCAAAGACCTCCTAAGTTGAAGAATCTAATAAACTGAGGAACGCTCAGATGGGTTATATTGATCAAATTTTATTTGAAAGAGGAGCCCTTAAATCCTATTGTAAGTCCTGTAATCAGCTCAGTCTTTCCTTCAGTGTTAATAAATATTTGACTTCTCAACTCAAGATACTTTTATAGAAGTTTTGTTCCTCAATTGTCTTTAAAGACAAATAAAACAACCTTTGACTTTTGCCATTGATTGCTGAAACAGTTACTGGATGGAGTCACACTAAAGCTTTCTTTCTGTCCTCTCCCTTTATATTTTTCCTGAAAACACAGTTGTGTGAAATGTATACCTGTCCTGATTTTCAAGTAATATGCTTAGAAATAAGACGCCTTAAGACTACAAATAATGTGTGTTTGTGTGGATTTGGTTTTGTTTTTTATTTTGTAAGACTGTGTGCTACAGAATTAAATTTAGGCATAGTAAGGCATGTAACACATTTAATTTTTCCTATGCAAGTATACATGGACAAATATTAATTATATTCAAGCAGGATCTCATGGTTTATCCCTAAACTTAAAACATTAATTTAAAAGAGTTATTAGTATAGTAAGTATTTAGATGCTGCCTAAATCTTCTTAGGAGAGCAGGCTGGGCTGAACCAACCACAAAACATCATCCTGATAGTCCTCTCTTTGCTTACATGCCTGTTACAAATATATTCAAAGTTATAACACTGCAGCATGACACCTGCGACCTGTCTCTGAAATGACTGTCTGTACATATTCAAGAGAAGTTTATAATTATGAACTTCGTATTCAAGACTCACTGTAATTTGACCACTGCTTATCTGAAAGATCCTCATCTTACCCAATAATGACAAAGATGATGCATTACAGCCATTGTTACTTTTTTATGCAAATGATGGGAGTGTTTGAACCATATTTCAAATCTGAAGAAGATAAATAGGGAATTTCCTGAGAATACCATTCCACTGGCAGGATGTGCCATTGCATAATAAAACTTAAAGGGGTTGTCAAGAAAAAATTAAATCTGTGTTTATTTGAAATTAATATACTTAACCAGCCCCAATAATATATTCTTTTGTAAATGTAATAATTAATAATTTATAAATGTTAGATTCAAAACTAAACTTTAGAAACGTGGTCTTCTCACATGCAAATGTTTGGCATCAGTTATGTTCACAAACAATTTTAACCTCTTCCTGAACTTCAGCTGCTATACTGAAAATGGGCCATAGGCCTCTCAACCTTGTGCAGAAGTCTAAAAAGTCTAAATGGCATTAGAAGCTTACCCTACCTTACATATCTATAACCATATGGAATTGGTAATGAGATGCAACTTAAAGGGGGTTTTTGAGATAATTCTGCATTTTTGCAGCCTAGAAAAGTCATACACACTAAAGTAATTTTAAAAAATTTAAATATTGAATGACAGCTTGGTTTTGTGGTAATTTTTTTTAGCCAAAGCAAATTATTGATATTTATGTGTCACGTGTTATGTGCCCAAACAAGAAAATGGCAGCTCTGAAAAGTTATCTCTTTCACTGAGAAGCAGTCATTCAAAATTATCTCAAAAATAAACTGAAATACTTAAATAGCATTTCAGAACAGTTTAAAGTTTCCAAATCAAACTCCATATAAGGAGTAGGCATTTAATTTCTTTCTAGATTCAAATCAATAACCTGAAGCCTTTTTTTTTTGCTTTCATCTTTCAAGCAAATTGGATCTTTTTGCCTTCCAACCTGTAAAAAAATAACTTAATTTTACAGCAGTACTTTTTGAGAGCCAGCTACTTTCATCACTTGGCTATAAAAATCCAATATTTATTTTAAAACACCTCAGTTTATGGTAAGATCTCCTAAATTAATGAAATTTCTTGCAAGATAATATTTCGGACTGCCTACTTGCACACAAAATTTGTAAAATATTTAAAAGGATATAATTGGTGCTTCTAATGCTCTTTATTAGTATATTTATTCTGTCATCATTTGTCACCTTATCTATATGCAGATATCGCTCTGCAAGCATAGTAGGTACTCAGTACACTACTGTAAAATACTCACAGAAATATCTTGATTTTTCATTTACAACAGAACAAACTTGCAGAGCATAAAATTGAAAAGCATTTCTCCAGAAGAGATTTCCTTCAAACCTGCTTGCAGAAGCAATGTTGCCCCTACTAGAAATATCCTCTACTTTTCAACCAAAGAAAAAGACAGTTTGTGTACATGTCATAGAAATCCTGTAGAGTGCTACAACTAATAACTATAATGTGCAAGGCATTTCTCTGAATTTTCCAAGTCCCAAAGAGATAAGGAGCTTGAAAATAATGAACTCACCCTTCTTAAAGGTATTTTGAAGTTAATATGTTTTAAAACAGTAACAGATACTCATGAGCTGTGCTAGTTTTAGGGGTAGAGTTAATTTTCTTCATGGTGGCTGGTATGAGGCTGTGTTTTGGATTAGTGCTGACAGTGTCAATAATTCAAAGATGATTTTGTTATTTCTGAGCAGCGCTTGCACAGCATCAAGGCCTTTTCTGCTTCTCCTACTGCCTGAACAGCAAGAAGACTGGGGATGCACAAGGTGTTGGGAGGGGACACAGCTGGGACAACTGACTCCCGCTGACCCAAGGGACATTCCATTCCATATGGCCTCATGCTCAGCATATAAAACTGGGCAAAGATGGAGGAAGGGAAGATGTTCAGAGTGATGGTCTTTGTCTTCCCAAGTCACCCTTACATGTGATGGACTCCTGCTTTCCTCAAGATGGTTGAACATCCGTCTGCACGCGGTTAAGTGGTGAATTAATTCCTTGCTTGTCTTAATCAGGTATGAATTTTGTGTAGTATTTGTACTGTGGATTTTGTACAGCCCAAGCACAGACAAAACACAGACTCTTTTGATCTTTCAGTTAGATTATTGCCAGAAAAGAAGATCTAAAACAGATAAATTAAGCCTGAAACATAAGTGCAAAGATGTAAGCAAAAGAATATTTGTATGCTTAAGACATGCATCTAGGACTTTGAAAGTTTACATTTAAAACCTAGCTCTGCAGCATGCCTTCTGTGTGAGCCTTGTTACCAACTTGAGCCCAGTTTTATTAGTCATTATGAGAGCTGCAGTACCTTCCCAGAGAATAGGCTGCAACACCTGATGAATGTTGTGTTCTTCTGCAAATGACATTGATAGTGGAACCCTGGAAAAAGTTAAAGATAGAATCTAAAATGTTAGGCTTTGTGCTTTCCCAGATCAACTGCACCTGCATAAGCAGTATGATAAATTATATAATTGTTAGATGTGATGATTGTTTAGTAATTAAATGTAATTATTATATAACCATAAGAAGAATAGTGAGAAACTGTTGGAAATTCAGAGAGGGGCTAAATTTATGTATACAATAGAACAATATAATTTTAATAATTAACATGAAAGTTATGTAACGATAGAGTATAAAACATGATCATTTTGGATGCATGGTCGGAATCAGATTTGGGTTGAATATACCCCGATTCCCAGAGCTCTTAATAAAAAGCACTGCATATAGTCCCCGTGATTATGTGTTTTTGAATGCTAACAACATCAAAACATAATCACCAAAATGGAAGGTGATGAGCATGACATCACGCTCAAGATACCCTGTGGATTATCAACTCTAGTCATCTGTTAATGAATACAACCCACAACACAATCTTTTTTATACATTGTTACAGTTCCACGAAAACAAATCAAGATTTTGCCTCCTTTCCTCTAGAAGATTGTTCCAAATTTTCACAATATTCACAGAAACCCCAGGTTTCTCTTAATTTTTAAATTAATTTATGTCCTTGTCCAACTCTAGTTTAACTGAAATACATCTTCTCTCTTCTGCCCACTGGTGATTAATCACACCTTTTTCAGTCTCCATTTTGCAAAACTAAGCAAGCAAGTCTCCTTTCCAGTCTCTCCTCAAGGAAAAGCTTCCTGGCATTTGACAAGATTTCTTTCCACCTGTTCCTAATTTTGTAAATGTGTCTTTTACAGTTCTGAACACCAAAACTCTGAGGTTTTATGAGACAAGTATCTGTTTACTACCACTAGAAACACTTTGCTCAAAATCTGCTCAGGTAGCATTTGCTCTTTTCATGTCCACTTATGCCCATTTTTTTTTATTCTATCTTGTATAGAAAAGGAACAATTACCTTAACGAATTTCATTCCCTAGCTCATGATTGCATTCCCTGTCTATACTCATTCCTTATAAAACTATTGTGCTCAGTTCTTGGGATCATTCAGTTTTTCTACCAAATGATATTCTCTTCCTACTTTTTTTTAGGGTTATTTTGTGACCATAGTAATTTTTCTAGCATGTATCTACTTCTGTCCACTTTATTTATGACAATATTAAAGAAAATTGTCTGAAGATGAATCTTTGAGAAGTTTCAGTATGATGACTTCCTTCCAACCCAACAGTTTCAACTTCATCCAACGTAGTCTTTTCTACCCAGATTTGTACATACATTGAACTGCTGTTGTACTAATAACCTCTTATGAGGCACTACATTCAAAGGCTGTATTGTATTATAGATAGATGAGATCTGCTGCAGTTCACTTGTCTGGAAAATCAGATAAAAGATTATCTTCTCTTAGGAAAGTATCACATTGGCCTCACTCCCTCTCTATTTGTTAAAACCATGTTATGCCTTACCTCATCTTTTATTTATTTCCTCATCTCAAGCTCTTCACTTCTGCAACTGTTCTAAAATGTTCTGTATTATTAAGGTTATATTGCCAAGTCTGTAGCTAGGAAGGCAGTATTCTTTTTATGTTTTCTTAAATTTAAACACATATACACACTACATTTTTACCACTCATACAGACTATTTCCAATTCTACAGATACTATAATTGATATTCTTGACATAAATAAGCAATTTTACCTGCAAACATCCTCAATGCTCTAGTCTTAAGGCCATTTAGTCCTAGACATAGAAGTATGGCTCTAAATCAGGTATATAAAACAGAAGGGATTCTTCTTCTGATAATCTGACCTTAACTATTGATGATGAGTGCTGTTCTCATCTCCAAAGTAAGTGTTTCCTCTAAAACAGATTCAATCTATCTATAAACAAGAAAATAGATAATAAGTCATTTTTGTCCAACTACATCGCTAAATCTTTCCAGTTCTTATGTATAAAATATTTTAGAAATGTTTCTCAAATGGCTTCAAAGTTATTTTAAGAATATATCATATAAAAATGGGATTATGAAATTAGTTATTCTTATTGTGCATTGTTAACATTAATTGTTATGGTGCATAATTAGAAAAACAACAAGCAAACAAACAAAAAAGAAAAACACTGGAAGAAGATATGATTCCAGCATTGAAGTACAGGAAGAATTTAAGACATTTAAATACTTGAGCAAAGTAAAAAAATGGTAGTGACTGAAAGTCAAAGCACATTAATTTAAATTAGAAACAAGATGCATCTTTTAGCAATGAAGGTCGTTAAGGAATGGAGCAAAACCTCAAGAAATGCCATGAATTTTCTGTCTCCTAATGTTATTAATAGAACTTTCTTGGTATGGCAGAGGACAGCAGTCCTGGATATAACCATGCTAAAATTATATAGAGTCTCTAATCATGTTAGCATGCTGTTAGTGGCAGAGCTGTTGAGTTCTGTCGCACTTCTGGAGAGCCAGCAAGGAGAACTACAGTGATCAGCACTCTCCAAGAAAACCTACCTAAAAATTTTTGCAGTTTATATTAAAGAATATTTTTCAAGAAAATCAAGATAGAAGGAATTTCAGTCTAGGTAGCAGAGGAGCACTTCTCCCTGACCCTTTCCAAATATACTGATGGTAAAGTGGCACTTCAATTAAATATACAATTACACATTTTTTAAATCTACAGAAGGCTGAAAGATCAAAAATTGCCAGCATCAACTACAAAAATAAAACAAATACAATCTCAGCTGAGTGTTTCAGAAGCAATAAGAATCCAGCAAAGTACAGGTATTTCAGAAAGAACATTATAAAAAAATAAATATTCTTGAAATAAAGTATCAGCATGCAGGAAATGAGGAATCAGACCTTTATGAAACACAGGTCCTTCACATAGCAGAAAATAGGTACCGTTTTTAAGAAGGCATTAAAAATTACAGAATGTATTGGCAATGTCTATCAAGAAGAATGACAATTAGAGCGTGGTGTTCTCCAGAGCACACAAACATGGTGGTAAAAAAAGCCCCATTGATGAATTCATTCAAGCCCATAGGACTCCCTGTGTGCATGAACAATGCCACATCTTTTCTGTTCCATAAGGAGACAAAGATTACCTGACAGAATTTTTA
The DNA here is from genome assembly GCF_035770615.1 of Melospiza melodia melodia. NCBI lineage: Eukaryota > Metazoa > Chordata > Aves > Passeriformes > Passerellidae > Melospiza > Melospiza melodia. Next base: position 10,058,479 of record NC_086196.1, on the reverse strand, counting down.
CCCCGTTTTAAAATTATAAAACTGCTGCTGTCACCCTGTTTGCTGTTGCTGCATGACCATGTGGAAGGGAATGGTAAAATGGTAACTTCTGGTTGCATCTGTACTGAGAAATTAAAAAGTAATGAGAGCTATCCTAGCCACTGATTTTCTTTGCTGTTAAACTGCTGCCACTAGAATTTTGGCCCATGTTGATATGTGAGGGCCAGGAATAGCCCCAGTTTGATAGTGAGTGCCAGGAATAGCCCCAGCCAGGGACCATTCTCAGAAGATAGTCTGGATGCAAGAAACCTGCTTTGGAGTTACAGAGATTTTAACATTGTGGACACAGACTTTTCTACGACATTTTTTACTAGCATCTTTTCCATAGTGATAAAGGCACATTTGTGCTAACATGATTCGAGACTCTAAATCATTTTAGCACAGTGCTGCAGCCAGGACCACTGTGCTCTGCAAGACCAGGAGGGTATTGACAATAAAAACTTTGTTTCATTGTTTCTAATTAATTTTTTGCTAAAAGATAATAAATAAGATTGAGGGAGTATCAGATATAATATCTTTGAGACACAGGGGGAACTGTTCAGAGTGACATCTGAACTGCACAGAAATGGCTGTTCTCTAAAGCTAAAAGAAAAATAAATATATAGACACAAGTAATGGGCAACTCAGAAACAGACTCAATAAGAAATTGCTACATTTAATATAAATTAATCAAATATAAGTGACAAATTTGCAAGAAACACTGATGCAGATGCAAGACCAAAGATATGTGTGTGTGTGCGTGCATTTACATGAAATGACATAGTAATATAAGATTTTCAAACTATTAATTGCACTTATGCTAAGAGGATGTAAAGTACCCAATGTGTTTTATACCTGAATCAACATCTTGAAACTCAAATGGATGTAGTGAAACTAGCAACAGATTTAGTGATAAGTTTGATGTTATGGCTTAGGTTCCATCTGTCGATTTTCTCCCCTTTGTGACTGCTCTTTTAGTTATTTAAAAAATACACTGAAGTTAAAGTTTGATTCTTCACTAGCTGAGACACAGTCTTACTGCTTTTAGCAGTCCAATGACAGAGAACAAGTAGCCTCACTGCAAAAGGAAAGGTTTCCTGAATCTTTTGGCTGTGGCTGATAAAATGCAGCTTCATTCAGCAATTTTCTGCCGTCCTTCCTGGTGCCAAGGTCTCTGGTTGCCAATCTAAGCATAACCATTGTTCATAAGGACATGCTGGCAACCTATGAAAGCTGCAGTATGATGAGAGAGAACAGGTGTTTCCATTGCTTCAGACCACTGTTTTAGGATAGTACTACTCTGCATGGTCCAGTTGGATGCAGCATTATGAAAATCATTATCTTGCTTCAAGTGTATCCAAAATAATTCCATTGCTGCTGGTATTTTTCGGTGTAAAAGCACTTAACCATTCAAGGCTGCTGAGGAGAGCAGGTAAACAGTCACACAAGCCAAGACATTTTGTTATAAAAATCTCTACTAAAATAAAGACAAAAGGAAAGAGAGAACTGACCTTTTGGCTCCTGTCCTTCCCACTGCAGAAGACAGAACCAGGCCAGGAATAAGCTCTGATATGAAAGGTGGAGTAAACAGGAGTATTCAATACCAAGATCTAGGCAATATTTATTCAAGCATTACAGGGTCAGCCTCTGTTCTCTGCAGCTGTTCTTCAGCTCTGGAATTTAATAATTTCCACCACTGCTCACTTTTGAACTGCAAAAGTTCAAAGGAAGGAGGTTGTTGACAGTGCAGGACAAGTGGATGCTGCAGCTTTACTGGCCAACAAAGCGGACAATTCTCATCTCTGAAGCCAGTAACAAAAGTATCATAAACAAATAAAAGCAACAAAGCCTAAAAGCTGTAAAGAGGTTCTTGAGAAGAAAGCAGTTTACATACAGCTTCAGCAGTAACTGGAAATGAGTCTTTGACAAAGGCATGTAAATTATAAAAGGAAGGCTGTCTTCCTTTGATGGGCTGACCCTGGTTTTAGGCCAGGTACCCACCAAAGCCACTCTATCCCTCCCCTCCCCTCCCCAACAGGTGCAGGGAAGAGAAAATATAACAAAGGTTCATTAATTGAGGCAAGGACAGGGAGTGGCCACTCAACAGTAAAAGTACTTACAGTCACAGTAAATCAGACCCAGCTTGAAGAAATTAATTAAATTTATTACCATTCAAATAAGAGTAGGATACTGAGAAGTAAAACAAATCTTCAGACCACCTGACCCCCCTTTCTCTCTCCTTCCTCTCCTTAACTTTATTCCCAATTCCCTACCTCCTCCCCCAGTGGTGGAGCAAGATGGCAAATTGAGGTTGCAGGCACTTCATCACATATTGTTTCTGCCACTGCTTCCTTCCCAGGGAGAGGAGTCCTTTCCCTGTTCCAGATGAGGGGTCCTGCCCAAGGGAGACAGTCCCCTTCATGAGTCCTTCCCATGGGCTGCAGACCTTTATGAAGTGCACAAGGATTTCCCCAACCAAGAATTCAGTTAATGGCACTATTCAAATTAACAGCATTTTTCAGGGCAGTTAAAAAAAAAAAAAAAGAAAAAGAAAAAGAAAAAAGAGGCTTTCATAAAGGTAAACCCATCATGAATTTTTTCCTTTTAATTTTTTCCTTTTGCTCCTTGTTACAGAGCATCCTGGATGAATAATTAATATTTCTTTTAACATTTAAGCTTGGAATTACTTTAATGAAGCACTGTTGTGTTCTTCTAGAAGAAAAGGACTTGCAAATGCACTAGGCACGCAGGCCTAGAGGGATAACAGATGGGCAGGCAGCACGGGTAAAGTTACACACACCTTTGCAGGCAAAAAGACATCACTGTGTGCATACACGGAGCAGATACAGGCTCCCACTGTCCATGCCTAGAGCTGTGTAGCTGCTCTCCTGCAGGCCTGAGGCCCAGTTTATTCTCAGGCTTAACATCAGCTGGGTCACTGCACAAAACCAGTTTCTCTGCTGGTAGTGTGAACTATGGGCAGAACAAACTGGTATCTGCCTGCAGAATAGCACACTGACAATGCCTCAGGAGGGAGTGGGACACTTGTTTTGGGTCAAAAGGGAGATAACACAGCAAAACTTGCAGTGAAAGAGATGTGTTTAGAAGCAACCAAAGTTTAAAGTGTCACTGCTGTTTTTGCTATGACATGAAAATTTTAGTCACTGTAAAGCAAGGAATTACACTGTAAATATCTCAATGGACTTCTTAAAAATAATTTTAAAATAAGATGTTTGAATTCAAGGTTTAAAGTTTTGATTTAAAAAAATTTGTCACAGTATTAAACTAATATTAAAAAGACATGGAAGTTCACGAAGTGCAACTCTATCTCAAGTCTACAGAGTGCAGCAGCCTCAAATCATTTGTATATGTTCTGTGTTTAAAGCAATAGAAATCAGTAAGAAACCTGACTATATCTTGATAATCCATATGGAGATTATTACTGATCATTAGTCACTGGAAGGAGGATGTTCTGTTTTTGCAAACAGTCTACAACTACCCTGAAATGCAGTTTCTTCATCAGAACACTTTCTGTGGTATATTCTGATTACAGATGTCCTATGGTAGTCAAACTTTATTGTTCTACTGACGATGTGCTGACTGGCAACACTCACAAGAATGTCTGGGTTGTCCCTCTCCTTCTTTTTCATACTTTATATATTATTCTGATTTTTGAGTGTAGGAAGATGGTTCATGCTGCAGAATTTTCAGAGCTCACAGGAAAATCTATTCTCTCTCCACTGATGTTTATTGCAAACACTGTGCTGATGACTTCAAAGTCTAGCACAAGGCTAAAATGACATTTTTGGGAAGACAAAGAAAATAAAATTCTGAGTCAGAGCCAGGACTTGGGACCCTAATCTGGACTTCCCAGTTCAATCAAAGAGCATTAGGGAAATGAGAAGGAATGTGTTTCAGTAAATTCATTCACTCCATGGAAAAATTATGTTCCTTTGAAAGACGAATGGGGAAGGAGGAATGAAAAGGACAAGAGTGTTTTTTCCCAAAAAGACTAAGGTGTCTTTGAGAGCTAAAGATATGCCCATAAGGTATTGTAGGGTATAGACAGAGTGTTTTGCTTAAGGCCTACTTTTAATTGTTCAAATAAAACTCCATCTTTAATGTGTTCCATTTATACTTCTGCCAGCTTTGGACTGAGAAGGATGGTTTGTTCAAATATGAGGTCATACTTCTGATTAAAGGTAGTTGTGAAACAAGAAAAGCCTTTATACATAAGACAGAGATTTTAACCAGGATTGCACATTTTTCTGGTTATGTTGCTTAGAAATACTGAATTTATAAAATATTACAGCTCATATCTATGACAATCAGAAATATGACACAAATACTGAATAACGATTATAAGAAATCACCATGGGTTCAGTATTTGAGTAAGGCAACAACTTTGATGAGACTTATGATGTAGATGATGCATTATTATTTTGATAGCTGCTTAATTAATTTCCTAGTCATAGACCACAAACCATTTACATCAGACACTATGAAAATACAAACTGCTACCCCAAATGACAGTTTAAATAATGTGGTTTAAATGAAATAAACCATAATAGCTAGACTAGCAGAGACAGTGATTCAGAAGAAGAGTCAGAGATGGTAGCTGAGAAGTCATTTGGTACCAATACAATATCCACCCAATCCCTGTTCTCTTAAGTGCAGAAACTGAAACATGATCTTTATTTATCTTGAGCATCAAATATAATGTTGGATATTTTGCTCAATCTTTGTTTAGAACATGTCATAGTCCATAGAGTGGCATGCTTCAAAATCAAAGCTCTTCAAAAAAAAGACGCATGATTAAACTAAGAGCTTGTTCTGAAAGCAGTAGTGTAATGAAGAGGGCCTTAGCCTTTTTCTCCTGGAACTGAAATACGGTTGAGATATGGACCGGGAGAAAACATTTCAAGGGCAAAACAGGCTCAACGTAAAGTCACAAAGTGAATTTATTGCTAATAGAATCAGAGAAAGATAATGAGAAGTAAAATAAGCCCTTAAAAACCTTTTTCCTCCCAGCTCCTCCCTCCTTACCACTGATAGCACAGGGAAACGGGGCATGGGGGTTTGGTCAGTTCATCCCTGAGATTTTCTTCTGCTGCTCAGGGAGAGGAGTCCTTCCCCTGTGAGACCATGGGGTCCCTCCCACGGGAGACAGAGTTCTGCTGTGAACCTCTCCTGCATGGTCCACTCTCACAAGCTGCAGCCAAACCACACCTGCTGCAACATGAACTCCCTGCCATGGGCAGACAGCCCTCCCAAAACCACTGTGACGTGGGTGACTCTTCCATGGGGTGCAGTCCTCCAAGGACAGGCTGCTCAACCTGGAACCAAGGGCCCTCTCTCTCCACCAGTCTCCCACTGGGTCACAGCCTCCTCCAGGCCTCCACCCACTCCGGCATGGGCACCTCCCCCACGGGCTGAGGGTGGATCTCTGCATCCCTGTGGATCCTCACGGGCTGAGGGTGGATCTCTGCATTCCCTGTGGATCCCCAGGGGCTGAGGGTGGATCTCTGCATTCCCTGTGGATCCCCAGGGGCTGAGGGTGGATCTCTGCATTCCCTGTGGATCCCCATGGGGTGCAGGGGCACAGCTGCCTCACCATGGTCTCACCACAGCCTGCAGAGGAATCTCAGCTCTGGAGCCTGGAGCACCTCCTGCCCCTCCTTCTGCACTGACCTTGGTGTCTCCATGTTGTTTTCCCTTGCAAGGTCTCTCCTCCTCTTCTCTGACTAGAAGAAACTAGAGAGGTTGCACAAACTGTGCAACTTAGTTTTGATTTTTTTCAATATGTTATCACTGAGACATTACCAACCTCTCACATTGGCCCAGCCTCGGCCAGCAGCATGTCCATCTTCAGGGCCATTAAGGATTGTGTCTGTGGGATGTGGTGGAAGCTTCCAGCAGCTCCTCATGGGGGCCACAGAGGCGGCCCCCCTGCTACCAAAAACCAGGCTGTGCAAAACCAATACAATATGCCATTATTTGCAGACAGTGCTGCCGCAATTTATCTATCAATTAAGCCTGGGAAATAAAGAAGGGCCTAAAAATTAACTTGATTAGTCTTAAGCTCTGACCAGGGCTCATTCTTGGGAGATAGCTGCTGCTGTATGCCACATTATATGTATTTGTAACATCAAGAAAGCTCTTTAACACTCACTATAATATTTTTTTTTTAAAAAATAGTTTTATTGTACTGTATATATTGGCAAACTCGTCGCAGAACCTCACTGCACTGTTGAGAGATGAAAGGTACCATTGTGATTTTGACTGTCTTATACAAGCTTCAAGACTATGAGACAACAACCATGTGTCTTCAGATAGCTTTTACTTATTTGTCAAGTGCAAACCGTTGAAAATATGTTGACAGAAATGGACAACGTAAGTTACAGTTTCTGAAAGTATCACCTAAGAATTCATGCTAGGTGTTAATCAAATGAGTGAGAGAACCTGGATCTTTTCTGGGCCCTTCAAGCAGTCTGTTACTAAATACAATCATCTAGGGCCCACTGTTTGGCCTGAAGGCAGAGAGCAGTGTGGCTTGAGCTTTGATGTCATTCTTCTCAGCCACAGAGAGGGTGGCCCATCTTGAGCCAGAACAGCACCCTAATAGATAAATCATAGGGTCAATCCTGTGCTAATTATCAAATGCATGCCTGCTCTTATATACTTTTCCACTCCAGATGTAGCTCATATTATCTTTTTCAGTGGAAAAAAACCCAAAACACATTACAAAAAATTTTGACTTCAAGGCACCTTTTTAGCTAAATGAGTATCTGGTCTTCCTACAGCCTTATGCCTAGCTCAATCAGTACAATCCAGTCTTTAGCAAACTCTAGAGCTATGAATTGGTAATAAAAACAATACAGCTGGTCCTCACCCGACCTTGTTTCTTCAGCATCACAATAAATTGGAAGTTTGCCAGACCTCCGCTTTGAATTTAATAGCTGCCACTGGAAACTTCCAGGAGTCAGAAGACAGACAAAATTTTGCACCATCTTCCTCTCCTATCTACACACTATCTAAGATTAAAATTTAATCCACTATCAATTTATATTTCATTAATTTTATAAAAAGAAAGAAAGAAAATTAATAATAAAATCAGAAGTGACACATGAATAATTGTAGTTGCTTCCGTGTCTAAGTCAACATCTTGCTGTTCTTGTACAATTTTAATGTCTAAACTCCTCTTTTCAGGTAGAACCCAGACATGGTAGCCTGGTACAAATTGCTACCCATGAGGTCATCGGTCTTGTAAATTCACATGAAAGGGCAAACAGCATGGGGCCAAATTAAGTGTGCAGCTTCATATACTGACTGCACATGTCTGATGTCACCACTGATTTACTTTCATGTGCTGTCAATCTATACTGACAATATATGACAAGTAGGAAAACTTTTAGGAGCAGCTTAATTTGCAAGTTCGGTGGTACTCAGTTTACTTGGACACAAATACACAGTAATGGGAGAAGTATGTGCATATTTCCTGTGCTGATTAGCTTCCCATGGGCTTGATCCAATTTCAACTCAAGTCAGTGGGAATCCTTCCACTTTCTTCAGTGGCAGTTGGCCCACAACCTCATTGAGAAGCATACTGCACAAAGCAGAAATTCTCCATAAGAAAAGTCACTTAAGGATTAGAGTCTATCTACAAGGGGGAAATGGGCATGAGATGTCCTACAAGTATGCTGACAAGACAGTCACAGTGAAAAATGTGTCTCAATAAACTGCAAGCCTCATTTGGTGAATTGTAGACATAGGTATTCAAATTTACAAAATAAAACATGTTACTTGTTGCACTGAAAACTTGATAATGCTGTTGGCAAATTTATTCCTTTAGGTTAGATGAATCTTGTCTGTTCCAGTTTGATAGTACTATCACCTTATGGTCAGTTAGTTTCAGTGTGATTTTTATTCATGTACCAGTTTTAATGGTGAAGTTGAGTTTGTCCAACAAACTCAAAGGGGTGTACTTTGGATTGAGCTAAATTAGAACAACTGGGGTTTTTCATCACTGAAACAGTTAACAGGAACAACAATTGTGGTTGGAAGTGGAAGATTAATTTTCATGTGCCTTTAATCCTCAAATGTTATTTTGACAGTAAATAGGTCATGTTTAGAAAAAATGTTGACAAAACCTCACTTTATTCATATTTTGATTAATATAATTCACAATATCAAAATTATGTGGTTTTTAATGGATTGATTTTATTAAAAATTTTCCCTCTCTATCCACCACAGTTTAATAACTAATACTTTTTAATTTTCTTGTCTCAAAATTGAAAGGAAGAAATCCATCTACACCAATAAATGACTACTACAGAAGTCAACCCAAAGTGCAGTGCAGTTCTATGGTATTCTGAAAACTAGTTTAGAAGGGTTATGTACCCAAGCATGATAAGTAAGGAGTGAAATGCGGGTCAGTAAGCAATACTCTGGGTCTGAAGTTTATATATGCCATACTATTCCATATATCGTGGTATAGAACAGATTTCTAAAAAAATATTTGGAGGGCCATCTAGTGTTATTCAAGTGAAATGCAAGATATTTAATTGCTTAAAATGCATGCACCTGTTCTCTCATAGAACAACTAAAAAATGACAAATATTCACCTTCGTTTTAAATTCAACTGATCATTACCATCTCTAGAGCACCACTGATATTTTGCAAGGAAAATGTGTTCATCTTAACCGTCACAAATATACAAGATTTTATAAAAGGATGGAAGAAAATATTACTAAAAGGAAAATATACACAGAAAGTAAAACAAGGGAAATTTGTGTCATTGTAAGGCTTTAACAACTAACATTAAAATGCCAAGATGTAAAGACATATAACTTTGCAAAATAGATGATCAGGAAGATGGTGTGATACCAAATCTGTGTGAGAAAAAAATTCATCCAGTCACAGTGTAACAACACAGCAGTGGAAATGTGTTAACTTCAAATGTATTCTGAGCTTGAAAAAGTTTTCATTTTATAGCTGTTCTAAATATGAGTGAATAAAGAATTAAATAAATACTATCTAGTCTATTTTAATTTCTATCCACTAAACACACATGCACAAACACCCTTACTCATTCTAAGACCAGAAGGAACTGTTCTAATTACCTGCTCTTATTTAAAAAAAATACAGGCTGCATAACCTCAGTGTATTCATCATACATACAGCACGTATAAGAAAATAATGACTTTCACATATCTTTTTCCTTGTTTTATCTGCATATGAAAAGACTTTCATACATGTGATAATTTAACTTTCTGGTTTTAAGATAAAACATTTAATCCTAGTAAGAAAATAAACTGAAGAAATCATTGCAAAGCAGTAAAACTGTTTCTTTTGCGACATACCACTCATTTTTTCTGAGATCCTGTACACTCTTTACTTCAGAAATGCTGGGAGGCAAACAAATTACCTTAGTATTTATCTGAGATTATATGCTAGCCTAATGGCTAAAGCAGCCATTAAGGTACTTAAATTAAGGATTTAAAGTTTACAGCTCCAGGCCTATGATTCTATATAAAAATTCATATTAAAAATTACAACTGCTTTCTTATTTCACTAATGAACTCGCAGTGGGATTTAAAGTGTTTGTAAAACTTCTTTTTTCTTGCACATTTAATCATAAGTTATATAAGATAAAAATCAAATACAGTAGTTGTAGTAGTCAGTGCCACAATTTACTATGGTGTCATCTACCTAATTTAACTTTTTCTATTAAAATTTATCAAATTCACACTGCTTTACCAATGGCATTGTCAAAGTATGACAACATCTGAAGATGGGAAGAAGCATTCTGTGATGTTGGTGGCACGGTAATGACTTTTTTCATTAGTCTGTATCTGTGGAGGTCCTTTCCAGATGTGTCTTTGTCACAGGACAGACATGGGTCACAACAGCCTGGAACTATGCCATCTTCTTATCAGATCCAAAAGTAGTTAAGTCACTGCTTTTTGACTCCAGTCTGACGAGTTGAAAATTGCATCCAAAGAATTTTACCATTAAGATACCAAAAAGAGTAGGTAGCAAGTTTTGTACCGAATTTCCATTTTCGGCCTGATTCCATCCCTAATTCAAACACCTAATTTCTATTTAGATCCACACACTACCGAACTCCTAAACAGTTGCAATAGTTTTGGATGAAACTGCCACCAAAGCAACAAAAAGGTCAGGGTTCTTCCTTCTGAGCAGCCTTAGCAATAACACAAGGCCTCACTCCCTGTGTGTTCACACCACAGAGGAATCTCCAGTGGGACTCCTCCTTTGGAAGAGCCAGGCTTTCCCTGGCAGACACAGTGATGAGCTGGCGCTGGTGCAGTAGCCACTCAGGCCTATTATCCACATACACAGCCTCTACCTCCCACCCACCCTTTGGTTTACAGGGACAGCTTGTACTCCCAGAAAGGGTCTCCACGACCATTAATAGGTATCCCAAAAATGGGATGCAACAATAAATTCTATATATCACATATGAGCCCAGGGCAACACCATCCAGTTTCACCAGGAACTCTGCCTACTGCCCCAAGCCTATTTTCCCATCACCTTGACAGCAACCTGCTTCATATCCCAATGGATCCTCTACGTGCTCAGTCCTCTTTGCCCTCTCCCATCAGCTGTAAAGATCTGACCCATCAGTGTCACTGCTCTGCTCTCTGATACATGTGAAAGCAATTACCTACTTGTAGAAGTGGAACAGCTACAGGAGTGGTTTCATCTAAGTAAAAAGATCCATTTTCTCCTCTGTATTTCCCCCCACTAATATCCACACAATTCTCAGCACTATTGTTCATTCTCACCCAGTGCCTGTCACCTCAGAGAGCTTTGGCTGTTTGCCACAATCAATACAAAGTTCATTCCCAATGAATTAATGAGATAGGGATATAAAAAAATTTGCTATGCAAGAGAGTGAACCTCAGGGGGTCAGGACAGAAGAGTCTCCTGGGTACTTGGCCAAAGCAGTTTGGGAAGAGACTCGGGACAGGTTTCACATGAAGAGGTCTGCTTCTGTTCTATATAACCCATGCTATATAACCCATGCTACATGCCAAGGTATAGGTGTACACCTGGGTGCCATTTTCAGTAGCTTCCTCACTACTTCTGAGTAGCAAGGTCCTGCTGGAAGAGTTTCAACCCTCCTGGGATGCCAATTTAGCAATTGAAGTATTTTCCAACTACTCCAGGGAGGGGACACAGTGCTCTGGCAACCACCACAGCATAACAAGCCCTGAGACCACTGGAATTGCCCAGAGGTACACACCTCTTCACAGGATGTGTCCGAGATTGCTCAGTTTATTGCCAGCAAGATTGAGGTTCAAGTGAGGCAACCTGGGAATTACCAAGGTTTAGACTGACTGTCCAGGTGACAACAGAAACAGGGGTTGCCTTCATTAAAGGTTTCCTAGTCCTGTCTTTTCTTCACCTGCATCTTAGACAGCAGCTTTACCCTCTTCCTCTGCTGACAGTGGCAGACACATCCTCTCTGGGAGTGATGTTCCTGATTCCAATTACATTATCCTTTATGCTATATCCCTGCAGCATACCAATGTTTGTCCCACCAAACTATAGAAATATCTGCCATTCCAAGCTTTTTTCAAGCCTCTGGAGAAAGAATAATTCTGACATACAGTGGTTAGTAAAGTCTTTATCTGGCAGAAAAAATACCAAATATATTGTCTTCTACACCTGAGGCACTGGAGCTTAGAAAAGCTGACAGTGATTGGCATGTCTTTGTCTTGTCTCAAGAAAAGCAAAATCCACTTTGCCTTTTCTGAAATTCCATCTGCAAAAAAGGGCCACAGTAAGTGCAGATACCTGCTGTAGAAAGCAGTAATCAGGGATGCAAGGAGGTGCACAGCAGTTCTGAGGTGATGTTTTGGACATAAACTTTCTAGGCTGCTTGCTATGCAGTAAATTAAGGTATTACAGTCAAATGAATTATGAGGAAAGAGCAGACCTGAACTACCTTGATGGACAGAATAGGTAATATCTTCTGTGGGATTCTTTCTTGTTTCAAGTAAAAATTATGGCTTCAAAATCACATTTAAAATCTGGCCCTATTTTTAAACCCACTGACAGAGTAATAGCAAAAGAATACATAAAATGTTTGACTTTGAAGTAGCTACACTGGGCCATGTTCTACAATGACTGACTATTTTCAGAATATTTTAGGTTTGTGTCATAAACAGAGGTGCCTTGAGGTTTTTACACATCACAGTGGAAAAATTAGGTTGAGCAGTAATATCTTGCCTACCAGATTTGTTTGAGAAGAGCACATACAATATCTCAGATATTTTAGTATACTTCCTGTGACTAATGAGCCTTGCATCTGACATATCTTTTATAATTTTCATCTGGAGATTATTGTCTCCAGAATTTCTGGTGTTATCGTGTCTGTGTTATGAGTTGAGCACAGAATCCTCCTTACAGGTTTTCTTCCTTACAGGTAAACCTATAATTGGACAAGGATGCATCATATAAATAAACTTTGAAAACAGGAAAGATCTACAAAGGTAGATCTCCAAAGATCTTCTGGAGAAATCATTGGTGTTTATGTGGTACCCCGTAGGCTCAAAAGTGTCTATGAAGACAGGAGTACCAAGATTGGGAGCCCTCTTACCATCGCCTTAGTGTTGCCCTGTTGCATAATTTCATTGCCCATCAGGATTGTAAGGTAAGACCAAACCACTGATGGTCCTCTAAGGAGCACAGACTGATCCAAGCTGTGTAGCTTTCTAAATTCATAGTGCATAGCGTATCATTACATGCAGTAAAAGCAAATGGATATATAATTATTTCAGCATTATATGTACCATAAACATACTCCATAACTATAGCCTATATTTCTTTTAAAATTGTGGTGGAATTTTATTTCTGCCAATAAGAAGAGGTTTTCAGGTGTGTACATTGGTCTCTTCAAAAACAAAAACCAGCAAAAAACATTGCTTAATTGAGGACAACAGCAAAAGCACTGTTCTTGTGGCAAATATGTTCCACAGTCATTTAAACATGGTTCTGGACATTTGCATAGTCCTAGCAGCAACCCAAGCAGTGGCTGCCCATGCAGTCAGGGAGATATTTCAGTTTCTGGTGCCCACTTGTGCAAGATAGGCTTGTGACAACACCAATAAGTATCTCAAGAGCCTTAAAGTTCAGGTCCAGGGCTGCAAGAGCTGCAGCATGCAGTATCCCACTACACAGGGGTCAGCTGATTATTTCCCTGGCACTGGACTTGTTTGAAGAAAGTCAATAACTGAATCCAGTTGCTGGCACCACTTCTGAAGTCATGCTACCGCATGTGCTATTCATGTATCATGACATTTTTTGAGTACTAATGACGTAGTGTTCTGCACTTCCCTTTAATCATGTTAGAATGAAATAACTCCTGTTTTGACATAACCAATTTATCATCACATTGGCAGAGAGTGAGGAAAAAAGCAGAAGTTCCAAAGATTTGGCACATCTCAATGTTCATATACACACAAAAAGAGAGAGATTAATACATCAAAAGTTAGGTTTCTATTATTTGAAAAATAGTAAGTTTTTGACAGGAATTATCACATTGAAATCTCTTTAATTTCATCCTTCATTTTAAAGGATGTCTTATAAATAAAATTTTATTTTGAATACAGCAATGGTTTAGGAGCTGTATTCCCCAGTGTTCCCACTGAAACACTCTGAATTGTGTGCTTCCTGCTTTCAAACAACGATGGCCCAGTACCAAACCCTGGTCTCTACCTCTAGTGACCAGCATCCAGCTGGTCATTTTATCAACACTCATAATCCTTTAAGCCAGCAGTTTAGATAGTTTTCAGCCTGCCTTGCCCCCTCCTCTAACAGAGTCTATGCTTCATCAGTTTGTGTATGAGAGTGTTATGGAGGACAGTGTTCAAACTCTTGTAGAAGTCAAGTTAAATGTTATCCCATGTTTCTCCTGTTTCCAGTAAGTTTTGGTGATTTTATTCATGGAAGGTTATCAGGCCATCAGTCGTGACTTCTCCTTTCTTAACCCATGCTACTATTTCCAGCCATTATCTTGTTCTTCATGGTTTGGAAAGTTTTCAACATTAGTAGTTCCATCACCTTCCCAAGGACCAAGGTAAGTCTAAGAAACATGAAGCTCTCCAAATCCTTCCTCAAACACAAAATAGCACTTAGCTCTCTCAATCCATAGGACCTTCCCCTGGTAGCACTGAGTATTTGTATCAAACTTAACTGCTGCTGTGATTTCTAAGGAATTGACCTTGACCTTAAAAATAGCTTGTATTTTAACACTTTGGTTAAAACACCATGGAGATTAAAAAGCACCCAAGAAGATGGTTGCAATTACATACTTAGCAAAATTATTTTTAAGAAACCACTGGCGTGGAAGCCAAAAAAGAGGAAAGAACAAGTTTTTCAAGTAAGGTTCAAATTCACAGAGTATGAGAAAATTCATCATACAGTGCTGTGGCTTAAAAGTTTCTGAATTAAACCAGTTTGTAAACATCTGGGAAATAAGATAATTCATGAAAATACTCAACTATTGTGAACAGAGCACAGCTTTTTTTTTATGGTGTAACTTCATTGGCGAAGGATGGGGAATGAATGGTTGTGATATATCTTAACTTTTGTAGAGTTTCTGACACCCCATCTTATGACATTACCACAAGTGAGCTAAAGAGATAAAATCTAGCTTTAATCATCCATGAAAGCATAAAAACTAGAACATTCTTGCAACAGTTCACAGTCTTATATGTAACTGCTTCCAATATGTTCTCAATGTCCTTTTTCTGTCAGGTGATGTTGATAGAAGGAAACATCTTATGAGTACCCTTAAGAGGGTGATTTTGTGCAGAGATATGGATGAAGATGGCTTCAAACAAACATACAGGGGCAATTTTGTTCCTAGTCTTTTCAGGACAGTAATTCTTGCCTTGGCTGTTTCTGCAATTCCCCCTGCAGGCTGAAATCTCTGGCTCGTTCCATAATATGGCTGCAGAGATTTATGCAGGAATATTTTCAGAATAAGGTTTTTGTTCACTTCACCAATGCAGTAGGATTCTAAGATGATTCATACTGATAGAGAGATTTTTGAAATAGGAAGACAAATTATTTTGGTGTTTAAAATTAATCACTGGTGCCTTTAATAATTTTTATTACAGCATATCACTGTATCATTTGAATTGCTCATCCCTGCTAAATATAATATACATTCAGACATAAATATAACATACATTCAGATATAAATATAATATTTCAGAATGCTGAGATCTTACCCCACTCTCACCTTCCTCAGATTTTCTTCCATTCTCCAATCCGAGGATGGATCAATGGTCAAAGGCAACAACAGATCATGAGCCTTCTCTCTTGAACTCAGGTCAGCAGACAAGCACCAGCGAGCTTGCCATTTGGAATTATTTGTTCAAAGCAGTTGGTAGAAAGTGTACAGCGTGCTGAAGCTCTAGGAATTATGTTCAGGACATCTGGCTTCATGTCCAACCTCTCCATGTGAACTTCCCTGAAAATAAAACACCAGGAAGTATAAAAAGTATTACTTGTCCGCAGAAAAGATTGGCAGGCTGTTTGTTTTCTTGTAAAGTAAAAAATACCAAGGTTGATTTGAGCAAAGAGAAAGACATAGAGAAGCTAAGACCTGTCAATAAAAAGACAAAACATTATTCAGTTACAAGTCATTCCACTGGGGACTATCTCTAAAAGCATGATTTGTTTTTGACATCAGGTTTTAAAAAGCTGCTTAAACTTTTCTTAAAAAATGTGATAGTTTACAAGACTTTATGAAGAAAAGGATCAGAGAGCGTCTCTAAAAGCATCTTGTTTTTGCACATGAGGGAAGAGCAAAACTTCACACCTGTGATCACTGGAGAACTCAGACTTGAATTGCTCAAGTAACACTAATTTATATTTTCTTATAGTTCATCTGTTGGGCAAACAAGTTTTACCTTTCAAAAAGAGCCAAACAGTGCTTCTGCTTTTGGACAATTCAGTGCTTCCTCTGCCAGAGATTTTAATCATAAACTGTAATTAATATTGCTTAAAAGTAAACCAGTAAAGAAAGCCAGTAGAATCCTTGCATTGCCTTTGTAAAATTAAATTTGGCTCCCCCAAGATTTTTTGAGGTGGACAAAGTTAAAGCTTTAATTGTGTACATTACTAATTAGTTTCAATTCATATCTCATATGATAGCCACCTTTCTTTCCCTTATGGAATTAGAAAAATCAAAATTATTTAAGTATCAAAATTTTAAAAAACTGGAAAGAAACATGACAATTCCTGACATGGATTTGTGTACATGTATATGAGTACATGCAAAAATACTGCTGGAATTCAGGAGATATCAGAATTATACAGACTTGATAAAACATCCAACCTACTCTGTACAAATCGGCAACAAAAACCTATAAAACCCAAAATAAACATCTGAAGGAGGGAGCTATAATTCTCACTTAGAGAAAGCAATTCTCTTTAGTTTTCAAACTTAGTTCCTAAGAAAAAAGTCATTTGCCTTAGGATCTCTAGGCTATAACTGGTGACCTTACCATTAGCAAGTGGTACTTAGAAAATCGTGCAGGAAACCTTTTCTTTCTGTCCTAAGTTCCAACGTGTTGCCTTATTTACTTACCCCCAAATGTGGCAAAAGACAATAATGCAGTCTGAAAGCTTCTAGGAGGTTCTCCATGACCTCCATAACTGCATCTGCCCCTCCCCATATCTTGCCTGCAACATCTTGACAGCATTCAGCATCATATCTCTGCTGTGAAAAGCCAGGAACAGCTGTAGAACTAGCAGATGCCAAGGTATTAGTACTTTTCATGATAAATATCCAAACCAACAACAAACAGAATGGTCTCAAGGACAAGAAAATTACTTGAATCTTTTCTCCCATTTGCACTGAGTATTTTGTGTTTCAAGAGATGCCAGTTCTCTGGTGTATTTGTCTTCAATTTTCAATAACTACCCAGTTTTCTAGTTTTGACTTGATCAAAAACAAAAATACAGAAAAACTGTAATTAAGGACTGCTTTTATAATCTTTAAATAGACTACTGATTAGAAGGTAGAGACCTCATGAGGCAGTAATATCTATTTAACTTCTTGTCTCACTGACAATAAACCATGAGATAAACCCAAAAAGAAACCCTGAATACACATTATCTTAGCAATAAACCACTTTTTAAGAACAGATGTATTTTAAACGTACTATAGCCCTTATCATGGAATTATAGAACATTTTGCTTGGAGGGGACCTTAAAGACCATCTAGTTCCAATCCCATGCCATGGGTAGGGCTGCCACCCACTCTTAATTATTAGATCAGGTTGCTCAGGTCCCCATCCAGCTTGGCCTTGACCACTTCCAGGGGTGGGGTAACCTCTATGGGAAAATGAAAGGATAATAATGATTTTTGTCTTCAAATATTATAAATACAGTATTTGCTGTTATAATTAAGGAATTAACTACATCATGGTCCTGCAAAGAATTCAGTCACTATTTATAAAGAGCTTGGTTGTTCCATTAAGGTCATCTGACTTACAAATGAAATGAGGCACACATGTAATAGTATATTCAGTAACCGCATATTATAGTTTGTTATCAAGACATTTAGAATATATATTAATAAATTGACTGTTAGAATAGATTATATTGCATGTTAATAAAAAATTAATTGAGAGTTATCTGTGATTGAATGTAATTAGTATTATCAAGAAACTATTAACATCATTAAGAATGCTATTTTTCTACTATAAAGTCAAGATTTCTATTGTATTACAAGTAGAAATCCTAGAAGATACTTTATTCAAAGTAATTACATATATATTAATGCATATCATCTCCTTGTAAGGAGAATTTAAGTCCAAGAGACCCAAAATTCAAAGTAAGTGAAAAATACATTGCTATTTTCATGCATTTTATAGGCATTCTGAACTGCCCAGAAAGTATTAACTGGATGAGATCTTACAATTCTACAACAATTTCCAGGAAAGCCCTTTGCACTCCATGACTTGTTCCCTTAGTGATTAATTTAATGCCCAGAAGAAGGTGATTGTTATTTTATGACATTAGCTAGCCTGTAACTATTGTTGTTATAACCAAAATAAAAGCTTCATTTATGGTCTAATAATACTTAAAGGGTACAAACAAATGGGGAGCCCATTGTAGTCCTTGATGTTACAAACAGACAGTTCCTTCCCTTTAAGTCATACAAAAATGAGCTCCTTATTCATAAGTGTGAGCAGGACTTTTTCTGAATAAAAATATGGAAAGGAACCAGTAAGCCATGAAGTTTCATGGAGAGAATTAAAAAAATAAAGACGGCTAAGGAAGAGGGAGTCTGAAAACCAGAGAGGTAAACGGAATGCAACAAATCTGAGAACAACAATCAGTAAGGTTCAAAACGAGGGCAGGGTATGGGAGACATAACCAGGATTTGCTGTAGTGGAAGAAAGCAAAGTAGTGGTAAGGGAATGCCCAAGTAACACTGGTTTATTTATAGGCTGAGGAGGGATCAGCGGCAAAAAGAGGAGTGACCATGATAGTGCAAATAAAATGAATACTGAATAAAGGCACTTGTAGGAAATGATTGTAGAAAGGACTGACCAGCCAGGGAGCGGGACTATTCTGAAATTTAGCATCAGAACACAAAATGGGAAGGAAATTGCAGAACAGGTTTACAAGAATAGGAGGTGAGGGGTGTTAAGGGATCTTTCTAGGACAAGGGAGAGAAGCATAGATGACAAGTTCTTCCTGCCTCTTTTTTAAAAAAGAGGGGCTTCTTACAAGGAACCAGAAACAATTTTCCCCAAGGCTGTGTGCTTAAAAGATACAGATCTCCATAACTTATCATCTTTGCAATACCAACACTAGCTGTTACCAGGATTCCCAATGCTCAATTGCAGGAGAAATTATAGGTTTCAAAATTTTTTTACTCAAACTGTGCCCTTCCTGGAAGTGGGAGGGAGGATGTATCAACATGTCTTTGTGCCATCGCTGTCACTAGAGTCTAAGGCACACTTGTCTGACCTGCTTATAACAGGTCTTTGTTTTTCCTTCCTCCTCTACGTAATCTCTACTCCCAAATTTTTGATGACAAAACATAGAAGTTCCCAACTCTTACAAACTGTTGTCAAACTCACTTCCCTTTCATTCTTCTCTTCCTGGGTCCTTTATTTCTCTCTTTTTAGTGGACTGCTTGCTCTCTCCTCTGCTGCTCCTTCTCTTTTTCCCCTTGGAAAGATAGTTTTTTGCAAATAGAAAAGCATATCTATGAGTACATATTATCACCCTTTTTGCAGGAATATTTACCAGAGTAAAATCCATTTTATCAGCACACTTTGCATCTGTAAAAAGAAAAAAGATTGGCCAATGAATACTCTTCTTTCTCTCCCTTTCTTCTCTTTCCTTGTTTTTAATCCCCGCCCGGTCTCTCTCCTTTCAAATACCAATCAAAACCCACAAAACCCCCTGCATTTGGAAGTTTTGTTCTGCATAGCACAGGTCAGATTAAATTACTTAATTGTTCTACAAACATCACGTTTACCCATCACTAGTCCAGGATGAATGAGGGGGCAGGACCTATCCAATGGACCTTTGTGATGAGAACAGACTTGTGCCAATTACAACCTGTGCTATTTCTGTTATTGCACTCTTTCTCAGCTTACACAGATCAGCTCTGGCTGATCTTCCACAGTTTTTTAAATTTTCTTTTCCTCTGAAATTTCCCTAACCTAATGCTAGTTGTTGCATCCAGATGCAAGACTGACAAAAGTTACTGTGTGGCCAATAGGAGGATTTGGGAAGAGCAGGCTATAAGTAAAACACAAACAAAAATGAAGCCTATGGAAAAAAATCTCTGCAGAATATTACTTTCATATTTTTAACACTGAAGCATCATGGGCGTTTATGTCACACAGAGTTTAATCATCCCCTAAACTTTTCTTGAAATGAAGATGGGAATTTTATCCAATAAAAACAATGATTTAAGTACTGATTACATCAAAATATGTGAATTGGAACAACTTTGTTAATATTGCAGAGTGAAACACTCCAAAAGATACTAAAAATGAGGACCAAGCTTAACTAACAGTTTCATTTTGAGTTTTTTGAGCCCTTTATATCAAAACTTTCATTCACTTGACAACTCACGCTGTTTTTTCCAGGATCCACTCCAGACTACAGCAGTACATTAAATATTACTCTACATATAGAGTATTATATTATATAATAACCAAATTTATTCACTGAGCAACAGCCTGGGCATGACCCTGGAGGTTGGAGGTTAAGGACAACCAAAAGGGAAATTAAGAATTTGATTCCTAATCCTACTATTATTTTGAGTTCTTTATAGAAAGCAGAAGAGCATCAGTAGGATAGATTGAAATACACTGACTTAAATACACTCTCATCTATTTGAGATGGAAAAGCTATTTCAAAAGACTTTCTATCCAGACTCTAGCCACTCTAAGCATTGTATCCATTGGGGTTTTGGTGGAAAAAAATTCGTGGAAGGATTATCTTCTTCATGTTCTAAAAGAAATCAGCCTTTTATTTTGCACTTTTTGAACACATATGGGTGGACATGCATATATATATATATATATATATATATGTATGTGTGTGTCTGTCTGTGTGTGTGTGTGTGTGTGTGTGTGTATGTGATTTCAGGAAGGGTAAAATATACTGTATGGTAAATTAGGCCTGAAAGTATATTTTTGGTCAATCGCAAACTGAACTTCTTATAAATAAATAACTTTCCCAGACCTGCTGGGACTGGGAAAGTATAGGTTTAAAAATCTGTAGCAGTTAATCAGAGGAAGCAATCTCTGGTATAGCTGACAGTATATGGTAAAAAGAAGAAGAAACGTGTTATTATATGATCTTAATCTGGATGCCTTCATCTGGATTTTATAGAATAGTATACACCAGACTTCATGCCACAACTTTACCTCATTGTTCTAAGAATAAAAGAAAGAAGAAGAAGAAAAAAAAAAGAAAACAAAAATTACAAAAATATTTACTTCTCTCAGAATGCTTAGTCCTGCATGGGGCTTCTGACAATTTCTTTCACCAGAAATTTGTCCTACTTAATTATAGGCCCTGCTGAGCACTCTGTGCTTATACAAACTAATACACAAGGGTCTTATTCTCCGAAATTTCTATTTTTGACCTTTATTAATATAATTAACCATAATAGTTCCATGAAATCCAAAAGAACTAGTCTCTATCATTCTCTCATTATGAGAAATGGTATTTTGCTCCTCTCACTTTAATGGATGTATTTTACCTTAATTTTTAGGCTCAAGCTATGAACTTCTATCAATTTAGATTTTAAAGTATAAAGAGATATTAGAATATGCAATAAAAGGGAAACCTTGGCCCCTGGTCCCTTAAGAAGTGCCAATCTTTGGAAAAGAATATTACCCAAAAGAGAAAATCCCTTCACTATTCTTTGTATTTTCTTGAAATAAATAGCAATAAATTTTAATTGACTTGTGCAATATCAAAATAAGTCAGGAGACGAAGCAATTCAGCTTGTAGCTGACTTAATTAAAGCACACAAATTATAGTGTAGCTATCAATGTAATATAAAGTATAAAATTTTTCATTTATGTATATGCATATGTCAAATCACAAAACCTCAGTGGGGAACACAGAAGCATATCCCACAGTGGACTTTCTCCCATTGCAATATTAGCTTACAGTGATGAGCAGTTTTAGTGTTACAGCTAAAATATAAGATTTGGGGAAAAGAAAATTCACTCATTAAAGATGGTTTTAAATACTACTTAAAGCCTGCAAAGGAATCAATTCCCTCAGTTTTCCTTCCTTTGGTTTCATCCTCCTGTGTTAAACTAAACAGCAAATCTAAACAGAAAGCTTAAAAACACAAAGATTTAAAATAAGGGGACCTTTTTGAAACCCAGTAATATACTCTTAAGTACAAGAATTAGAATTACAGCCATTACAAGGCAGAAAATAATCAATTAAATAATTAATAATCATTCAATAAATAATGGTTATCATCAGAGTTCTGATCTTTTTTACTTAATAATAGAAAAATAAATCAAAGGTTGCCAGGCAGTCAGACACAAAATTGGGCAGGGTTGTTTTGGGAGTTTTATCATGCTTTTTTTCATTAAGTATTATTTCCCTTAATTTAATCAATTCATTCTGTTTACTAATGAAGTATACAGGATACAGTATGCTAAGGTCAGGCCATTCCCTGGTCAGTTTTTGTTATGGAGTGCTTGAGAACTTGCATCTCCCATCAGAATTATCCATCTAGATGAGAACACTAGAGTAAGGAAGCCTTTGTGGTGAGGTGCCTCACCAAATCCCTTTTTTGGCCAGCAGGTGTAAGTGAGACACTGCAGCTGCTTCAAGCTTAAAACAGATCCCCTCATTCTGCATGGAATGTCCCAGCAGCTTCCACATCCTTATCAGTACTCACCCTCAGAGTCAAACCCTTCAGCCAGGGGATGACAGATTCTAAAAACAAAGAGATTATGTTGTCATACAAGTAATGACCCTGTGACAAACTATGGAATGCTCTGGGATGCATTTTTGAAGGGTAGATGGGAACTGATCAGTGAAATTTTATTCTGATTTCTTGGAAGGAGAGGGGAGGGTTTGAGGGGGTTTTGGCCCCCTCTGGTTTTTAACAGCCTGGTCAGCCTGGTTGGTAGAAGCACATGTTGTACACTTTCACTGCACAGAGTGGCCCTTACCGGTGCCAGCTGTTACTGTGTGCTCTGAGCAGCTCATCTCTAACCATCCTGAGAGCCAACAGATCATCATCAGCTAAGGTGCTGTTCAGTTTCTGCACTTGTGGGAAATTTTTACCACACAGTGGGAGAAAAGGATGATGAAAAGTTGTAGATATGGAAAGGAAATTCCAATCATAAGATCGCCCTAGGAGCAAGTCCTCTTTAAAAAGTGAGAACCAATTTTTGGCATATTGGTTTGAAGAAAGTCTCACTACACCATTTCCTTTTTTTAATTTGATGTTACAGCTAAATTGTTCTCTCTCCTGAGTTTTTCAGAACTTAGACTGAAACAGAATGCTATCACTGACTAGCTAGACCATGACAACATATTTTACTCCAGCCTAGTACATATTTATCCTGTCAAATCTTCTAACCATATACAGTATTTTAAATTGATTACAAAAGAAGTTAGAATTTTTTTTACAAAATCATGTCTCATTTAATGTATTTAATACAGAGTATTTCAGATAGATATTATATATATTTTAAATTGTATATTTTTCTTTATAGTTTGGAATGTTTATTTTAATTCAGAAAAAGTGCTATTCATTAAATAGAACAAGAAAGGTTGAACTCCAGCAGAAAGGTCTGGGCCCTTATTTAGTAGTGAATGAAAATATTACATGTCATTAAAAGGCTTGTGTTGTGCCTCTGGAGATCTCTCAGGTCATTAGAATTTTTGTCACCAAGAAAAATGACACATCAGAAATAGCTAAGTACAGCAGTCAAGACTAAAAGTGACTTCACAAATTACAAGGCAGTAATAATTCCTTCCTTTTTTTTTTAAATAACTCCTAAAATCCATTGCAGATATTTAAACCTCTAGACATTCTGCAATGTCTTTTGAGGTGGTTTTTTTTTTCTTCTGTGAAAAGACATTTGAGTGTTCTATATGATAAAAAACTTTCATAGTGGAAACGATAACTGACACTACCATATGACTTTAATATCAAGGTCCTCTATTTTTAATGCAGGTTTGGACTCAAACCAGCATGAAAAATATTTCAAAAACTGATACTTACACAACATAAACAAAAGTTGTTACACTGATCATTTAAATGTTTCACAAATTTACAATCAGCAATCTCTTTGCAAGATAGCTATTAAAATAGCACTTCAATTGCTTTTCTTTCTTGCAAATGAATTTTGCTGAGTTTATTTTGCTATTTTATAATTATACAATGACTAAGTAGTTCTGTTTCTCTTTATAGATGCGTCCTTCATATAACATCAAACTTTGATTTCAAGGATATACAGATTATCTTTTATAGTGAGAAGCAAGCACTGAGATATGGACTGTGGCAGAAGAGATAACATCTCTGTACAGACTCCAAGAAACTTTATGTTTTCTGAGTCATATCATATAAATAATGGTAAGGGTACATGCAAACCAGAAATGAAACATTTTCATATTATTATTTGAAATTAATATAATACGTATATTCAGAGAAACCTACTTAACTGCTGGTGAAGATGCAGAAGACGTAAGAGAAATTTCATTTCTTATACTCTGACTTCTGTAAGTTAAGCAAAGAAAAGAACAAATCGAAGCTCTGCATTAAAAAGCCACTATTTTTGTCATCAAGTTTCAATTTTAGCTCTTTCCCTTACATATCAGAAGCAGCAGTCTTAAAAGTGTATAAATTTCTTTTCCCAACTGATCACCTCAAGTGTGAAGAGGCCAGATTGGAAAATTGAAAGGCATCCAAGGACAGTAGTTTATTTTATTATATTGTAGCTTAAATCTCCTGCATAAATGTGTGCCAGTTAACAGTATGCAAAAAATACATTATCTATTATCCACTCCAACATGCCAAGCCATCTCCTAGTTCAATATGACCTATAGTCATATTGAAACTATGGCTATAGATGTTGGAACCTCAGCTTGTGAGAATTTTAGTCTTTGTGTGCTGACAGGCACTGACCCCAGAGAAAACACTGCATTTGACCTGAGGCTGTGGAGAAGGCTTCCAAAACTGAATGACAGAACTGGGATTATGGGTGTGTAGCTTGAATAGAAGTGTGCAATATCACATGGTGAAAAACTTAAGAGTTTAATGTTTTAGAATATAGTAATATATATAAAGCAAGATGGTTCACCTTCTTCTTCATATGTTTGGGTGGTATTGTGTAATTGGATAAAAAAGTCCGCATTGTGGGACACAAGTGATTAGTTATTGGGTTAAAAATAAAAATAATTTGGGTGTCATTTCTTAATTGGACAGTTTATCCTTAAAAGGCCTTGTAGAGAGAGAGAGAGGTAGGGCTCCATTTTTAGTTTGCTAGAGTGAAGGGCTGTAGAAGTCACAGTTAGTGAGACTGTAATATAGATAAGAGCTAATAAACATCTGAGTCTGAACAAGAAATACTATCTCATGCATTTAATCTCAACCTTGGCAAAAAAGAAGCAAAGAACACACATAGTTTGTACACTGGTGCTTTGATCAAGGGCAGAGAATTGAGAATTAGTGATTCCACACAGCAGCAGAAGGCAGACCTTGCCCTTCTTGCTGCCTGTGTAGTACTTAAAGAATCACTGAAAAGACATCAAACATTATACTTTCTTGTGATATGCAGTATTATCTGCTTCCCAGTTTTGTGGTGTGTCAAGGTCTGGTGAAGTGACTTCAGTCTATTTCTACCATGCATTGAAGAATAAAAGAGCTGTGAGCAAAAGTACTAGAAGGCTGAAAATCTGGATATGTATGAATAAAGGATTGATGTCTAAAATGAAAGCTTCTGTTTATTGATCACAAGCTTCTTTCTGTAGCTGTAATAGCTATAGCAGGAAAGTATTGGAATGAACTCAGCAAACAATCGACCATTTGGACTAATGTTAATATTCAAGACTGTTTATGGGGTGAATAGCTACCAAAACAATATTTCTATATTGAAACCAGTTTATTTTTAAAAACAACATGGCTCAACTCTCATTAAATCACTTGGGAAATCTGTCCCACTGACCTGACCAATATTCGTGATGAAACGTCTCCTATCTGGAAATGTCCCATATAACTGAGGTGGAGCCAGAGCTGGCCTATTAATCCCCTAGAATTAGAATAATCTCAACAATAAAGCAAAATTGAAATACAACAATCCCTCTAACTCTACTGAAATTCATTATCATGTTTTTCTTGTCTGAACAGACATCTAACCATGGCCTGCAAATTATGGGTTTCCAAAGAATGTCTTTACAGAGTATAAAAGTCTATCAAATTTCTACATAAATCTGGCTTTTGCATTTTAAGCATTAATATGCTGTTTTAATCTAAAACATGACAGCTAAAACAATAAAGATAAAAGGCCACTGAAGAAACTATAATGAGGAAGGACCGGACACACAGGTGTCCTGGTGGTTAGTGCTAGGAGAAAAGTACTGTGGGATCCATTACCATTTACTTAAACTAATGTCTATACAGATAATATTCATTTAAAATTGAAGATTCTTTTGTACATACTTTTCTAAAATAATTAGTGATTCCATTTATTATGCATTACAGGAAGAATGGTAAGGTCACTTAAAATGGATTTGAAGCTGCAACAAAATTAAAGCAGTCTTGGTATGACTCAACAGATAACTGGTTTATATTTTAATATTCCAGGAGAAGTAATCAGCAAGTTTTTATTTGCAATATATTCTGCTCTACTCAGAATCTCAATATATCATACATTTTGCTTAAAACTTCAGTGGAATCAGACTAAGGTGAATTGATCATGTAACAACTCAATATCTTTATATTCCAGATGGGAATTAACAACCACTTCTCTCAGACTGGATGCACACCATAGGGACAACCATTCAGTTCAGAAGAAAGGGGAGGGGAATTCAGCCAAAGTGTCCTCTCCCTTAGAATGCCCAAGGAAAGGATATTTTGTATTGGCTACAGACGCAGTATAAGAACTGGAAGAATAGTACTTCATTCTGCAAGTCAACAAGATTCTTCTGTGCTTGCAAGCCAGCAGCCTATTCAGTATGCATTTAATGCTTTATAAATAAGCAGAAAAATAATATTATTGTGCAAGATAAAGGGTACTACAGATTGGACTGCATATCCTGATTCTCACTACTTGACACATATCCCTGACTTTACATCCTATTTAATGATGCATAAAAGATAATTACTTCAGTCTGAAACATTTGTAAGTGCTGATCACGCTCCCTATTCTCCACATTTAACCTGCTTTACTTAAAGCTAGGCATACTGCTTCAGCTGTATTTATGTAGTAAATGCAGGGGGGCTTAATAGTGAAGAATGGTTGTATCATGCATGCGAGGATTAGTCCAGCATGAACAAAAAGTTTCAGGCTGTATTCACAAACCTGTGGGTCTGATGCTTCAGTTCTCAGTTGGTAGGAACCATTTTATCCAATCATCTCCTTTCATAAACGAGTGGCTAGTTCAAGTCACTTCTAGTCTCTCACTTCAATTGAGTGGCTTGAACTTTAACATTAAACAAAAAATAAATTACAGACTCCTCAAACAAACAAAAAATAAATATTATAGTTACCATCACACCATCATAACCTATAAACATAGCAACAATGTAGTTCTGAGAGGTAGTAATTTTTTGTACTTTAAAAAGATACTGAATTTGTTGTTTTTTTTTTTAATTTGGGATTCTATTAATTTGTTCCCTGGACAATGAATTACTTAGGTCACGTGACTGATTAGCAAATTCATCCAAATTAAAACATGTTGGTTCAAGTTTTATCATGAATGCATATTCACAGACAACATTAAACATCATGACTAAATCTGTTTTAATCCAGACATAAAATATATAAAAAAGGTATCTGCTAAAGAGACATCAATGTGTTCCATCTCTGATGGCAAAATAATTATTAAGCCACTTAACTCATCAATATGCCTGACAAGAGATTAGTATGGACAGGGTCACTGTAGACATGTCATGACATTTTCTATATTTTTTTCTGGTTTAGAAATTCACAGCTATTTTCTACAAAAGGAGTAAATACTTGCCAGCTTATTTAGAATCCTTCACCCTTCTAGTGTTTCCCATAAGCCTTCTCTGACATTTGACCTACCTCTCATGGGTCAGGACATTTTATCTGAGTTGGGAATAATTACAACTGACAGCGGCTCATAGCTTTTTTCCCCTAGTCTTAGTTATAGAGAAAGAAGAACAGAGACAACAGATTAGAGGATTGTTCAGCAATCCAATTTGTGGCCTATTAGAGTCTTGAACAATCTTTTTTCCTTGCTGGATGGGTTCATTTATAAGTTTATCTCATGGAAACTTTGGTCACAAGGAAATGCATGTGACAAGAGACTTGATAAACAATTCTTAAAGAATTACAGTCAGAAATCACTTCCATTGAATCTGAGGAATTATCAGAGCACTCAGTACAAGGAACGATGCTGGTACTTTTGCAAATAGGCATTTTTTCTAAAGTACTACTTAAAAAGGACTTTGAACTCTTTTGAAGACTTTCATTATACCTATTTTCTTCCCAATGTGTTCATCTCATCTTCAGATGGGTCCTGTCACTTTTAATTTAAAAATTATAGTAGATACAAGCTGATTCATTGTCCAATTACCTTTTGTAGCCAGAGTTTAGCATTAGGATTAAGTATGGCCCACATTAAAATAAATTCATAAGCCTAGGCATTAAATTAGAAAAATTGTCGATAACAAAAGTTCACAGTAGTTCTTCAATCCAGGATAGGTTTCCTTTTTTCTGGGAGAATATTTTTTTTCATTCTTTCCTATTTAGATACCTATATTTGTCCTTACAAATAGCAGAGAGCATCTTAGTAGTTCAGCATCTTCTAATCTTTGATGATTTTCTTCTAACAGAATTCCTCCATCATTAGATGAAGACAATTAAACAGCATGATCCACCTCTCAACAGCTATCCTGCACAATTCCTAAATACTTCATTCTCTTGTAGAGGAATTTTCTGCAGTCTATTTTAGAAGATTCTGTTTAAACTATACAAATGTGTAATCACAGGAGGGCCTCTCCAGCACCATGCTCCACCCTCTCACTGAAGTGGTGCAGTAGCTGTTGGATAGCCACCTCATTCTCCCTCTTCCAAACTCAGTTTTAGTAACACTTGAGTATCCCACTCGGCCCAGAGGGAAGGCAGGTTCCAGTCCTTTCACAAACTTCCTGCAAACAGAGAAGCCCTACTGCCTGGCAGAACTGCCACTACTTCTGTCCTAGGACTTAAAATTAAAAAAATTAAAAGTTGCTCTTCTTAAGAAGATCATACTGTAGGAAAATCACCTGAAAATCACCTGAAAGAGTGAACATTAATTATTACAGGTATTATCATTCAAGAGTTTGTGTCTCTTTTACTCAAATGTATAAGAAAACCTGTGCTTTGTCCCATTAACACCATTCCCAGCCTCATTCATCAGGGTACACTGGCAACAATAACTGTTGAGAAGGCACAGAAAGTTACAAAAAGCTTAATTATGAGCATGTCTTCAGCCTGAAGCCTGGATTTCCCCTGCTGTGAAAGTACAGCACATGCAGCTGCCTCTTCCATTTTGTTGCATCCACTCCATGTATGTGCAGGTTTTATGGAGCTTTTCTTGCTCTGGCATTCACTCATAGTCCATGGCAAAGTGGGTAAGTGTAGGACAGCATGAGTTTGGCTTTGTCGACACAATCACGGATCCCTGAGGAAAAGCAGTTTTGAGTTTTTGTGCAAGAGATAACTGGTTTTGAATCCCATTGTCAAGCTAAAAATGCAGACTTACAGCCTCAGTTGAGAAAGTGGAAGAGGCCAGTTGTGTTATGGTTTTCAGTTATTAGTCTTTTGGCTATAGATAAAAACCAGGTTAACTGTGTGGCTGTTTAAAAGGTCCCATTTAAGCATTAAAAATATTCATTACAACCACAAATAATGAATAAAATTACCCCATTAATTAGAGAAAACAGGGATTTCAGTGGAAAATCTCACTTCAGGAAGCCACACAATTACTGACAAATGACATAGGGCAACTAGAATAAGAATATTTTGAAATGTTTTTCTTAGAAGAAGGAAATTATTTAGCTATGGTGTGAATTAAACAAAAGAAAATCAAATTGTCTGATGCAGTAGAAATAACATTTTCAATTACTGTTCCACTATTATTCTGTAAAATCCCATCTTTCATGGGTACACTCTTTGTGTCTAAATTGT
The DNA here is from genome assembly GCF_035770615.1 of Melospiza melodia melodia. NCBI lineage: Eukaryota > Metazoa > Chordata > Aves > Passeriformes > Passerellidae > Melospiza > Melospiza melodia. The sequence goes on along the minus strand of NC_086196.1, from coordinate 10,028,537 downwards.
ATAGAATAAAATATTGCATGACAGGTCTAAATAAAAAAGAAAAAGGAATTTCAGCTTGACATTAAGATAGTTTCTTATCATTGTAACAATGCTAACATCATTAAAAATGTTCTTAACTATTATTACTGGACTATTTTTAATATCAGAACTATAGTTTTAACTGTATGTGCAATTTTATGTTGCTTAATACATTTACCGTGCCATTTCACCATAGCACTCACTGAATTTGATTAACTAGGTATGTGACCAGTTATTGAAAGGGGAAATATTTGCTAAATGGCAGCAAAATAACTCTGACTGAAGATCTGATGAAGGACCATAAGGAAAGATACATATCACAAAACCAGAACAATTAATAAGTCTGTAGTGCATTTTTCATTTATTGAACTTTACCCTTTCATACTGTTAAGTGAATGTAAGGAGCACTATACTGACTTTCCATCTATTCTATTTGGGGGAAGGTTTAATATCACTGCTAGCACAGTTGGATATGAATACCTTAGTAATTTTAGAAGAAACTAATATTTCTTTCTGTCCTTCACCAGGTGAGAAATTACTTGTGTTTTTTTTTCATCTGCCGTATGACTGGAGCAGATTTTCTTAGTAGTACTGAAGTTTTTGCTGCTCTGACGAAGTGCAGAAATGAATTCAATGCTGAAATTCAGCACAGTCTATGCGTTCTGGGTAGCAGCCAGTGAGGCTGGTAATTCCCTTCTCCGGGGAATGACAGGTGTTGATGATGATCACACTCAAGACAGGTGTGCTAGCTCAGGTAGATGAAGTCGTTTCCATGGAGACCTTTGGAAATCACAGTTAAAGCTTTAAACATGGGAACACTGCATGCACAGCAAAACCAAGGGAGCCATCTAAGCTGGGCAGTAGGAACAGCTAGGAGCACTTGGGCAAGTTCTTAGCGCAATTAGGTAGCTTACTGTGCCAGGAAGAAGCACCTAACACCTCTGAGGATTCACAGCTCTGCATCCTCCTTTACAAGTTATCAAGGGTATTGCAGGCATTTGCTACAGCACTGCTGCCCTCTTCCCTTCTCAGAGGCCAGCACACAGAGAGCAATCACAGCCCATGTGCGAGGCACAGGCCTCCCCCTTCTCCCTTGCCAGAATACAGATTTAAAGCAGGACTCATCCACCCATAAGTACTGTGTTAATACCTTGGGATTTTTCCAGGTTCTTCTTGTGAATCTCCTCTTTCTTAAGGAAACTGAGGTATCCTAGAGGACTGTTTACAATGGCAAGCTAGATTTACTTTTCCTTCCTCAAATCCACCAAAGCTCAGGAGAACTTTGGAATTCTGAATCCAATTCCCTGCTATTCAGTCACCAAACCTCTTAGTAACTTGCCGATTTCTACCTTAGCAGAGCTTAAAATTTTACTTCTTCTATTAGGAGGCAGAAATTGTTGCTCTAATGAGCTAGAAACTTTCATATTTCCAGTCTGTGTTTTTTCCTGTCTGCTATTTACACTCAGTTTTTTATGTGTCAATAGTGTCTCATTCACTGCCCAGCATATTTATATTTGGCCACCCTATGCCTTCTTAGTCCCTGTTCTCTTAGGTCAAACAATGTTGTCCTTCGGGTGAGCAAAAGTACAGTTAAAACAAATGGAAATTTTTCCTCTTCCTCCTTTATTGAAAGCAAAGTAATAATTCCCTTTCTTTTTCATGTTCCCACAGCTCCCCCTCCCGTTTCCATTTATTCAGGCCCTTGGGAAAAGGCAATAGCACCTGAAGCAAACTCCTTTCCCCTGCTACGATATGGGAGGCAGAGTGAAATGCAATCTGTCAGTACACAGTGAGTTTAATTGTGCTAAAATTCAATTAGGCTCAAAGGCAGTTGAGGAGCAAAGACACCAGGCCAAATCCATCCCTTTTGTTCATCTGTGAAGCCACCAGGTTAAATTGCTTTCCCGTATATGTAAATATGACTCTGGGTGAGTGTTGCGTTGGTGGGAGAGCAGATTCACCCTCTGACCCAGCAATGTAGGCTCCCACACCTCTTGCAATTATCTCACATCTGCTCAAAACAGAGCTGACTTGTATGTGGGTGAAGGTCTCTGCCAGCTGATGTATTCCCCCAGGATGAATGTCATGTCATCTCATCCATCTCATGTTGCACTGGTGTGAGACACAGGCACAGGGATGCTTTTATTGTAAGAGCTGGTGAGCACTGCGTTCTTTCAATTTAGCCTTTACTGTAAAGCCTAAAAATTCCAAGAAGTTGCAAAATGCATTGATGGTTTCAATGTTTAATGCCACAATTTTCAATTTTCACATGTGTTTTCGAGTAAAAGTAGCAAGAACTAGAAGGAAACAACAAATATGAAAAATCTCAATCAAATGGTTATTTTAAATGCTATGTTTTTAAATGCTGAAAATTTACAGTTTTTAAGTGATTGATATAAAATTGCATTTATAACATTTGCCTCCAATCCTTACAAGTGGGGTTTTGTACCTGTAAGTAAATACAGAGTCATTTCATAACCTGTGAGTTTTGTGCTTTTTACCTGCAGATCTTTATCATAATTTCTCATCTCATAGGTGTTATAGAAACATTTGTATTATTACATATAAGGGGCTGTAAGGATAAAATTGCATTTCCCATCTACAGTTCTTCTGTGAACAAGAATCTAAATATCTATCAGCTTGAAAATTCACACCTAATTTACTAAAACATAAATTATTTTAGAATCCTGTTGTGCTACTGACCAAAAAAAAATGGAGAAAGAAAGGAACTGAAAGAAACTGGAAAGTCTAACTTGGGTGCAGGCCTCCTCAGATTAACAAACCTCCATCAACCTCCATTTCTAAAATTGAGAGCACTTCCCTGTTGCAATACGTCTGCAACCATACTCACTTCTGACAAGTTGCAGAGGACACAAGGAAAACTAGTATTCAATTCAAAAGCAAACATATTAGTATATATAACATTCTTCCTTTTATAAATATCAGCAGCCTGAACTATCAGCTAAATGACATGCATCCCCATGACTGTACCATTTTTCTGCTTTGCGCCTATGTGTTTTTTTTTTTTTAAATGTCATTCTGATGACCAAAAATTTTTTATTCAAATCAATAACACATGTATGACAAGGAGCCAGTGATCAGGAATAAATCTTTCTATGCTTTCCACTCTAACAGTTTAACTCCACACGTGCATTCTGCATCCTGCAAATGCCACATATTACCAATACATCATCAGACATTGCAGCATCTACACCAAGCTACCCAGCACAGTGACTGGGCCTTATTTGTCTTTATTATTTGCTAGGTACTCAAACATCTTATTAAATTTCAACAACACATTTCCTCTAGCCTGACCCACCTACCTTTTCAGTATGGACTGTTGACCAACACTATGTGTGATAAATATAATGGATCAGCTGCATCAGTGGACAAAGAAAGGGCTACAGATGTCAAATACCTGGACTTCTATAAGGCCTTTGGCAGGTCCCCACAATATCCTTCTCTCCCAGCTGGAGAGAGCTGGATTTGATGTATGGACTGTTTGGTGGATGAAGAATGATTGGACACCAAAAGGATAGTGGTCAATGGCACAATGTCCTGACAGACATCAGTGAAAAGAGGTGTCCCTCAGGAATCTCTATTAGAACTGGTGTTGTCTAATATCCTCATTAATGAAATTAACAAAGGGATCAAATGTGCCCTCTGCAAATTTGCAAGACAAGCTGAGTGGTATGATTGACACTCCTGAAGGACAGGATGCCATCCAGAGGGATCAGGACAAGACTGAAAGCTGGTCCATGAGAATCTCACGAGGTTTAACAAGTCCAAGGTGCTGCATCTGGATTGGGAAAACCCCTACTATCAGTCCGAGGGTGGGGGATGAACAGATTGAAAGCAGCCCTGCTGAGAGGGATTTGGGGATGCTGGCAGGTGAGAGGCCGGACATGACCCAGCCATGAGCTCTTGCAGCCCAGAAAGCCAAAAATGCCCTGGACTACATCAAAAGTAGAATGGGCCAGCAGGGTGAGGGAGGGGACGTTATCCCTCTGCTCTACCCTGGTGAGACCCCACATGGATGCACCCAGGTCTGGCGTCCTCAGCAAAACAGGGATTACACACTAGGAGTGGGATTCATCTCATATAGAAGCAGAGACCCTACTAAGAAATTATTCTGTTCAGGTTTCCTAGGTCCTGCATTCAGTCAAGAGGGAGAGGCAAGAACATCCATCAAATCATTCAGCCCAGATGTCTAATTGCTTTAGATGGATGGGATTTGTGTTTTGTGCCTATAAGAGACAACTGCCCTAGGGAAGGTGCATATGTGATATCAGGACATAAATCCTATGCTGTGGCAGAAGTTTCCTCAAGGCGTTGAGAGTCCAGTGTAACTAACTTCTATTGAAATCAGTGGAGGACCACAAAGACTAAATGTGTAATTAGCTAAAATAAAGCAGAAGTTATAAAATTATAACAGCAAACATTGGTAAATGTTGCTTCAGTACTTGTATATTGTTTCAATGAAATCCTTGCTTTACTCCAAAATGCATCTAATGCATTCTATTATGGAATAACCAATCACAGAACTGTAAAGGACCCTAGATGCATGGTGCAGAAATGAAGATTTCATAACTTTTCTCTTTTTCCATTGAAAGAACTTAATACACATGTATCATAAATGAAAGACACACATTGCCAACATTCCAGATGTTCTTGGTTTCTTTTGTGGGCTATCCTATTTGCTAAAAAAGACTTCTTGTTCAAGAAAAGCATTTGATAATTCTTTACTGGTTGAAGGGTATCATCCCTGTCTAATGGATACTAAGTACAAATGAACAAATTAATCTCTTTCAAAAATAAATAGAGCTTGCAAGTAGCAATCATAGATCTAAATGTTAAAATATGGAGTTTTTTGTGGTCCCTTACTTCTAGGTTAAGGCCTGACTGATTAAATCTCCATCAAAGTTTACTATTTCAGTCTTATCATCTGTTAATAAAAAGAAAATAATATTTTACTTCCCAGACTATGTAGAACTCATGAAGATGAAGTAATACAAATTGCTTTCAAAAGGAAGTTTTTGCAAAGAGATAGAAATGGAATATAAAATTGATAGAAAAGACCTTGTGATAATTATCTGTCACTAACTATGCATCCAATCTCTAAAAACCAGTAGGTTAATGAGGGTAACCTATATAATGAAGATTTCCTCGTACAAGTATGTGCACTCTGAGAAACCTTTTAACTCCAGCTTCCACCTCAACGTGGCAGAATATCATATTGCAAATGCCCAGGGAACAGTTGTGAGGTAGAGGAGGAAGTAGTTCTCAACCTGGTAAAAGCCATTTAACGTGATGCCATTTCAAGCCAAATTTGGACAGCCTAAAGGAAAGATTTGTTTCGAAGAGCCAAGAAAGCTGACAATCCCATCGAGGAACAGCATATAAATGCCAGCAGCATTTCTTTGATCTCAGATTATTTGCACTGCCAGACAAAGAAACTGCTGATTTAAAACTGTCTCTGCTGTCTCAATCCAACATAGGATTCAGCAGCATCAAAGAGTTTGGTGGTTCCAAATGTACCACGAGCACACATGATGGCCACCAATCCAGCGGCCTGAAGGAGTGGGAAGTAGTTGTCATATAATCAACAAGAAATTAAAAAAAAAAAAATAGGGGAACAGAAAACTAGGGAAATGTTGAGAATTTGTATTTCCTCATTATAGAGTGACCAAGTGGGAACCTGGGAACCAGCAACTCAAATCACGAGACAAATCACTGGCAATTTTTCTGACAGTGATATATGTACAGTTCAGCAATCTCTTACTCTCAGAGAAATAGATATGGGATTGACAAGTGACTGGCAGGACTATCTATGAAATAATTGTGGAAGAGTAGAACAACAGGCATCAAGGAAGGCTTTACTACAGAATGCTACTTAAAAAAAAAGGAAGGCTCCAATATTGAAAAACTTCATCCCAGAATCTGCAGCGTTTCCAAAATGGGCAACACTTACACATCCTGCACTCAAAGATTTTAAGGCCTCTTTAAGTCTTTAATGGACTGTTCTCATCATCTTCTCTGCTTGCCTGCACAGCACAAGCTGTAGCATTCCACCTAATGACAACTTGTAGAATTAAAACATATGTAGCTATTATATCTTCTTTCACACTTGACTTGACGTGCTGTAGGTGTTTGTAAAGCAACATGCAATTAAATGAACAGAAAGTGAAGATACAGTCACCAGCAGAGCCTATAGTAGCCACAGTGCCAAGACTTCCACCAAACATGGGGAGTTCAGCTGCTGAATTCTTATGTGCGACTTTAATGCATATTATAAAAGCAACTAAAAAAGGCACAGTGTTTGACTACCCACAACACATGTGACTGAGTCTTCATATAAAATATAGTGACTAATTTGAAACTCTCTAAAGGAAAGTGGACACTTTTTTGCATTCCAGAGGGCTTTTTATCTCTTATGTATATACTGTATTATACATAGGTATGGCTCTTCTATCTGTATTCTCTTACAGATTAACTATTTTCATTAAGAAATATAAGTACTATTCTAGTAGTTGCAGTGATACTCTGCACCATCTAGGATTTTGTCTGTGAACATAAGAGAGACCTCAGAATCTACCAAGTGAAAGATCATAAAAATTAATTTTCCATAATGATGACAAGACAAAATGCATACGCTTGGCCTAAAATCAACTGCCTGCCTTTATGCCATGTGACTATTTTATTACTTCAGAATAACATCTTTTACATTCAGAACTCTCCTTTGAGTCACTATACATCACGCAGTATCAGTCTACACATCATTCACCCAGGAAATACAACACGTACAGCCAACAGCAGAAGTGGTATTCTGCCCCCATACCCTCTTCAATGGAAAAAAATAGGGGTTTCTGTGCTGCAGGTGGTTTTTCTCTCCTTTTATTTTTCATTGTCTTTAACTACTAGAAAAAAAACAATGGATCTTCACACATTAGTACATCTGAATGGATGTTTAAGATCTAAAAGCACAGATGGTATTGGAGGTGAGCCAAGTTTGAGGCTTATTTTGTAGCTTGAAGCTTTTTTGCACAGCTGATCTGCATTCAGAAGGCACCATTGGGCCCAAGAAGCAAAAGACCCAGAGTATTCATGGGCATAGGCAGAGATTCTTGTCTCTGTGTAGGCTGCCTTAAGATCTATGCTGTAGCTTTGCCAGATTTCCAGCATGTGGTTGGTATGCAACGACACATCTGCTCTGACTGAATGGCAGAGAGGGAGATGCATGAAAATGGCTACTATTTCAAAATCGTGCTTTTCTCTGGTGGAATCAGAAACTGCCTGGAACAGGAGATATGAATTTTAGAGGAAGAATACCCAAGTTAGTGAAGGTAAAAATAAACATGGAAAATGGTTTTACTGTCTGACTTTTATTGAACTTGTATATGTCAGATGCGAAACATTTTATCGGAGGAAATTATTTTTCTTTCCTAAATACTCTTCTTTTGTTCTATTCATTTAATTTTCATGCACCTTTACACTCACAATCCCTCAGCCAGTATCTCAGCACATGGTTACTGTGTGTTCAGCTTTCCCTCAGAGGACAAGTAGCACAAACATTAAAAAGATGTGCAAAAGTACTAGAAAATCTTAATTTCTGCTTTGTTACTGCCATGAATTTTCTGAGATATTAAATATGTATAAAATAGTCTTTCTGTGCTTCCCTTATTCTTCTGTAAATTTTCTGCAATTTTTATTTCATTTTTAGTGCATGGAGGGTCAAATAAGATTCTTCCACATAAAGGACAGAAATGCAGAAATAGACATCCTTTGTTCTAAAACTATCATAATATTAACAGCTAGAGTACTAAAAATTGTGAGGGAAAAATAAAAAATTCTCAAGGCCCAGGAACTTGTGTAATTTACTCAAGTTAACATAAAAACCTAGGAAAATTAATCTAGATGGACCACTTGAAGATCAGTTGAGTGACTGTGTCTTATCCACTAATAAATTATAGAACAATCTAATTCAATTATAGGGATATTGTGATATTAAATGAACCTATCTAAAAACAAGAGACAAAAGGAGGCATAGAAATTTTGTAAAGTACGTTAAATTCAACTTTAGTCAAGGACTTGGGAAATTAATCTCTGTATCAAACAATTCCCACATAAGGGACATTGATGTTCCAATGCCATTGCCTATATAGGAGAAACGTGATGGTCAAAATGTTTCCATAGGCAGAACTACCTTGCTAGAGAAGAAAGGACCCAAAAAAATGTACCTGCAGGGCCAAGAAGGCCAATGGCACTCTGGCCTGTATCAGAATAGTGCGGCCAGCAGGAGCAGGGAGGTCATTCTTCCTCTCTCCTTGGCACTGCTGAAACTGCACCTTGAGTTCCATGTCCAGTTCTGGTCTCCAAATTTAGTAAGGATGTTGAACTGCCAGAGCATATCCAGAAAAGGTAACAAGGCTGCTGAAGGGTCTGGAATCCAAGTCCTGTGAGGAGTGGCTGAGAGACCTGGGGTTGTTTAGCCTGGAGGGAAAGGAAACCCAGAGGTGAGTTTATCATGCTTTAAAACTACATAAAGGTTGTAGCCAGGTGGGGTCAGTCTCTTCTCCCAGGCAAACAGTGACAGGAGAAGAGGACACAGTCTTAAGCTGCACCAGGGGATTTTAGCTTGGACATTAGGAATTTCTTCACAGAAGGGGTGACTGGGCATTGGATTGGGCTGCCCAGGGAAGTGGTGGAGCCACTGTCCCTGGAGGTATTTAAGAAAAGACTGCATGTGGCACTCAGTGCCGTGGTCTAGTTGACAAGGTAAGTCATAAATTGGATTTGGTGATCTCAAAGGTCTTTTTCAATCTAGTTGATTCTATGATTCTGTGATCTTCAATTTGAGCATTTTGTACTCCCCTTCCAAGTAGATAATGTCCAATATCTATGTCCAATGTTAGGGTTAGAGTTATATGGTGTCCTGATTCTAGATTTCTGAAGGTTCTACATCATATAATATAATTTTTAAGCACTAATTTATGAACAAATAAATATACTTCAATCCTAAGGAGAAACGCATTCCTTACTAGTGTGCTAAATACTGTAACAATTAGAAATGTATGTGGGCCTAGAAACCAAACTTCATCTCTGATTTTTGTTTTAGCTTAATCTGATTTGCATACCTAAATAGACAGGATGTTTGTGAAAAAAAGAGAAAGGAGTGACAATTATTGCTCACCACTCAAACATCTCCAATTTTATAAGGTATTATTGCAAAGCTACTAAAAATCCTCTGCTGTAATTCACCCCATGGATCTAATTACTTGATTCTCCCCATTGAGTCCAAAATTTTCAGTCTTTCTCTGTCATCATGTGTTATCATTGTTGCTTTGATCTAAGAAATAGCTGAATAATGTCTCTTTGAAGTTCATCAACTCTCTACTGATTCTTAAATGTTAATTAAATGCATTTTCAGCCTCACCTGAATGTTTCAGCTTCCCTAGGAATTTTTATTTTCTAGTCTAAATAATTTAATTTTGGAAGAAATTTTCACATGTTGTGTTTTCATACAAAAACAATTCATTGCATTTCAGTGATATTTAAGAAATGTGCTACAAATCATCTGTAGCTAGCATATATTTGATAAATAACCATATGTCAAATCATTCATTTTTATCTCAAATTCATAAATTTGGAATAATAAAGCAGTTGAAATATATGTTCTTTTAACAACTGTACACCAAATAACTTGCAGATCAAATGTACAAAGACAAGGGAATTCAAAGGATGTATTTATTATGTCACTGCAGATCAGTTAATAACGCAGATATCTAATTATGTAATTAGATTTAGCATTCAGATGCCACACACAATTAACTTAATTACAAAATGAATTTAAAAATCAATCCTGCAAAAGGTAAACTTTTACTATAGGGCTGCTCAATAAATTTTTCAAATATTGCAGACAAAGACATGAAGTATTTAAGATACCACTAAATGCAAATTAATGACAAAATAATTTTATGTGTGTTTCTTCTTAACAAAAACATACTCATACATCAAATTTATCGTCCATTACCTTGTCTAGTAGATAGCAGTAATAGTGAAGATAATGCAGAATTCTAATTATATCTGGAATAGGATATAAAGAAAAGCACACAATTTTGTACTTAACGTAGTCTTGTCTAAAGAAAAGCAAAAATCCCAGTTGGTCAAGAAAATGCTCCATGTTTTTGTGATAATGACCTAGAGACTATGCATGGTGATTCTTATTAAAACATGAAAGAGCTATTTCAAATAATGTAATTCAGTCATAAACTGAAATTGTAATTTGTCTAAACTCCAATAATCATCAAGAATGCAATAGGATAAGTTGACAGATTTCCCAGCAGTATTTCAAAATGACCAGGGAAATCTTCAAACTCTGATCATAATTTGAACTCAAACCTTTGCAAAAACAGATTGGTGTAAACCAGCATCCAGATTTTATTAACAGATACTGAAATAAAGGTTTCAAAACTCTTGAGTAAAAATGTGTTTCACTGAGAGTGAAATCAAGTGACTCTCTATATATATGATGTGCCAAATCCCATGGAGTTTTCTCTCCATAGGAGTTGGAGAGAAAACTCACCAGTGTCAGTGTGCATTTGATCATGTGGTATCGAACCTCCCCAACAATTATAAAGTGGTTATTTAAAAATTTTAGCTTAAAGTTAAAGCAGTGGAGTGAATGGTGCCTGACTTCTGCTCCAGTATGAGCTGCTCAGGACCATGACCTTGGATGAGGCATCCTGAACTGGCTCCATAAACTAGCTGTTAACATCACCACTGATTCCTAGATGCATATTTGACTAGTCAGAGAAACCTGCTTTTTTCTGTCCCTGATCCTGGAAAGGGGAATCCAGCAAAATATCACCAGCTACAAGTGTCTCTTCTGTGAGACTTTCTTCATTCTTCTCTTTTCCCATCTGCTTAAACTAGGCCCCTAAGAAGTTCTCATCATTCATATGGCCCATAGCTGAAGGTTCAAGGATGCAGAAACCAATTATTATTTAATTAATGAACAAAAATCACTGAAATGTTAAGGCCTGATAAATGAAAATTGAAGATTACCCATAATTTTGCTGATGTGAAAGGAAATACCTCTACTGGAAGAAGGTTAAGGGAGGTGAATGGGATATTTATGACTTTTCCCACATTAATTATACAACATCTACTCCAAGAAAATTTCACTGTCACCAAAATTATATTTTTGCTGCAAATGGGACTCATGCTAAGTTTAAATCAGGCCAACTACAGCCTTGTGTTTGGGGCTACATGCCCTTGAGTTCTGTGGCAGAAAAGCTCAGCGGTGTACACCTGCAAAACAGAAAGTAAAAACTTCATTTCTTACTTCATCCAAAAATTTGTGGTCAGCAGATCAAGGGAGGCGATTTTCCTCCTCTACTCTGCCCTCATGAGAAGCCACCTGAAGTACTCCATCCAGGTCCAGGGCCCTCAACATCAGAAGGACCTGGGCCCATCAGGGCAAGCCCAGAGGAGGCCACAGGAGCAGAGGAGCGCCTCTCCTGTGAAGGCAACTCACTCTGCTGAACAGCACAGTGGGGAGAGCATTCAAATGCTTCTTCCCATCCCTTGTCTTTGGTGTTAACCACTGCAGCCTGGAGTGTGGAGGAAATAATAATATTGCAGTTCGGAGCTGTAAACACCCACTTCTGCATGAACGATAGATAGAGGAAGTTTTTTTTTCACTTCAAGAGTGTAAAAATCATACACTCTATGCAAATTTGCAGCAAATTTCTGTCCATTTCAGTCCCCTGGTACAAACAGCCTGTTTAGTAATAATGTGTTTGTGTTCCAGTTGTGGATTCTTCTTTGTTAGATGAAATTGTGCTCATTCTTTATATACTTTATATACCTAATTTTTTTAATTCCTTGGGATTTTTTTATCTTAAAAAAAAAAAAAAAAAAGGAATCTAAATAAACTAAGGGTATCCAGGTAGGTAATTGCTGCTGACTGAAAATCCCTCAATAGTACAATTTTCTCCAAAAGCATCAGCTCATGAAGCTTTAATTAAATTTTACTTTTTGGGAGAATCCACTGACTAGACAAAATTTTCAAAGAAAAACTTTGAAATAAAATATTGCTGTCATTCCTTTCTGAGGCTATGTGGTTCATTTCAATCTTTATATTAACCTTAATATATACTTTATAGTCATTACTGTAAGTGTATGAAAGAATCAAAGAATCAAAATTATACATTTGACATATCTTTTAACCAATTCAAGAAGTAACATTGGCCAAGAACATGCTGTAAGATCACCAAGCTGAGAGGGGGGTTGAGATTCTTGCTTCACTTTGATTCATAATGCAATTAATTTTTAGGATGTCAGAATTTCTTTCCCAACTGAAATGCCAGGTCCTGACCAGATGGGCTGATTAGGGAAACAATATTTATTCCTGTAGTTTGCTGTCTGATTTTGCTATCTTTTGAGTGTCAGAGTGAAACATTCAGAATAAATGATCACTAAAGGTCATCCAAAATGAGTTAATATTTTTTAAAAAGTCCACAAAGTTATAACTGAGACTCTGCTTCTTCTCTAGTGACATCAGTTGCCTGCTTACTTTGAATTCTGCTCATTCACACTCACACTCCCACCAATATTTAGCTGGACACCTGCCCACACCAGAAATAAATAACAGCATAAATAGACCCGTTATCATTAGGTACACTGTAAGAACTGTTAGATGTGCACATCCTGAAAATTTATTTCAGCATATAGCTTTTTGCCAAATTTTGAATTAAAAAAAAAAAAAAAACAAAAACAGAAAGCACAAAAAAAAAATCACCTTAACAGAAAAAAGCTTTTTTGTTTAAAATTAACATTGAATAATGCTGATGGGCAGAACTAATGCCCTCTGATTTTAAGTGATTTTCATTTCCCACGCGGACATATTCATAATAGCAAGAAATGCTGATACAGTTAAAATTCAAAAAGGAAACCCTGTCCCTGCAGCTGAGTACCAGCACTTTCACTGTGAACACACCAATATGTCTTGCATCTCTCTGCAAAGATGAGACAGAGCTTAAGACATGCCCAGCTGCATCTACACCACCACCAAAGTGGTGAAATTAAAGCCAGCTGTGAGCTGCTCCCTGCTGTTCTCTTTGGAGCACCTCTGTGCTGAACTGGCCAGGTATAAACAGTCCCTGCTGCCACAGGGGGATGCTTTCAGACAAAGATTTGTGAGGATACTAAGTCAACTAATTTAAGCTATTGTCCTTTCATCAGAAAATTATATTAACAAATAAAATGGAGGAATATTTTATAGATGGCTGTTTAATGAGTCCATGAGAGGATATCATCTATTTTAGTCTTATGTGCAGATCAGCCCCATCCTAGTACTCCTCTCTTCCAACTATTAACAGCAATCTTTTTCTGACCAAACCTTTTTTTTCTTGCTAGCACAAAACAGGATGTTTAAATTCCCCAAACTGTGAACCTGCTTCTGTATGTCAGGCTTGCCATGCTATCTATAGCACATCCTATCAGCGTGTTAAGCTTAAACTAGTGTTTTGGGAAGCAAGTCATAAATTCTTTCTTCCTTTTTCTCTGCCACCGTTCTGCTGCTCCTGTTTGTTCTCTCACCAGGTAAATATTGTCCCACAGCTCCAGCCCTGGCTCACTCACCAGTGCTACCTAGTTCCTGCTTACTGTGGCTGGATATTCAGCTGACCCAAGTGAATTTAGAACCCCTGGCAGAAGTCTGGACAGTTCTTAGCTGTCAAACCAAATAGTTGTCAAAGCAATCCATGAACCTTTTATCAGCAATAATCCTAAAATGATAGCACTGGGATGACTGAACACTCTGGTTTTACAGACCTACTGGATGTCTTTCAGATCTAAACAGGTACCCTTAGTCTCAGTGCAAAAAAACACCAGGAAAATCCTGCACCTGTCTGTCTCTTGAGGTCTCCTAACCCAGCTCTCCTGAAAACTGGGGATCAGCACTTCATTGTGCCATGGTTGAGCTTCCTTATGGAGGTGTAAGTTTTCACCTTGTGTGAACACTTAAATGTAAAAGCATTTCCCTAAGGTGACAAATAAAAGTCTTCCTCAGCTTCAGATTGTTTAGAGCTTATCTTCCCACTCCCATAACCACATAGTCAAGGAAAGTATCCTTGAACTTCAGGTTCTGTCCTTGATAAGAATGTTCTTCATGTCTCACATTGAAATGATGTCAAACTGCAACCAGGAAGAAAAGAGGGCACAAGGGAGAACATGAGTGGGTGATGTCTGCATAGCATGAGGTAGAGAAACCATGAGTTCTGGCTCCTAAAGTATTTCAGAAAATTAATACTAAGTTTTTACCTGCTAGGAGAATTGGAGCATTTTTCCCAGAAGTAGCGATTAGGGCTTTCTAAATGGAAACAGGATTAAAGGATTCAAATCTCTTCAGAGATAAGAGAGAGAAGGTTTCCCTTTGCCACCATGAGTGTTATGATCACTTGGCAATGATGACCACCACACAGTCTGAATTGATTCAGATCCGTCAGCGCCTGTTGGACAGCTAACACTGACAGCTAAGTTCTGCTAACAGTTACTGGATCAAACTCCTGGGGACACTCGGAAAAAGAGGTGGCCTGAACTACAGAACGGTGCCTCACTCACCTGCCCAGGAGTCATCTGAGTAAGGATGAATAAATAGATATGCTGAGGGAGATTTCAGGTTGGCTGGCAAACCACCTCCCGTGCGTACTAATGAGAAGCCCAGAGGACCCCCATTAGCCGCCTTGTCTGCAGGGACTGGGGAAGACTACTCAAGGCAGCAAAGTGTATCAGCTGACCAAGCCCCTGACCTGAGGAAGGTAAACCAGGTGAGACTCTAAGGCAGCACAGTCACTTTCTCATAGCACTGGGTGCTCTGGATCACATCCCACACTTCAGCAGATCTCAGTGCTGCACTTCCCCAGTCATATCCTTTCTATATTAGCACTTTATTGGGAACCTAACAACTTGAGTGTGCCCACCAATCTGCACTGTAGCTACCATTCAAACTACCTGCTAAACAGTGTATAACAATTTTTCCAACCAGAGAAGGAAGATAATGCATCCTGTGGCCCAAAGGGACTATTTTACAGCCATTTTCCTTGTATGTACAAATAACCTGGATACAGCATATTCCATTCTTCCAAAAAGTCTGGTACTGAGCTTAGATCTGTTCAAGGACTGTATTAACCTTCACACTGTTATTTACATGAATTTGTCATCTTTTAATTACTGCTGGTTCACCCACAGAAAAAGCTGCCCTCTTCTTTTTAAGTAATGGCTGGATACAGGAATTATTTGTGGCTTACTGAACACATCCCTAGTCATTAGTCTACAGTTCACTTCAGAAGAGGTTGATTACATTAACAATCCAACCATCGCAAGAGACTTAGAAACATAGTAGGTTTTTGTTTATTGTGTTGTTGTATAATACCGCAAAATAAAGCAAATGTAAAAAAGTGTATTGTGCTTTTTTGTACCTATGTACTGTCTTGAAGGTTCTCTGAAGAAGACAAATATTTTCTTTAACTTATGTAAAGGGAAAACATCAAATACTTGTATGCACTTCAATATGCAATCTATGTAAGCAAAAAATTAAAGGAAAGCCACAGTCACAGTGCAAAGGAACATACTGCATGGAATTTGAGACTATTTTGTTGATTTGTTTCATACATACCTGTCGTTTTCATTGCTGTTTAGCATACCTAAATAGAAAAGCATGTGTCTGCAGCAAGTGTCAAGTTCCACTTCACTGTATGTTTTATTCACCAACCTATATCCACATAAAACACGCTCATTGATTTCTTATATTAAAGACATAGGTGATATCCACAATTCCATACCACGGACCATGGGTTAATCTTGTACTCCTGTGCAGCCTTCTACTCAAGAGCTTCACTTGTATCACACTGGGGTTAGCACAAGAAGTTGTCTTCAACCCTGAATATCACTATCTCCATTCAGCTGTCTTCACATTGACATAAATGAAAAACAAGTCCTGTGGAAGCATAAACAAACTGATATAATAACTGATAAGCTTAAAAAATCTGTTCTTTTCTTACAAGCTTCTCCATTCTCCACAATTTCTTCTGAGATGGAATCGAGTCATTTGAAGCACATACAGATTACCTTTTCCCAGGTGTCCCTGCTTAAGCACTATCTTTTCAATACATTATGTAGATTTTCATTAGAGTTAATTAATCTATTTACTGCCAATAGGTTGCTGGTTGGATTTGGCACTTTCTCCATTAATGACTCACCCAGGAACAAAAAGTCATCTTTATGGATTTCTTATTACATATGATTTTCATTCTAAATGGTATGATTTTCTAAATTTTGTTTTAGTGTTCTGGATATGCTCATCAGTATTTTGTAGAATTAGTAACCTTATGTAAGATAATATATTTTTTCTAAAATCATGAACTAAGGCAAGAGAATCTCTAACTTAAAATACCTGTTTACATTTATTTCTTTTGGGAAGTTACTTATTTACTAGAAGTATTGTATAAAAAATGAATTTCCATGATGCTGAACTGTTTAGGTCTCTAAAATTTAAGAAAAATGTATAAGAAGAATAAGCACCATACAGATGCTACAGAAGTTGGAAAACCCATAATCTAAAATAAACAGGTTTTTTAAAAACATCATTTTCTCAATATCCTTTTATAGTCACAGAAAAGTCTCTTAGAATATTACTTAGTACTTTTGCATATATTTGACCCTTTGAAAAAGAAATCAAATGCTGAATGCCACAGGTATGAAGAAGATAAGGTGTCTGAGTTTTGTAATGCTGTGAGGGGAGGCTGCAGCCTGGCTGCTTTCTCAGAAGTTGTGGAATGGTAGGAAGATTGTCCTCAGGCAAAGGGGGATAAGGCAGGCAAAGGGCTATCACAGACCAGTCTCTTTTCCTCCAACATATATGTGATACACCTCTAAAAGGAATAGCTTTTAGATTGAATATGTTGTTAGAGTAGCCATCAATTAAATATTTTAAAAGGTGATACGTGGTAACTTACTATAATAGTAGTTAAATTTTTTTCTGATATTTAACCTGTAGCCTCCAAGGAGCAAGAATCTACCAATCCATTTTTCCCCAGAAGCACCTTAAAGAGTCCCCATTGACACAGCAATCAGCTGCACACTGAAGACTTTGTTTTAAAAGATCATAAGAATAATGAGAACATAACGCTAACTTGAGTATTTAGCACTAAACATAAATTTTATCAAAGCATAATAACCATTCAAACATTGAAATCTGTAATTAATCAGGAATTTATAAATCAGTAAAAACCTTCATGTTGACCAAAGGAACATCAGTTTGCCTCTCTGTGGGCTATCCCCAGCTCCTCAGCAAGAATACCCACAGGTGTTAGTGCTGTGTGAGTTACAGCAGACACATTGCATGTACTTTTCACAATCATGCTGATGTTTTTGTCACTGTGAAGAAAGATAACAGCATTACACCAGGAATAAGAAATTGGATCAAAAATACACAGACATTTCAATATAGCTTCTTTTGGGGTGGCCTGGTTTGAATTAAACAATATTATATCTTGAGCATATCAAGGTGCAGGGCTTTCACCATTTATTTTTGCATTATGCAAGCTAGAGTGATGTTTATGCAACTCTCATCAGCTATTAATATATTTGAAGAGAATATTTAAACAGTTTTTACTTCTAAGTTACTTTAGTATTTTTCTTTTATAATTGCAGCAGATATTATTGCTGTCATTTTGGCCAAGGTGAGTTACAGAATCAGAGGCCTCTGAACATGACCTTTTTTAAAAAATGCAAAATAAGGTCATTAGGAGGAGCTTTGTCAATGGCTTCACTGTGGCCAAATCATCTTTAGAGAAAAGTGAGCTGTGGATTTAAATTCTTGCCTCCAAGACAGCAGCAAGGTCTGATCCTTGACAGTATTGAATGAGAAAGAGGAGGTCACTTACAAAGTCTATAAATTAAAAGCTCCACTTAAAACTTACAGTGCATAAGACTCTTTGAAACAAGGGGAAATAAATATGATTTAGAATCAAGACTACTATGAAACTCATCAGGGAAGATGATCAGGAAGACTTACATACCAAAAGCCCTAGTATAATATGGAGAGCACCTTGAGCTATCAGAGTATAGAAGCAACATGCTGCAAAGTAGGATCATATCACTGCATGGAACAAAAACAAAAGTGGGACTAGAAGAAGACAACAGAAGGCAATGCTCATCATATCTGTTAGCATAAACTGAGCTGCCTTAAGAAATAATTCACGGGCATTTAGGCTAAACAGTTTAGTGTCTCTCTCCTATGATATATTAATATAAAGAACCTAAAACATAGTTTTAAAAATGAAGGTTGCTAAGTTACAGCATACTTTAACAGCTAATTTAGCATTTCTAAATACTCATATTGCATGAAACAGATAACAGTGGTTATCTGTCCTATCACTTTCGAGCAGATAAAAATTATTCTTCTCTGGTGTGAACATTTAATTTTAAAACAAACTAATGTATGTGCTTTTCTGGCAACAGAAATGTAATTGTTCATTTCCATGCTGAAAATTGTATGATTTTAACAGGAAAATACATTGTTAAAAGTGTCTCTCGGTAATGAGTTTGGTTCTCTGGATATTTAAAAAAAACATATTTAACCTTTTCCATTACTGTTGTTACTAATATACCAACAGTATAAGCCACTGTGCTCCTAAAATGCAGATACCTGTATAGATTTAATTACCTCTAGTACAGCCGTGTTGGAAGATTTCTAAGTTACAATTTCTGGAAACAACACAGCTGCCTAAGGCCTGGTCAAGCCTTATACAGTCACCCAAAGTTACTAGTAGCTGAAGGACATTATTTCAGAATATTCCACTCTATACAAGAGATTTCAGTTCATGCTTCAGCAAGGTGATATCTTTACACCTATTCCTAAACTCAAACCAAATTGCCTTGATATGAAACCCATTGGAGAAAAGATGTCTGGGAAAAGTTAGAGGCAACAGACAAGTTACATTCACATCATAGCAGATGTTATAACATCTGTTATATGGAAACTATAGGGTAAAATACAGTTGCTGCTCCCTAGATGGAATGTGGTTGGCATGCTCAAAGCTTGAAAAAATAATATGCAAAGATTTTCCCCAAGATGGAGGGAAACATTAAGGAAAAGAGGAAGGTCAGACAAAGATAGCTGCTCATGATCTGCAGTTCAGACACAGCCAGTTGTCTTTGCAAATTTGCCTTGCATTCCCTACAGCTTCAGGATAGGACTGGCAACTTTCAGGACAACCAAATAGATAAACAGATACAAAAATGGAGTTCGAGGAGTGGAGGATTCCATGTTATAATTTTAATTGTAACTAATTTCCAGTAATATCTATTCAAAAGACTAACAACAAAAGTTTTGTACTACACTAAGAAGCAGTGTAGCCTTTTTATCAGTGCTGAGTTTCATAGTATTTTTGCACAACTGTTTTGTCCATGTCTTTACAGAAGGAGTTGGTTGTGAACAAATCAGGAATCAGTATCCTTTGGGTCATTGGAATAGAAATATACATAGAAAATAATTGGCTGTATAAATATTAGGTATACTTAAAATAGACAAAGCTGCAGGACCACATAACATGCAAAAATAAACATTTTCAGATGTTTACTAGGAAACTGGTGAACCTTTTAATTATATCTATAAAAGTTAAATAGCTTTAAAGGAGATTAAAGAGGAAGCCAATTCTCTTGATTTTAAAAGCTATAAGAACAACATAAATTAAAAAAGGTGTTTTAAAATAAGAGCTGTTATTGAGAGAAATAATCTTAAGAAATATCTTAGAGAATAAGCCATATTAAAAAGAATAAGAAAGTGTGTTGAGGGAATAGAGAAATGGTTATTCATTATTAACTCATGAGTTTAGAAGCTGTAGCTGTGTTGGGGTTTTGTTTGGCTTTTTTTCACAATACACAGAGGGTTAGTAATCAAGGATAGTGAGATGAGAGTTATGTGGTTTGTATCACTCTGGGGCAATGTAACCTCAGCATATTAAAAAGAAACTGCAGGAAGTCTTGGACTTCAGCTGTCCATAATTGGAGGGTTCGCTTCTGAGAAGAAAAAAAAGTAAAACAGCAGGATAGTTCTAATTCTGGAGACAAATTATGTGGTTTGGAGAAAGAGATTGAGGCTACAAATCCTTCTCTTCCTATCAAGTGAGAAGCTAAACTAGGATGCATGAAGAATGTCTTCCTTCTTGACTCCACTCAGGCTCACGGAAGTGAGGCTCACTGTGCTGTGGGAAGGGCTCTGCTTCCCCAACTAGAAAGCTATAGACAAAAGACTTCTTTATTCTTCCATTTTAATAGATGGTTTCAGAACTGGCAGAATCTGGCAGACTGAATGTACTGCTACCAATTGTCAAATTTGCAGGAAGAAAGAAGCAGTGAGTTTAGCACCAGAGTTTCATTTGGATAGCAGAGTACTTGTACTTCCATGTGCTTCATTTGGAGAGTGAAGTAACTCATTACGGCTTGGCTTAGTTGAGGAGAATCTTAACTAGGTGAAATGAGATTTATTTCATTTAGAAGATTTCATCAGTTTCAGGAAAACTGCACTGGGAGAAGCAGTAGAAGGAAGGATCAGAAATGCTTTCCCCAAAACCAAAGGACAGGACCACAGCCTAAACATAGCTTTTCACATGTGGTGCAGCAAAGACTGATTTTTATGACTGATGTTTTAACAAATAAGATAACAATAAGTAGAGATCAAAATTTAAGACTTAATTTATTTCAGATATTAATGCAAAGCATAGCATAAACTGGTTGTAGCAGAATGGCTGGTGACTGGGAGAAAAATAAGTTTGAGATCAAAATCATTGCCCATAAGTTCAAAGACACAGCATTTATTATTAAGATCTGTATCTATCTTGACTTCAGCATAATATTTGTGAAAAATAAATTCAAGCAAAATTGAAAATATGAGTATCATAATTGAAACTCAAGGCATTAAATTCAATTTTTTCTATATATACTTGGAAAATTCTATTCTGTCCAATTAAAATATGACTAATATAAATAATAATAAATAATAAACTAGGCTTTAACACATAGTCTTATTATAAATGAAGTTCAATTCCAGATAATTTTTCTCTCAACATATTGTTTCCTGCATTAGGAGATACCAAATCTTCCTCTGAAAACAATTTCAAGACTATAAATCACCAACTACTATATCTATACCATGAGATAAGAAATTGAATATAATGATGTGAAAATATATTTCTTATAATGTCATGTTATTCTGAGCTCATTATTTGCAATGTATGGTTTTTATGCCTAAATACAAACTAAAGTATCTTATTTCTATACACAATATGGAAAAGTCATCACAGTGCATGCTGATCCACCTACTACACAGTGAAATGGGAACTGAGGGTTTCTACATTATGGATCATTTAAAGCATATAAGCATGACACCAGCAATCAGGGGTCAAATATTAAAATTTTTCTTATATTTAATGGCTATTTGGGCAAACACTAGTGACATCAAGTCATGTCATACTGAAATGACCTTTTAACAAAAATACCATTGATAGATGGTGTTTTAACACATACTCATCTTCTGTTTCTAAAACGTAGAGTATGGTCACATTAGCAAGTTTGTAAGAGCTATAGCTGCTTCTAAAACTTCTTCCTGCTCTTTGATGTTGTACAATCACCAACTGCTCCTTTGAAATGCAGCAGCAGCTGAACCAAATCACCCTCAATCGACATTAGTGATAACCCATTCAATCTCCTGTCCCACAGTTGACCTCAGTCTGGTTTTGATCAGAACTAGTTTGGTTAAAAAAGCATTCACCTTCACACTCTCACAAGGAGAGTCAGGTAAATTGAAAGCTATTTTTGTCAGCATTTCAATATTGTATAGCTATTACAAATATCTATATAATCAGCATTACATAAAGTAGATTGTATGTTATCTGAACTTTCAGCTGATAAGCAACTGATCAGAGATTAATATTTTAATATACAGCTAAACAAATTCATCAGCATAAAGGCTTTTTTTTATATCCTGGGTTATAAATTGACATCAGCAGCAGCTTTCATGGCAATGGTATCAAATATATGATCAATGCTTGTGAGAAAAAATTCAAAGTGACTTTAGACAGCAGTGTCCTAAGCTACTTTACTCTGCTGACTGTTACAGGGTTGTGGATTTCAATATGCATTTTAATTTGACCTTTTACAGCCACATTACACTTTCACCAGTGGTTTTCATCTTCCCTGTGCCTGTTTTGGATTCTGAAGTAACCCTGTCCAAACTTAGGATTTGGTATTATCCAAAATCACCACTATTTCCCTGGAGCTAAATGTTTCTTTGATTCTTCTAATCAATATATGTGATTATATGACAAAAGAAACATTTCTGTTTCAAAAAAATTGTCTTAGAAAGGTTTAAGACCCTCAGTTCTAGTAGGCTGGTCTAAAAATAATCTGGAGTACACAGCAAAACCTTTCCTTTGATTACAAACCAAGAAGCAGTGAGCCATTAGCACTTTCTGCTTCTGAAAATATTTTGTCAATATTCTATCACTGAAGTTTCTTTAGAAGCTTCTTAGAAGAATCTAAATTCCTTAGATTTGCAAGTATTTAAGCCTATATAAATTCACATCCACTATTAATACTGTGATATTTCTTAACTGGATGGCAAAATACCCTGGCAAAGACAACTTAATTTGGGCTAGGAGGAAATAATTATTAGACAGGTTGGTAGGTCCTGCAGGAAGGTGGAGAAGCTGAAATAAGATATCAGGGGAGCAGATATTTCTGAAAGTTTCTAATATGCAGAATAATTTATGATTTTTCTGCCATAAAATATTCTAAGAAAAATTTACAAAGTGTTATGATTATTACAAAGAACAGAATGTGATCTTAAAGGTATGAGACACCTGTAATTTCTTTTCCCTTAAATTGTGTAAACATTTATGTTTTATAAGCACTTAAGATGGATGATGTGTGCCAAAAAAAAGTCTTTAAAAGAAAGCATTAAGGCCACAGTGTCTTGGCCTAAAAATAGCAGATAGTCAAAGTTCCTTTATCACCCAAAATTATTGGAAAATTTATTTTTAAAAAAATAGTCTCCATTTTCCTTTTGAGTTCTAAATATAACAGAAGCAACCTCGATAGATGCAATAAAATTCAAAGCCATGGAAAGATGCCATTTCCCAGACATCACTGGAAAAAATATTCAGGAAATTGTTTAAAATTCCTCACTCCTCTCCCAAGTATCAACAAAAAAATGAATACAGCATTTCATTTCTGCTTGGCTAGAAGTCCTGGATATTCTAAGAGGCTATTAAAGAGATAGCTTTAGCACATGAAAAATGCATGCTAGTTGTTTTGTTCTTATGTCACATATTTAGCACACTATATATAAATCAGCTTGCAAGCTATAGAGTTTAATCTTTTCTGGTTTTATTGCTTTACCATTTCACTGGACTTTAATGGCATTCTGTGAAGATGAAAATTTGATTTAAAATTTTGCGTTTGTAGGCCTGAGTGTTAATACTGCACACACAACTCAGACAATCACTGATGGGAATCACACCATTAGGCTTTACAACCAACATCCCCTCTATGGATTAGTGTAATTTGTATTCCCAAATGAATTCACATTGAGGGTACATACAGGACAGTAATGTCCTTTGGACAAGAGCTGCTTCTCGTTGTCCGTGCAATATCAAGCACAGTGTAGCCTTTCATGTTCAGAGTTTCCAGGTGCTATTACATAATTTATGTTCTTTTTGGGTTTCCTCCCCTGCTGGTAAAAAATAGTAATTTATTCATCCATTATATAGCTGTGTTTTAAGTCCTTTATGTTCGCTTATCTTTAAACACAACATAGGGACTTAAAATGGAAAGGTTTTCTGGGGCCCTGGGGGCCACTGTCCTCCCACTGTAGCCACTGAGCCCTAGAGACCTTTCAGAAAACAGATCAAACAGGAAAACACCTTAAGCTCCACCTTGCTGGCAGGCAGTGACATTTACTCTCACTGTGCTCTTTCCTGTGCTAGTTTTGTTCTGATTTCCAAGTTCTCACTTCCCTTTCCTTTTATTACTACATACAGGTGTCTCTTTTCTGATTTTTCTTTCTTACTATCAGCCTTCATCCTTGTTTCTCTCTCCTAGGTTTCCTAGAATTATCTTCTTCTCTGGGATTGTCCAAGTACCACCACTTCTCTAATACAGAGTGTTTTGTGTTCACATGTTTCAGATTAGTGTTATCAGGGTTAAAATATCTTATCTCATAGGAAAACTTATAATCTTAATTTTAAAATCTCCTGCCATTAACTATATCCCCCACGGTTAAAGCTTCCAGCAGTTCTCTTTTATTTTAATAACTAATAATTTCTTCATCACACTACATTTCATTTATACCCTGAAATCAATTTTCTCTTTTAATGTGAACTTTGCATTTTCTGATTTCTGAACGTATCCCTTCAAACATTTCGTTTTGTTTGCATTATTTTCACATGTTATGAGTTATGCATAAACATGTGATGTCACATTGCACAAAAGGTCCATGAACACCTTGGTCTCAGTGACACCTAGAGAAAAAGTTGGTCCCCATCTCAATATCTAATTTCCACAAACCTGTCTTATTTTTAAACAAAGGCTGGTCTATCTTTATACATCTAAATACATTACTACAGTGAGTAATTTACACATTCTGAATCCCATATGGCAGACATGCCCAGCAGTCCTGAACTGCAACCTCAGTATCAGACAAACCCTCTCTCCTGAATTCTCTGCCAGCTGTCTGAAGCTTCCTGCTCCTCCCCACACCCAGTACAAGGAATTTATATCCCTAACAGCACCATGAATTCTACCCAGCTCTCAGGCTGGCTCTCAGGCTCTTAGATTGCTAAGGATTCTACTTTCCAAGCTTCCTTTACATTTAGCCTGAAGTGTTTTTTCATAGACTTGTATTTGGTACAGATGGCAAGCCATAAAACTGTTAGAAAGATTATTTATTTTGAGGTATTTCATCAGGGAAAACTCACCAAGATGACTCAGTTCATTTCCAAGGCTATCCTGAGGCAAAATATGTTGGTAGTAAAGTCAAATAAATCACACATACAGAAAACAATTACAAGCAATTGTGATTTTTTTGTGGAGAATAAATTTTAAAAGCTGTAAAATAGGAGCTAAACTCTCCTAGCATTAAAATTTGTTCATACATTCTAATCCAGGCCAGCTGTTTAGCATGCAGAGTCTATTATCTTTCATAATCATTAGCCTGTGCCTTGAAACTTACTTTTTAATGCTATAAATCGCCAGAATACCCTTTTAATAATTACATATTGAAATATTAAAGGTACAGACCCAAATTCTGCTAAGACATGCATGTCTCTCAGAGCTGTGTTCACCCACAGGAAGGCGTCAAATAGAATAGGTACGTCAAGTAGGTATTGTGACTGGTCTGAACAGAAAGGAAATTATGTTTCTGGTATTCTCTCTTAGTAGCAATAAAAGATCAGCATTAGCTGACATAGACAAGCAATAGCTGAGTTGCACAACTATTTATTTTGTAAGGGTTGCTGCCTTTGAATTTTTTCCCATGCTTGAACTGAAGACCACTTTTACTGTGCATCTGGGAATGAGATCTCATAAGCAACATGAACACTGAAGTGACTCATGACCACTTTTCTCTTTCAGGCAATTGATACCTATCCTGAGTCCAGAATCACTACAAATCACTCCTGTCTTCTCCTGTGGTCAGCAAAAACCATGTCTAGATCCCTAAGCATGCTCTGTGATCATATTATGGAGACAAAGGAGATAAATGGAGACTATTGGTATTGCTTAAAAATACCCATGGCAGATAAGAGGGCACCATGGAGCACAGGGAGTGTTTCACTACCTGAGTACCTGAGGTTCACACCATGAGGACTAAAAAACTCCTCACAGTGCTTCACAGAAAGCAGCAGCAGTGAATGAATCAGGCCTCCAGCCACATCCCCTGCCCAGAGTTCAGACTCCATGTGAAAGTTCACAGAACTGAACAAGGCAGAGCCACAGCTGCAGGGACAGGCTCTTTGGACTGTATTAAAAGACAAAAGTGTCTTTTCTGTCTGGTACTTAAACTACAGAGCACATGCCTGCATGTCAATGTCTCTCCCACCTGACTTAAACAGAATT
The DNA here is from genome assembly GCF_035770615.1 of Melospiza melodia melodia. Classification (NCBI taxonomy): domain Eukaryota; kingdom Metazoa; phylum Chordata; class Aves; order Passeriformes; family Passerellidae; genus Melospiza; species Melospiza melodia. The sequence continues at coordinate 10,002,341 of NC_086196.1, read as the reverse complement.
CCTCAGTGATAATGCTTAGCACAAGTAGCATAAGAACAGAAAGATGCTTTAAATTGTCCATGTTCAGGTACCACAAATATTAAACTCTTTCTTTGTGGCAAGTCATTTAAATGTTTTTCATTTCTATCATACCAACATTTTCTTATATTATCATATGTATTATAAATAAGTTATTTGCTTCATTTGGCACTAAAAAATGTTAGTTTCAAAGGGAATAAAACTCCCAAGGATGATTAATTCATTGTGATTTGGAAAATAATTCTAAGGAAACATTTAATTTGAATTTTAAAAATTTATGAAGGATTTTCTCAAATGCAATTTGCATCCATAGTGGGCTGGCTTTTGCTCCTTGTTGTTTGTACAAAACACAGATCTTGGGTAACAGCACAGCTTTCATGTAAACATACATCTAGGCATCTTATTTTTTCATACATTCTGGGTTAAGTCCTGAAGGAAATAAATGGCACAAAGTTAAACTGATTTACATCAACTGATATGGCAACTTACACTATGTGATAATTTAGCGTGCCTTAATTATTTTGAATTGCTTCAATTTATCCTGCACATCCATGGAAAATTAAAAATGCAAGAAGCCAAACTTCCATTTTCAGCTCCTTTTGACTCTTCTCTACTGCCCTGATTTGCCTGTAGTGAAGAAGATTGTATCAGACAGACTAAGGGTGGATCAATAGAGGGAAAATGACAAATACCTGAATGTTTCATTCATGTCTGACAGCTCTGTGTCACATATTTTTTCTGAAATTCCTGTTAGGAAGCATAAGAGATAAAACTGTGAACCTCCAGAAGAAATAAACACAGCAGACTTTTTTTACCTCAAGATTTTCAATATTAAAAAGTGGAATGAAATAAGAATATATTGGCTTGTTACTTGTGTGGTGTAGATCAGTCTAGCACCTTTAGTTTTAGAGTTGCCTTTTCAACTTACGCCAGAAAACACTTTGGTATTAGAAAGCCTGTGATTCTCTGAAATCATTAAATCTCAATAGAAAAATTTACATCGTTAATTATCAGCTACATCATCAGACTTTCTGGAATCAGCTGGAATAAGAAAGATATTGTTGCTAATTTGCAAAGAGTCTTATTTTCCAACCACAGTGATGCAACAATCTTCGAAAGAGACAGTTTAAAAAAAAAGGCAGCCAACATATATTTTTAGGTATTTCATAGAATTTCACCTCAGTTATTTCATAAGCATCAGAAAAATATCAAAAGCAAGCTCCCTTCTGAGAACAGAGAAAACTTTAGTATGAAAACTCTCCAGTCTGAAGTGCCTTGTATATTTCAGCATCATTTTGTAACCTCTCTTCAAATATTTCTGTCCATAAGGCTTCAAATTCAAAGGCTCAGAAATCAGGGGCCACTTAGTCTCCATTTCCTTGAAGGATTTTTAAATAAACCTGAGTCATTTCCAGAAGAAACATTTCACACTATAGCAAAAATTTCCCAGAGTCAACAGAATTTCAGAAGTGGAGGTTTTGATTTGCTCAATTTTCTTTTCTGAGTGCAGAAAAGAAACAGAACTTTACCCAGGAATTATATTAATTTCCTGAACATTTGGAACCTTCCCCTCTTTCCAAATGTCACTGGGTTGATGGGATGATATGCATGGGTATCTCCAGCACAAATATCTTCATGTGCTACCCCACTACCCATCTTTTTAGAAGGTGAAATATTGTGCACAATCAGGAGTCTGAACACAGCTGTTCCTTTCAGGTACATAGTTTTCACAATTTTACTATTAAATGTATTTGATCCATTCTGCTCTGATAGGAAATTGCAAACATGATCTCAAAGCCAATTCTCAAATAATGTTCTCAAAATTAGGACCTCTGTGAAAAAAATATTCTTCTTTCACAAATTAGAAGTAACATTCTCTCCAAAATTCCTCCAAAAGTTTGTTGACAACTCACTCTTCCCTATGCCTTCCTCCTGTGAAGGAAACAGAGCATTTCTGAGGTCTTAATATAGGATTTTAAGAAAAGAACTGCACTGGGAAGGATGGTCTTTGTTGACAGCAAGTCACTAGACTGACAGACACTTCCCACTTACTAATTTTCCTATCATGCTTGCAAGAAAACTCTATGAAAACACTGACTTATATTCATTGCTCCAATTCTTCTTGTAATCT